>NC_056741.1:708017616-708325730 GCF_019279795.1 Protopterus annectens
TCAGCCTCAACAAGCATTTAACATTTATATTTTTATTCAAGCCAGGGAACTTATCTGCCCTCAGCAACATTTGTCATTTTAGTTCTTTGGCTTCTAAAACATTGTTACAGCTGTTAATGACGTTTGTGATATTAATACATTCAAGTACAAAGAAGTGAAATTTCCTATAATGTAAGCATTCAAGACTGCCTTATCAAGCCATTCTTGACATCAGTCTTTTATAGCCTTAAAGTTCTCTCTAATCCCAACTCTTTGCTCTCTTATACTCTTACCTACATAAAATTGTGAACAGGAACTGCAAGTTGCTAAGTTAACTATACATGTGTTATGACAATCATATCTCCCTTTTGCTGTAAACCCAAAATGAAGATGTGGAAATTCCACACTTCCAGTTACACTAATAAATCTACAATGTCTGCAACTGGTACATGAATAAATGCCAACTATATAACTGCACACCCTGCTTTCTCTTGTTAAATGAAACTCTTAACAATTTTTTGAAATTACAAGATTCCTTCCACACAAATCTGGGAACTTGTCCTATGACTTCAGTTAACTCAAGATTACCTAAGATTATTTCCTAGTTCGTCTTAATTATTTCTTTAATTTCTTGACTATCAATAGTCATGGCAACTGGAAATGCTAAACTTTTGTCTATACCATACTGTTTCTTATCCAACAAATTCCCATTAGTTATCAAGAAGTTAATGCCTGCATTCAAAATAGGGGGAAATTTAATGTGGCGTTCAGCAGCCGGATATCCTCTATTCAAAAATAATTCTTTAATAAATTTTATTTTGTCCAAGAACAGTGCATCATCATTAATCATTCTACTAGCTCTTATTAGCTCCTTCCTAAAAATATTCAACTTCATGAATTTGGGGTATTGACTAGTAAAATGTAAGTAGATATTTCTAAAAGTTTGTTTTCTATAAATACACTTACAAACTTCTTATTTACTGGGTCCATTTTAATAGATATATCTAGAAAACTTAATTCTTTACCTTTTTACCACTTAACATAAACCATAGCTTTCATTAATTTCTTTAATGAACTGTGGAAATTGTTCTTCATTTGCTCTCCAAATAAAAATAAATTAAAAAAATCATCAATATATATTTTATATAATTTTACAAATTTGAATGAAGGCAAAGAAACAAGAAAATTAATCTTATTTTTTGGAATGGAGGAGAAGATAAACTTAATGATTTTTTAAAATATCTCAACAATACTTGTAGTTTTTTAAAGTTCACTCACAAAGTGACACACAACCTGGTACAATATCTTGATTTAGAAATATATAAAGAACAAGGGCATCTAGAAACCAAAATATATAGGAAAGCCACCTATTGTAATTCCTTCCTCCACTTTGATAGTGCCCATCCTATACATGTAAAAAAGAATATAATAAAAGGGCAGTATGTGAGAGGAAGTAGAATGACTAGCAAGAACCAGGACTTTGCATTGGAATGTGAGTTATTAGAAAATATGTTCAAAGAAAGGGGCTATCCAACTAAGTTTATAAAGGAAATTAGAGAAGAAGTAGTCCTAGGTAGGGAAGTGAAAATTGCACCTATAATTAAAAATGTGGAGGGAAATTATATTTCAATAGGAATAAGCAAAGAAAAGAAATCAGAAAATTTTGAATTAGCATTGATTCTGGAATACAATACAGTTAATAGTAAAATTAGAAACATTTTTAAAAAAGAATGGGACAGATTTATAGAATTAACAGATTTGGAACTAGGAAATAATGGTCTGCCCAAGATAATATATAAAAATTCCTCAAGCATAAAAAATTTATTAGAAAACAAACACACCTTGGGGCCACATGATAGAAGAAGAAAAGGTACATACAAATGTGGTAGGTGTGCCCAATGTGTAAACATCTCTAATAGTAACACCATCCATATAAACAGTAGAAACAAAGTTATAACTAATGATAAATACTTCTATAACTGTGACTCCTCAGGCTTGGTATACTTAAGTATATGCAATGAATGCCAAGCTTTTTATATAGGGAAAACCGAGAGGAAATTAAAAAGAAGAATATTTGAACATTTAAATGATATAAAAAATTGTAAAGAAACAAATGCTTTATATAAACATAGTAAAATTTGTGAGAAATCTAGTTTTAAATTCACTGTTCTAGAACACACAGAAAAAGATATACGTGGGGGGCCCTGGGAAGAAAGGTTAGAATACCGTGAATTATGGTGGCAAATGTCATTGGAAGCATATAAATTCCCAGGTTTAAATGAACATATAAGTATAGCACCTCTTTTAAAATTAAGAGCAGCTAAGCTATGAGATGGATTCAATTGTTGAGATAAATTTTAAAAATGCATATTTATTATTATTACTTAAACATTTATATTTATTATTATAATTAATTTATGGTCATCCACACATCTACTTCTTAGTGTAAGAAATGAAAGATATTTAAATTTTTAAATTTTTAAATTTTAAAAAATAGTGAAAATAAGGGTTTTATTTATTTATTAACAAAACACACAGTCCATTTTCTTGTACCAGAAAATTTATATAAAAGGTTGTTGTAGATTGTTTTTAATTCATACATGTAATTTCAACAAACTGCCACCAGATGGCACCTATCATTGTTTATCCCTTGGTCTAATAATGTGTTTTTAAGGATTTTATATGGTTTATATGGTTTAACAACAAAAATATCAGAAATACAATCTTTTTAAACAGAGTTTTTAATGGGAATATAAAGGTGTCTAACATAATTACAACAAGAACCAATAGAGAGAAAAGTTTCTGTTTTAAAATGGGGTTTAACTTTTTAACTTTTTTCCTCTTGCTTCTGTTTTAATTAGGAAATTTTACTAATTGTTTTATTAAATTGAATCAATTAATTAATTAGAGGGATATATAAAGCAAAGCTAGAATTTAGTAAGTTATCTGATGAAGTCTGTAACAGGACGAAAACGTATGGGAAGAACAGCATTAATGCCTTTGCTTGATGTGGATGTTATTTTATACTTGTTCCAGTTCGTTATTTCCGTGTTGTCAGCGTTCTTTATGTGAAGTGAATCAATAAAACTGTGTTTCACCAAAAGACTTCCAGTATTTCCACAACCTTTTGGATTATTCAGTTACTTTGCACTTTCTTGTTTATCTTGGTTAAGAAAATTAATCTCCCACCAACAAAGTACCAAGTTTGTAAAAGTGGGAGCCACCTTCACCTCCATAGGAACACTAGTCATTTGTTGATAGATACCATTATCAAAAGTAAAAAAAAATTCTAAGTACTGTATCGAATAAAGTACAAATGACATTAGTAGTAACTAAATCTACATTACCAAACTTTTTGAGGATATATACTTGAACAAACTGTAAGCCTTCTTCCTGCTCTATACTTGTATATAATGATATAACATCAACAGGGTTTACTATCAAAATGCCACTGTGCAATTGCACGGCTATGGAGTATTCGAACAACATATGTTCGAATACTTCATAGTTCTGCAGGTTATGTGAGCGAACGTTATTATTGCGAACGGACTGTGCATTCGCAATTATAACGTTCACTCATGTGAGAGGATCACGGTACAGTGCGGTTAGGGAAATACATCCCTTTCCTCACTGTAGTGCGATCTCGGAGTTGGAATATTAAGTTAGGGGGGATGTGGGGGGCGCAGGGGGGCTTGCCCCCCTGCATAAATGTGAGTTTAGGCTAGTTAGGTAGGGAGTTAAGGGAAGGGTGGGAGTGCTGTTGATTGTCGAAAATATCGCGAGCGACATTGTTGACAATTAACAGCTGTTTTCGACATTAGGTACATACAGAAATGTGTACGTTCGGCGAAACACTTCGCTAATACGTACACATTTTATTTTAACTTTCGACTTATTGATAGTAAACCCGTCAACAGTACCTGTAATTATTTCATCTCTTGTAAAATTATATTTCTTTAGGCAATCTAAGAAAGCCCAGGAATCCTTTAAATAAAATTTACTACTTTGTACTATGGGGTTAAGAAGGCTATCTAAGTAACTAGAAATAGTCACTCTTTTGTGCCTAGGCAAAGACACAGTAGATCTAAATGGTGGGTGAGTGTTATTCTTGTGAATTTTAGGCATTCCAAATAACTTACCTTTCTCAGGTTTTTCAACTGTTAAAAAGTCATACATATCTAATTTCAAAAAAACTTGATTAAACAATTCAAAAACCACATTATCCACTTCTAGAAAGCATTTTCTAAAAAATCTTTGTTAACTTCAATGTAGTTAACATTATTTAACATGGTTAAAATCTCAAGCATTATATCTGGTATGTTCCATTATGACCTGTCCTCAGCCTTTATCTAACACATATGCTTATACTTTGTTAAATTACATAGTGCTTTTTGATCATTAACAGATAAATTGTACCTCCTAAATGTAGACTTGCAGCTTAGTAAATTGCTGAAATTATTTTTACAATTTCTGTTAAATATATTCAAAGTACTATGCAACGGAGGGTTAAAACAGCTGGCGTTTTTAACAGAAAATTCACTGTTTCAATTTTTAACCTCATTTAAAATGTAGCCAACAACTCACTCCAGAGATGTAAGCACCTGTATTTCAAGTTCGCTGAAGAAAAATATCACCAAGCTGAAAATGTTCAGAGAATTTATTGACACAATCCTGGTAAAACGAAAAATACCAAGGGCCGGATTCACGAATGCTTGCACGGAGTCTAAGAGTAGAGTAAGACTCCAGACAGCCAATATGTCTGCCGAGTGATCCAGGAACAGCCGGCAGGGGCGTGCAAGAGAGCTCCTAAAACTACTCTTGCACGGACAGTGTTAGGTTATGCAAATTACCTCATTTGCTGCTGAAAGCTATGCAAATGAGGTAAATTTGTGATCCAGGAAACACTAACCTGTCCGAGTAAGAGTAGTGTTATTTGCAGAAATGTACTCCGTTGGTAACGGAGTACCGTTTTGCAAATAGCAAAACGGAGCTATAACAGCTCCAAATAAAGGATGTATCCAGTTGAGGAAGCATGCCAATGGCCAAATATAAGGCCATTGACATTTTTATCTGTTGCAAAATAATAAAAAATATTTTTTCCCCGATCTCTGATGTTTAAGCGTAGTGCCGCGCAAACGTGCATCACTCTAAAAACCAGAAAAAAAATAAAAGCCAAAAATAAGCATTTTATTAAAAATATTCTTCTGCCATGGAGGTGAATGGCAGGTTGTAGACAACATGGCTACTGAGTAGTGGTTGCTAAGGGGGGAAGCTCAGTCTGAGAGATGTAACCAAGCATTAGTAGGCAATCCTATGCAAATGAGGATAAGGATAGTGAATCCCAATTTTCCCTGCCATGTGAACCATGTCCCTAGAGTGTAAGAATAGGATTAGGGGAGTGCTCCACGAACTCAATGAGGAATTAAACCCGCAGTTAGGACAGCTGTTTAATCTTAGCCTCACCTCAGGATACGTACCCAAGGAGTGGCGCACGGCGACTGTGGTCCCACTTCACAAGGGTGGTGCCTCCACCGACCCTGGTAATTACCGTCCCATTAGCTTGACAAGCCTTATCTGCAAAGCCATGGAGAGGATCATAATGGAACTCATAAATAAAGACATAGGGAACTTGCAGACTTTGGATCCAACCCAGTTTGGCTTTGTCAAAGGCAGATCATGCCTTTTAAACTTGGTTGACTTTTTCGAGACAGTCACCAAGGCCATTGATGAGGAAAGGCAGTCCATACAGCCTACCTCGACCTGGCAAAGGCCTTCGACACAATACCCCACTCAGGTATCATCGAAAAACTCATCAGCTTGAATGTAAACCCATACATCACAAGATGGGTTGCAAATTGGCTAAGTGACAGAACCCACAAGGTCAGAGTTGCTGGAGCCATGTCAGACTCAAAGCCTGTCACAAGTGGTGTCCCACAGGGCTCAGTCCTGGGTCCACTCTTGTTCGGCATCTACTTTTCTGAAGTACAAGCAAACACAGGAGGGTTATGGCTGACAAAGTTTGCAGATGACTGCAAACTGGGCGCCATAGTCGAAAACACATCTGACACAGATATCCTTCAGAAGGGCCTCACAGAAACGGATAACTGGTGCCAGAGCCATGGCCTAAAGTTAAACACCAAGAAATGCATAGTCATACCCTTTGGGAAAAACAAGGTTACCCCTAGCTACCATATAGGTGGCAATCCACTGAGCACAGAAGAAGTCATCAGGGATCTGGGGACCCAGGTTGACAGTAGCCTTCGCTTGACACTCATGTTGCTAAAGTAGTTAGGAAAACCTTCTACATTGCCCACCTGATCATGAAGGGATTCACATCTAGATCAAGGGAGGTCATCGTCCCCCTGTACTCATCACTCATTAGACCTATGATTGAGTACAATGCCCCATTCGGAATGTATCTGACCTGACACCTGCAGCAGCTGGAAAGGCCCCAAAAGTTCCTCACCAAAAGGATAAGGGTCTCAAAAATATGTCTTATGCTGCCCGACTGAAAGAACTCCAGCTCTATTCAGTCTCATACCGCCTGCTCAGAGGTGACCTGTGCCTGACATATAAGGCCATGTCAAACCCAGATTTGATGAATATGCTTCACCTCAAAAAATCTAGATCCCTCAGAACCACAAGGGCGGGAGACTTAAACCTTGACACGGTTATTAATAGAACGTGCTGGAGGGACAAATTCATCACCCAGAGACTCCCTATGCTGTGGAACAAAATTCCGGTACATGTGAGGCAGAGCACCTCGCTGGCCTTGTTCAAGAGGAATCTTGACCAATGGATGGGAGATCGCAGATATACCCCAGGGATTACTTCAGTGTCACTGCTTGACAGAGGCACAGCAAAATAATAGGCATAGTTTTATTCAAACTAAAGGGGTGGCGAAAGCCACATAACTATGGGCTAGGCTTATAAATGCCCTTGGGCAGACAGCCTAGTATGAACCTATGAACCTATGAACAGAGTAGAAAATAGGTGACATCATGAGGGGGTATGTATCAAAGACTGTAAGCTTATTGGATCAGAGTGGCATGTGTTTGCTGCAAGTTACTCAGGACTGGAAGAGGCATGTCTACAGTTGTCTTAACTGAAACCCAGAAACCGAAGGTGTACACTGTGGCTATCACTAAAGTTTCTTGCAAAGATGCTTACACTTTGTGCGTGCGTGTGCGCACCTGTAAACCCGTCTAAGTCTGTGTGCACGTGTGTGCGCCTGTGTAAGCCTGTGTAAGCCTGTGTAAGGCTGTCTAAGCCTGTGTGCACGTATGTGCACCCGCCTAAGCCTGTGTAAGCCTGTGTGCACGTGTGTGCGCTCGTGTGCGTATGTTTGCGCTTGTTTGCACGGTGCTGCCCCCTGTGGAAACAGAAAGGGAAAAGGAAGGAAAAAAGTAGTAGGAAGTTAACCAAGGAGAACTAGCAGAGCTGCCAGGTGAAATCAATCAGAATCAGCGAATTACACAGGCAGTACACTAGCCCAGCCCAGCCCAGCACTTAAAACTCTGCAAACAGCATTCCCCCAAGTTTTTCTCAGAAACAATGCAGCCTACAAAGAGAAATGATAACTTAAAAAGCTTAACTGAGACAAAAAAATGTTAGGGGCTGCCATTGCTATTATAAGGCAACATGTGCAAGATGCTGAGGGTGGTGCCATTGCGAATGCTGCTGAGCAACCCACAGTGAGGAGACGGAAAAGAGTGTAGAGACCCAGGGTAACCTACCAGGGGCTACATGAGCTGGAGATAGTGGAGCGCTATAGAGTGGACAGAGACCTCCTGCAGTAAATTGTTGAGCTGTGCAGGCCACGCCTCACACACAGAACCAACAGAGGGGAACCCAACCCAGTGGAAACCAAGGTATGTGTTGGCCTAAGAATACTAGCAACAGGTACCTTCAAGAGACCAACTGGTGATATAATGGGGATTTCACAGGCATCAGCATCCAGGGTACTGCACCAGTTCCTGAATGCCATGTCAGCACATGTCGGTGATCATGTATATTTCCCCAATTCCCGTGAGGTATTGGCCAGCAATATGCGTCGCTTCCAGCAAATAGCGGAATATCCTGAGGTAGTGGGTGCAATTGACTGCACGCACATACACATCAAAGCACCAGCTGGTGAGCGGGGTAGGGCCTACATCAACCACAAGGGCTTCCACTCCATTAACTGCCTGGTCATGTGCGATGCCCAAGGCATAATACTGAATGTGTGTGCTGGCTGCCCTGGAAGCTACCATGATTCCCATATCTGGTATCTGATGCAGCTGTACCAGACATTTGCCAATGGGGACATCCCTGACGGTCACCTAATGGGGGATGCTGAATATGCACTGGAGCCATGGCTGATGACACCCATCAGAAATGCACACACACACCTGAACAAGAACTCCATAATGAGGCACATGCACAAACACGAAATGTAATTGAGCGTGTGTTTGGGATGCTCACGTCATGGTTCCGGTGCCTGGACACATCTGGTGGAGCCTTGCAGTGCTCACCAAGTACATGTACCCAAATTGTCATGGTATGTGCCATGCTACACAATATGATCCTGTGAAAACAGCTGCAGCAGGAACAACATGGGGCAGGGCCAAACAGCCCCCCACCATTGCCAAGGCCTGCACAGGCACAGCGTGACTCGGAGGAGGAACAACCTGAGCCTGCCCCAGTAGGCAGAAGGAGGTGTGCCCAGTGTGCCTTGGCCTTGGCAAAGAGGCAACGCATAGCACATACACTGGCTCAGTAGGAACCCTGGAAATGATACCTCTCTCTGACTCACACATAAAATAAAAGGGATGCCTAACTTGACACTACCTGTTTCCAAACATGTATAGGGAGTGTAGTATGTGTATCTGACATAGGCAGCCCTGCAGCACCACCTGAGGCATGATTGCCATGTTTTAAGCAATATAAAGCAGTGCTAAGCAGCTTTTACCAATATTTAGTATATGTAAACAAAATTGCCCGTGCTAACTAGCACAACGTCGGGCAATGTTGAGCAATGTTGGGCAAGGTCGGACAAAGTTGAGCAAAGTCAGGTAAACATGCTTATATTTGCTTTACTGTTCCTTAAGCAGCCTGGTCTGCCCAGCATGAAAATAAAAAGCAGTGACAGGGCTCGAACCCAGGACACTGTGCATTATAGCCACAGTACTGAACCACTAAGCCATGATAGCATCTCAGTGGCACAGACACAGCAGGACAATTGTACACTAATGCAAACACAAAGAAATGCTGTATCATGCCCCTAAAGAGGCATATGGGTAACCTCCCCCACAGGCCTATGCAGACAGAGAACATCAGGCCAGGTGGTGTGATGTGGGTTGTGTAGGCTATGAAGTCGCAATCTAATATACGTGACATTGGATGCTAGAATCTGTAGTACAGTAGTATGCCTCAAGTCAGTACGATAGGCAACAGTACATACTGAAATGGTGTACCGTACATAGCAGTGCAGGCATAGCAAATGTGTATGTGTCAGGTGAAACCCTCATCCTATATACACCCACAGTAACAATCAGGTGTGCCCCCGGGTAGAAATGTACAAAGAATAGCTGCCCCCCCCCCGTATGTAGAAATGTTGATAAGTCTATGAAAAGTTTCTCATGGAAGCCCTGCAGGCACAGCATGATCCTTGTTGATCTATGGCACAAAGGTGAGCCCTGCTGTAAAAATACAACTAGATTTTCCATACACATATAGTATAAATGTCTATACCGGGCGTGCTCACACACTCCAACAAATGTAGTGGATTTCATTCAGCATCACACTGAAAGGTCATACTGGGCATGCTCACACACTTAAATAAGCAAAGCAAATTTCAGGCGACAACATACTGAAAGGTCATACTGGGCATGCTCACACACTTAGGCTAAATACGGATGTGATAATAAGGGATCTATGGACAAATGTGGATAGTCATCTCTACTTCAAGAAACACATTCACAAAGTGGTCAGAAAATCATGCTATGTGTTCACACAAACTGCCAAGGTCTGTGCATGTAGTTCAAAGGAGGTTCCCACTACTCAGCAGTCATCAGACCCGTCAGAGAGTACCACAACACACTTGCGATGAATCTGACTAGGGTTTGTAAAATGCAGATCATGTCTCCTAAACCTGATAGATGACATTGAAGCAGTCACCAGAACCGTAGACATGGGTAAGGTAATTCGCATAGCCTATGTAGATCCTGCCACGGCTTACAACACCACCCCACACTCTGGAAATATAGATAAACCCACTAAAGTAGGTATAAATTGCTATGTCACAAGATGGGTTGCCAACAGGCTTACTGACAGAACACACACTGTGAAAGTAGCAGACTTCAAGTATGACTTTGGACCAGTGACAAGTGCAGTACCACAGGGTCCAGTCCTGGGTCTTGTCCTGTTTAGTATCTACTTCCCTGAAGTAAACTTTAACATGGAAGGTCTGTGGCTACTGAAGTTTCCAGAGGACTGCAAACTAGAAGCCATAATTGTAAACACTAAAGATGTGGACATCCTACAAAGGGCCTCACTGAGACAGATGACTGTTGTCAAAGCCATGGGCTCTAGCTCAATGCCAAAATGTGCATTGTCATCCCCTTTGTTAAAAACACTGTAGCCAAGAACTACAACATAGGCGGTAGTATACTTAACACTGAAAGTGTGAACGTCACAGGTGGACAGTGGACACAACTGTGATAATCACATCCCACCAGTAGTCAGGAAACCCTCCTATGTGGCACACCTCATCACAAAATGTGTCTCATGCAGAATAGAAGAGGACATTGTTCCCCTCTACTCATCACTCACTAGAACTATAATAGAGTACAACACCACTTTTGCTATGTACATCACAAGACAACTACAACAACTGGAAAGCCTGCAGCAATACCTCACAAAGAGCATTAGTGGCCTGAAATACATGTCATACACAGATCATCTCAAAATGCTCCATCCGTACTCCCTTGCATATCGCCTACTCAGAGGTGTTCACTGCCTAACATACAAAGCTATGTCAAACACAGAGCTGTTGGACATGCTCCACGTAAAACACTCACAATCCCTCTGACCTTCGGACCCAAAACCATGAGTGAAATACAAAAGGAAGGGGTGTACCCATTTACCTTATGGATACCCACACCTTCAGGTTAGTGGCACAGCATGAGGCCTTGGAGGCCATGCAAGTGCAAATAACATTGGGCAAAGCTGCTCATCAAATTGTAGCCTGCTACAGATCACCTACCTTGTCTCAGGAACCTCACTCAGTATTCCTGAGAACAGTGGAAAATATAAAGGTCCTATCAAACACCATTATATGAGGAGATTACAACTACCCAAACATTGAGTGGGAGAATTACTCATGTACAACATCCTTTGCCCAATGTTTCCTAGAGTTTAAAAACTCTAACACCCTGGAACAGCTGGTCACCACGCCCACTAGAGGTGACAACATACTAGACATGATCATCACCAACATGGGGTACCAGTGTTCCACAACAGAGATAAACCCCTCGCTGGTAATATCAGATCATAAAGTAATCACACTGGACATCCACATCCCGCCCCCCCCCCCACCCAGTCAATGAAAACACTGTGAAGATATTTTCAAAAGCAAACTGCACACTTCCCAAGACCAAAGTGGAACGTTTCAAAGACCTCTTGCTATAGGATAATGGTATACAATCTGCCGAATCATTTACAAGTGCATCCTAATAGCATCTACAGGGATGCATGGAACGAGACATCACAAATAAAACCAAGATGCCCTCCTCCAAAAATAAGAAAACAATCAGGTGGTCATTGCCCATAAATAAGCTAGACATCAGAAGGAGGAAACGAACACACGATAGAGCCAACTTCACTAAAGGAAAGGCCTCACTGATAATTACTAGGAAGAAACAATGATCGCTCATAAAATAATCCAATGACAGTTTCTAAAGACAAATAGCCAAGGAATGTAAGAATAACAACCACAAAACCTTTGGTAGCTATACCAGACATGTATATGTCAACTTCCAAATATACTGTCAGCTACTGAAAAATGGCAAGAAATACACTGAACCAACTTTCATTGCCCACATCCTGGGGGACAAGTTCAGTGTAACCTCCCCCCCATCACCCCCAAAAGTGCCTGTGTCCATCACAGAAGGATGCAGAGCCCCAGACATCATGGACATGCAGGTAAAGACAGCCCTCTCCAAAGCTAAGAACACAGCATCAATGAGACTGGATGGTGTCCCAGGCTGTGTCTTACACTAGGCCCAAAAGGAACTACACCCTCACCTACATTCACTGTCCAGACTCAAGCGTACCACAGGCTACGTACCCAAAGAATGGCATACACTAATGGTCATCCAGCTCCACAAAGGGGGTGCCACAACAGGACCTGGAAACCATTGCCCTATATGTCTACTCAGCCTGGTCTACAAAGCTATTGAGCAAATTGTCATGGAACCCATAAACAGAGACATTGGAGACCTCCAGACACTGGACTCTACACAACTTTGCCTAGTTAAAGGCAGATCCTGGCTCCTAAACCTAGTTGACTTATTTAAAACAGTTACAAAGGACATAGATGGAGGTGAAAGTAGTCCACACAGCCCACCTGGACCTCACTAAGGACTTTCTACACCATTCCCCACTCTGTCATCATGGAGAAGTGTACCAGCTTGGACATTAACGGCTATGTCACAGGATGGGTGGCCAAGTGGCTCACAGATCAAACACACATGTTCAGAGTTGCAGGTGCCATGTCCGACTCTAAGCCAGTCACAAATGGCATCCCACAGGTCTTGGTCCTGGGACCCCACCTGTTCAGTAGATACTGCTCAGAAGTACAGGCAAGCATGGGATGTGTATGGCTGAACAGGTTTGCAGATGACTGCTAACTGTGGTCCATAATCGACTCTACGGCTGACACAGACATCCTCCAGAAGTGTCTTACAGAGACAGATACCTGGTGTCAAAACAATGCCCTCAAGCTGAATGCCAAAGAATGCACAGTCATCCCCTTTGGGTAAAACAAAGTGCACACAAATTACCACATAGGTGGTAATCCAGTATGTACGGAGAAAGTCATTATGGCCCTGGGGACACAGGTAGATAGTAAACTCTCCTTTGATGATCACATGGCCAAAGTGTTTAGACATTCCTTCTATGTAGCCCACCTAATGTCACCTAATGTAACCCACTTTGTATAGTCTGATGATGTCACCATCCTACAAATATACCTGTGGAAAAAAGAACTCACAATAATGTGTATAGCGTGTTGTGTAAATGTGTACTCCTATAATATCATAAAGTAGTTAGGTAGGGTTCGAATCCTGCACTTGACAAGTGTTTGTGTGTGGTCTCCTTGGGGAGGAGCATCCATTTTGAAGAGTAGTAAAACACCTTAAAAGTGGTATACTAATCTTTGTCAAGTCTGATGATGTCACCATCCTACAAATATACCTATGGAAAAGAGACTTCCCAGTAATGTGTATAGCGCAATGTATTAATGTGTACTCCTCTAGTATTATGAAGTAGTTAGGTAGGAGTTTGAATCCTGCACTTGACAACTGTTTGTGTGTGATCACCTTGGAGAGGAGCGACCTTTTTGGAGAGTAGTAGAACACCTTAAAAGTGGCATACATATCTATGTCAAGTCTGATGATGTCACCATCCTACAAATATACCTGTGGAAAAGATACTTCCCAGTAATGTGTATAGCACATCCTGTTAATGTGTACTTCTCTAGTATCATGAAGTAGTTAGGTAGGGGTTTGAATCTTGCACTTGACAGCTGTTTTGTGTGTAATTACCTTGGAGAGAAGCAACCTTTTTGCAGAGTAGTAGAACACCTTACAAGTGGTATACTTATCTTTGTCAAGTCTGATGATTTCACCATCCTACAAATATACCTGTGGAAAAGAGAACGCCTAGTAATGTGTATAACGCATCATGTTAATGCGTACTCCTCTAGTATCATGAAGTAATTAGGTATGGGTTTGAATCCTGCACTTGACAAGTGTGTGATCTCCTTGGTGAGAAGCAACCTTTTTGGGGAGTAGTAAAACACCTTAAAAGTGGTATACTAACCTTTGTCAAGTCTAATGATGTCACCATCCTACAAATATACCTGTGGAAAAAAAGACCGCCCAGTAAGGTGTATAGCACATTGTGTTAATGTGTATTCCTCCACTATCATGAAATAGGGGTTTGAATCCTACACTTGACAACTGTCTGTGTGTGTGTTTGTATGTAATTACCTTGGAGAGGAGCAACCTTTTTGGAGAGTAGTAGAACACCTTACAAGTGGTATACTTATCTTTGTCAAGTCTGATGATGTCACCATCCTACAAATATACCTGTGGAAAAGGGACCTCCCAGTAATGTGTATAGCATGTCGTGTTAATGCATATTGCTCTAGTATCATGAAGTAGTTAGGTAGGGGTTTGAATCCTGCACTTGGTGAGTGTGTGTGCTCTATGTGTGTGACACTGTTGGTCAATGTGTTGTTGGTTTTGCTTTTACTACTGTATGACATATCAGTATGCATTGCACATAAGGTAGCTGTGTGGCAAATACATATACGTACATGTCACCTCAATTATTGCATGTGTAGGAACCCTGCTTTCTCCAAGAACACATCTGTCATCCTTGCCAGACTGTGCTGCTGCTTTCCAGACCTTAGGTCACATCTGTATGCTTGTGACAAGGCCAGCCACTGCAGTGATCCCTGGCCTAGGTCATCCATGTCACACACACTCATTACGGTTTCTATTGAATTGTGTGGGTGAGGGTTTATGGCCGAGGTATATGTCAGACCTGTTCAAATGCAGCAAAGTCTGTCAATGATGGCTATTCATTATAGGTGTACAACAACCTTTGTGGATATGCATGCAGACCCCTTATTGCTTATGTGATCCACTGAGGGATTTCAAAATACCTTTGGAAATGTGATTATCAAAGGAGAGATGACGTAACACTTGGTTGCATGTACACATCGGTACATGTTCATCATGTTGGTGGCTACTACCTATATGGTACTGTGGTGATACTATGTTCCGTAAAGGTGGATTACTATGCTTTGGTTGGCTTATAGCTTTACAGCATGGGTTTGACAACAGGTATCTGTCTGTATGATACCCTTGTGGAGGATGTGTGTGTCATCTGGAGAATGCATTATAGGCCACAGTATGCATTACCAGACATGGACGGACATATCCCTACTGTGACTGCTTGTACCTAAGAGAGCTATATGCCAAACAGGAGTGGTCTCAGTAATGGGTGCAGGTGAATACCACTGGTTACTGGCATAGTATAGTACCTGAAGGATCCAAATGTTACTGTGTGTCCTACATCTGTGTGTCAGTTGTCAAGACATCATCTAACGATTGGTTATGGTCAGGCTGTTGAAGTTATGTATACTACTAGAATGCAAAATAATGACAGATAGTAACAGTATCACCCACAGCACAGTGTCAAACCATGTCATACACACATGTGTAGTCAAGTTCCGAAATGTGTGCAGTACAATGCATACTGGCCACCAATAGAAACTATGGAGTGTTACTGTGTAATGCAGGGCATATCACCCTGCCCATGTGTCCACTATGCACGTACATGCAGACAGTGCACCTCCACCATGTTCACAAATATACACCTGCAAATCTGTGCTACACACATCCCACACATACTGTCCACTCTCTAACACATGCTGCCAATACTACACACATCAGCCAAGTAGCACTTGGGCGGACAATACACTATTGGAACTAACACTGGTGTAAACAATACTACATTGACAATCATAGTTTTAATGCATCATGCCTGCTCAGCTACACCTTCAAGCATATCATTACACTCTACTGCTGACAACATGCTAACATTGCTATACTGCTATAAAGTCACCCTGTGCATCAGTACCATGGTAGCCTGTTCCTGCATCAATGTTACAGATGACAGGAGGTGGCACAGGTTTCATCATATGCACAGGGTGTGTTGTTGGTTTGCCAGAGGCCTACAGTGAGCCATACAATTGAAATGTATGTGTGTGTGTGTGTGTGTGTGTGTGTGTGTGTGTGTGTGTGTGTGTGTGTGTGTGTGTGTGTGTGTGTGTGTGTGGGCCAAGAGTACTGCTATGGGCCAATGTTGATGTAATGTGTGCAGGTATGTGTTAGCCCTAGGTGTCTGGTTTATGTGTGTGTGTGTGTCTGCATGCACACAGTTCCACCATGTGGCTGTCATATACGGGTATGTGTGGGACAGCCACAGACTGTACCTGCCAGGCTTTACAGATCACCATCTCTGGCCACGGATACGGTACCTGTGCCTGGCAGGGGTGCTACTGACACTATCAGGTACTAAGCCAGACTGGGTACTATTCTCCAGAGGTAGATGGATATACACTGGACACAGGTCCCTGCTGGGACTGTCCAGAGGCATGTGCACATGGTCTTCTAGGACATTCTATGGACAGCCCACCCCCAACATTGCTGGGGCTGGTACTGGCACTACAGGAGTGGCTGTGTCTTGAGGGACATCTGCGGTGACTGCCAGCTGCTGATGTTGCTGGCATACGTCCACGTCGACGACTCAACCATCCTGCACTGTCCTGACACATGGACATGACATTGCAGAGGACATTTAATGTCTCACCCCAACGTCTATCAGTGACCTCAGTGTAATTACGGATGGCACCTGCTAGGTCACAGATACTGTCGATCACGGTGGTGTTATGTGCCCTCTGTGCCCTTAGTCTCTGTCTGGTGTACCATTCCATACGTGCCTGTGCCTCCATGACAGCCTGAAACATGCGTGAGGTTGTAAGACCTGTGGCACGTCTGTTAGTGGCATGATGAGCAGCAGTGCTCTGAAGAGAACCCCTGGACATCTGTCTATGTGGTACCCTTCCAGACATCTGGGTATGGCTGCTGTGTTGGGATGCATGTGTCATAGATACCACACTGTCCTGGCCAATGCCGACTGTACTCTGTCCCTCAGCTATGGGCATTGGTGATGGATGTATTGGCAGTATGCCCGTGTGCATGGATGGGGTGGACACTTGTGTACTGTCGATTGGTGGCTCAACAACAGACCCTGACAAACATGCCTGTGCCTCAACACACCTATCATCATTATCACTATTTTGCTCAGTGACATCAGTTTTCCTGCTGTAGTGAGCCAGCCCAAAGTCAGCACCTGTGAGAGGAAGAAAGTAAACACACTTTACGACCTGCACATGATGTGGGCATTCATGCACACATGCACACATGAACACATGAACACATGCACACATGAACACATGAACACATGTACACAAATGCACTCCTCACTAAAACAGACACACACACACACACACACACACACACACACACACACATACATGCACCACCACCAGCAATCCAGAACATACTCAATAACAGGTGATGGTGGGGTACAGTATCACAAGCCAAACAGTTATATCACACATGTCAGCATGCAGGACATGTGTTGCCTAACAGCATGCAGTGCGAGTGTAGACAGCCCTTGCTAATAACAGTATACATGGCTTTGATGCATGTGTGTTGTTGTTCAGTGATTGGCCTCACCCTGGAATGCAATGTGTACATGGACACAACATTGCTGTGCAAGTATTAAAAGCTCTGCAATGTCCTGTGCACCATCACTCACAGGTATACATACCATGGCTGGATGTGTATCTGTGTGTCACATAGATAGCCATTTCTGATTAGAGCGTCTATGTCTTTAGCAGATAATTGTGGACACAGGTTTAGCACATGCATGCTATGTATACACACAGGATGAGTGGTGCATGTATACATGATGGAATACCATTGCTCAACATAGCCATTGTACAGTGGTTATGGTGAGTGTAGGACATATTGTGGACATGCCAGTGCCAGCCATGACATGGAATACTACAACACAACTGCAACATTAAACATCACACATACACAGTGTGTGTCATGTGACCTATACACTCAATAGCATTGCAAGACATATATGTGTCACTTTGTACAAATGGTGATTGCTATGCATATTGTGTATAGGTGCATATGTTTGCACACACACAACATTGAGGTGCATAGCAATTAATGCTATGTGTAGTACTGTGGTCACTGTAACTGGATGGGGTGTAGTACAATGAGCCATCATCATGCAGCATCACATAGTCACTCAAGGCTACTAATGTGTGCCAGACTGGCACATACCATGCTGTACTGGAACTGCAGTACCATGGCTACATTCACCATTTCACAGCCAGTTGTTACATGGGTTTGTAAGGTGCCCAATAGGGGGCATTGCCTAGCATGAATGTGTTATGTGTTGAAGAGTGTTGCACAGCCACATGAGAGGCCTCTACCCCTCAGGTATATTATGTGGGCTGTGTGGATGACATTTGGGATACTGGAGTGTGACCTTACAGCGGGTGTCTGAATACGCCATGTGTAGCATGTTAACGTGTACTGCGTATGACAAAGTTGTGTATGTTGTGTGCATGTGTATTGACTCTGCCTATTCAATGTCCACTACAGTGTTGCCACAATTGTGTGGGATGCTCTGTGTATTGCATGTGTTTGAGGCAGCTACTCACGTTACTGGGATGTGCATAGTCTCACAGCAAACATGCACAGCATGCATTATGCGAAGGTGTGTTACGTGTACATGGCCTACACCTCACCTATGACATGCACATTTAATTAGCAATATTAAATGTAGAACACACTCACCAGCATGGGTCTGCTGCCTCGCTGTCACACCAGAGGGACCTACAAGGATATGAGACAGTTTGTCAGTGGCAACAACTGTGGCATTGCTACTGTGTGTTTGCAGTCTTACAGTAGTACAACGGTTGACAGTCACAGGCCTACAGATTATATTCCTAATTATTAGTATTGCACAACACTAGGCATCACATCTTCTAACTACACAGTACACATCTCACATAAGCATGCTCTACCAATAGAGGTAACAGAAGTCTACAGCTATGCCATGTTGCCTGCATGCTCCGTGTCAACTTGCTGGGTGGATCCGGCCTCCATGATGATACATGTTAGTTGTTGTTGTTGTTGGTCAGGAGCCACCTGGCTCAGGAGCAGCTCCTCCAATCTGGTGAGGGGGGGATGGATGGCTACCCCACCACCTGTGGCAAGCTGTTGTCTATGGATATCAGATGCACGCTGCCGGACATGTCTAATTAAATCACTGCAGTGATGGCATACCTGCTCATATGTCCGGTTATGCATGCCTATGTCATTTACCCTACAGACAAGATCTTGCCACAGTGCAGTCCGCTCATGCTGGTCCTGGTTGGTTCTTGAGAACAGCAGGGTGTAGTACTGCACCAGGCTTGTGGTTATCTGTTCCTCCTCTGCTGGGCTATAGGTGGGATTACGATGGTGGGACATGACCCTGGAAGACAATGAAACAATATGTGTGAGCAAGTCATGTGGCACACTTAACATTCTAAAGTACAGATATCAATTAACTGCCATATATAGCAACCTACTGGCTGTCAGAGGATACACACTTTCAATACCACGTATCAGTGCTCAACCCACAACTGCCTCACAGTGCCTGGCACACTCTATATATCAAACCATGTTTTGCACAGCAACAAAGATAAACCAGTATGTAAGACTATACAACAGTACATGGCACACTGTATGCGACACAATGCACCACCTAGCCACAGGAGGTACATATCAAGCTAATGCATAAAGAAATATGTAATCCATTGCAATGATTGTAAAGTCCAGTTACAGTATTACCAGTATACCACACTAGTCGTTGATGGCAAACCCCTGCCTAACATATGTGCACATTCTTTAATATAGGTGGCATACTGATGTACCAGACTATACATGTTGCTAGATACGCACTTATATCCTGTAACACACATATGGCCGAGGCCATGGTACAGGCATACCCACACAAACATCAGACATACATACCAGACACAAAGGTATGGCAACCCAGATGACCTTTACCTGTGTACCATACAGTACTGTGTGTCAGTAGTTACAAAACCTTATGCCTGAGGTATGTAATCTGTGAGGACTACAGGGAACACACAAAACAGTGGTTCCAAGAAATGTGGACATACACCATACTGTGCTGTTTGGGCATACAGCTTCAAGTAGTACTGCAGTTCATACAGGAGTTGGATTCACCAGTATTAACACACAATAAGCATACATGTACTGCTTTAGCCTACAATGGGACACCCCAGTCGACACCAAGGGACTACTTCAGACCATATGGCATACTGCTTTTTCTGCCTAGCAACAGCATACACATCTTTTGCTGGGATCACAGCTAGGACACATAATACCATGGCAGAAACAATTTCCCACTAAGCTATCACACATATACAGAACTCTGACACATTCACCAACACATTCACCATCACACTCAGTCAACCTCACATAGCAATTATTGCAACAAGTACATGTGGGTGTGTATTGGTTCATAGGTACGTAATAGGCTATTGGCCCTAGGGCCTATAGAAGTCTAGCCATACGCTACCCTGGCCTTTGACACACAGGTAATTTCATTTCACGTGGCCCTGTCAAGCAGAGCCACAGAGGTGGTTCCTGGGATGTATTTCCTAGCTCCCATACAATCATCAGGATTATTTATGATGACTGCTAATTAGGAGCTTTGTTTGCTATTGATAGGTGGTTTGTTCCAGAGTATGGCATGTCTCTGAGATAGGAATCTATCCCTCCAGCATGTGCTGTTTATTGAGGTCACAAGGTTTAGGTCCCTAGAGCGTGTAGCTCATAGGGATTGTGATCTGTTTACATGGAGCATGTCCAACAGCTCTGGGTTTGACATAGCTTTGTATGTTAGGCAGAGGTCACCTCTGGGTAGGCGGTATGTGACACAGTCTAGCTGTGGTTTTGTGAGACGGTCTGCATAGGGCATCTGTTTGAGGCTGGTATTACTCTTTGTGAGGTATGTCTGTGTCCTTTGCAGTTGCTGTAGATGTCTTGTGAGGTACATAACACATGGGGCATTGTACTCTATAATAGGTTTTATGTGTGATGAGTAGAGGGGAACACTGACCTATATTTCCCTGGATGACACACCTTTTGTGATGACGCATGCCACGTAGACAGATGACATGACTAGTGTGGCACTGTGATTATCAAAGGGGAGACTACTGTCCACCTGTGTCCCATGGTCTCTTATCACACCTTCGGTGTTAAGTAGACTACCACCTATGTGGTAGTTAATGGGTACAGAGTTTTTGCAAGAAGGGATGCCAATGCAGTGTCACCATTGAGCTTGAGTCCATGGCTTTGTCCCCAGGCATCTCATCTGTTGCAGTAAATATGACCCTGTCTCTCTCTCTCTCTCTGTATATACATATATATATATATATATATATATACACACACACATACATATAAACATCCACTGGTGTACATATAGATATATATATATAGGCACATATACAGTCCACCTTTCATGGTGGGGATATCAATTATGCGAAGATTGTGAGGTATACAGTTATGTCATAATATTGCACAGTGTTGTGCAGAATGCATTGAAGGTGTTCTCAGCCCATGTAGCTTTAGCAGGCCTCACTGGCTGCAACACTGCAAACCTGATGAATCATACCCACAGCGTTTAACCACCACATGTCATATACCAGCACTGTATGCTGTCTTCTTTGCCACACACTACAACCTGCATAGAAATATGCACATAACAACCTTCAACAACATATATATGTCCACCCTTCACAAACAGTTGCAGTATGTCCCTTGCTCTATGCACATGTACAGATGCTAATATATCTGACACAGACAGATCTCTCCATATGTGTGTGCCATACACACACAAGGTCCACACTGTTGTAAGTTCATGTACCTCACGGCTGACCTGTTGGGCCTTGCTGCAACATGAACAGGTGTCACATGTGAGCACACAGTAATATTAGAGGGTGTATATATAGCTGCAAATGCTAGATTAGCATACTAGCCTGATACAGCTGTTGCCAATGCTAAGCTACACATTAATATGACTATCATGCATTTGTTACTCTGTCACATCCATGTTTATATAACTGTATGCTCTACTCCCCCAAACAGACATTGTATACACTACTGTACAGAACACAGATAACATGGATCAGATGTTTGACATTTAATGCTGAACTACATATGTCACAGTCATATCCCACTGCACATAGCTACACACTGATTTCTCCATGCCAGTAGTTATGCAGGGCATCTGTGCATAGATACGTACTGCTGCCACAGATGGACTATTCAAACTATGTAGAGTACTCTTCAAAAACATCTAGTACATGCCAGTAAATACATGGCTGTTACATACCATTCCTTTGGATGTGTTTGTATTTGTCGGTTCCGTGTGTTTTGTAATTAATTATTTTTTGATATCTTATTTTTTTTCAATATACTTTTTTCAATATATTTATTTTTCAATATGTATTTTTTTCTTTTTTTATTTTCAATATATTTTATTTATATATCTTTTTTTCAATATATTATTTTTTTCAATATATTTCTTTTTTATATCATTTTTTTTTCTGTTGCTGTTGTCTGTGTCTCTCTCTCTCGCTCTCTCTCTCTCTCTCCGTGCCTGCAATGAAATGATTGCATGTGTGGACATCAAGTACAGCCTGCTTTTATTGGTATCTGCACATGTGCATGTGATGGCCTCTGCACCAATTGGTGGACACCATTTGGCAATTGCATGCAGCCTGCTGTGTGGTACTTGCAGTACTCACTGTCATAGCAACCTAATGCTATAAATTGCTAAGTCAGGTAGGCGTAGCCCTTTCAGCTTTCCAAAGTGGGGACCATGCTTGTTTGCTGTGGACACCATTGTGTAAGTCAGAAGGTTGGTATACTTCTTATATCTGATGCTAGGGGTGTAGCCAGTGATTTGAATGTTGTACTCAGACCTGAATGTTGCCACTTCCAGTACACAGTTGTCAGTGTAGAATTGTACTCACCCCTACAAATGCTAACACAAGATACATGGGAGTATGTAGTTTCTTTTCTACTTATGCAATTAGCTGCCACACATTCATAGTTATTGAGATGTTTTCATTTGGCACATGAACTGTTTGTGAACTGCTATACTGTGAATATTAATGTACTCACTTCTGCACAGTTTGTGCTTTTTATTTTGTTGACATTAGCACAGGATGCTCATGAAAACTGGACAATTCCAGTACTGAGTATTCCTACCTACATCCTTGCTGGACCTTGAACACACAGGTATTTTGTACATTTAGGTGGGGATTGTCCTGCTATGATACTGTGTGGGGGTTGTAAAGTGCTGCTGTAACATTATTTCCTGCTAGAATGGCTGGTTATGTTATTACAGTCATGTAATGCAATTCCACAACAACTGCTGGTAAAGTTCCACAGAACAGGTTTTGTGTTATGGCATTCCTATCTTTCCTTTACATTCACTCATTCTGATGCATGATATATATATTTCTGCAACAACCTGCTGTATATCTACTGCGGCTTAGTGGTACTTCATGCAGTCTAGTGTGTCCAAGGTCCAGGGTTCGAGACTGACAGTGGTGTTTTATTTTGCTGCTGAGCAGAACAAGGGCCCTCACATGCAGGGTGACTAAGGCACTTTTAAGCAGTTGTAAGTGGGTTTGCGTGGGTTTGCGTGAAGTTTAGCAATACTTAGCTAAGTGCACACAAGCACACACTCGCGCAAACCTGCTAACGACTGCTTAAAAGTGCTTACTCCCGCTAACCTCCGCGCTCATTTCTTTGAAAGAAAAGAAAATGGGGAGATAGGAAAGTGTTGAAAAAGGGGCACAAAGAGAGCAAGACAGTAGGGAAAACAGCTAGGGATGTGCAGGACAGGTGTAGGGAAGGTCTATAGCTGCCCATTTCTTTAACAGCAACAGCTGTGCATATACTAGAAATTTGGAGGGAAATTTGAAACCTTCCACCCCTGAGAGAGGGGTGAGGACAACAAAGTATGCTGTACTGCCAATTAATTATCACTTTATCTGTCCAGCAGACATGTGTGCAAAATGGGCAGCTGTGTATGGGGCGTAATTTTTTTGTGAGAGCAGATTGCCCATTTTTTTATTTTTTTTCAGGTGAGAGTGGAATATGGGGTAGGGGAAGTAGGTATATTTGGGGAGTTAGGTTGGGGAGGTAAACAGACAAGACAAACAAGATGCATACAGGGACGGAATATGACACATGGGGTGGGTGAACACCATTGACAGGGAAGGATGTTTGGAAATCGCAAGCCCATAAGCCCACAGATGGCAACAGCGGAACTGAGATCCCCACCCATGGGCAGTCACCACTGCACCTTCACAGCCCAGAGGGTGGCTGTGCTGGGAGCTGTGTAGGAGGGGCAGGCTCACCCATGAGTCGCTCCACTCTTGCCTCGAGCTGGAGTAGAGGATCAGCGACTGAACGCTGGATCTCCCTATGCACCATAGCCAGGACCATTCGGAGGGTGATAGGTGGCCCTCCTACTGCCATGCTTGCATGGGGGGCACAAGCCTCATCCCCTGCAGAGCTTCCACCCGAAGGTGGCACAAGGCCAATGGAGGAGGAGGTCCCGGCTGGGCACCGGACCTGCTGGTGCTAGGTGCCATCGCCAGCTGAGGTGGGACAGGTGGGTCCGCTGGGACCGGCCTTCCCACACGTTCTATGGTTAGGAGAATTTAATGAGAATATGGGTTGGTAACAGACAACAGCATTCCAAATTAATTATAACAGCATGCAGTAATATTCCCATTAACCCAACACACCAGAGTTCCAACAGTTGAACAGCAAGCATAACACATGCATAAATAGAACAACAGTGGGCATTCCAACAGCATGCAGGATTGATTGGTGGCAACAGGCCACCAAGATTGTGGTGTTTGAGCAGGGCACATGCATCAAAGTAAATGCAGATATTTATAAACCAATAGGACATATGTCCCAACAAATGTTTTGAGATTAGACATACCCATTGAGGTGTGGAATTGCATTGTTTATGCACATACAGTAGGGTGTAAAAAGATGCTTCCATTAACAACTTATATGTACTTATAGTTTACACTACATTCCTATTGACTGCAGGTATATATCCCCTACATGTATTATTACACTAGGCAAAGTCCATTAAGTTGTGAAATGGGTTTTGCGAGTTCCTTATATACCTGACCTGTATCTAACATTCAAACTGTCCAGGATGCAGATGTTACTGCTACATATTTATATATTTTATTTGTATTTATATATCTACATATCTGGATGTGTTCAGGTGACATTATCAGTTATATTTCTACAGCCCCCTACAATTCTAGCAGCACACTGACATTTCTGGGGAACACATTAACAAGCTACTTGTGTGCCAGATTTACTTATACATCCCAGCCATTAACCAACAGTTGAGGACTGTATATATGCTTCACAGCTACTGGCACTCCCTTCATCCACTTTATATGGGCCTGCCCAAGTGTGAGTTGACAGGGCTTAATACAACAGTACTATTTATATAATGCAAGAGTACAACAACATTTCAAACTAAGTGACATGGACACACTCCAGGAATTATACCTTTATTAATTACAGTACACACTTTTCTAGAGGCTCTCTCATTTATTTGATATTACAGTGCATGCCGAAGACTTATTCAAGATGTATAATACCTTTATTAATGGGTTACAACACTCTTTTTCAGGCTCTCTCACTTATTTTATATAACAGTACATGCAGAGAAATTATTCAGGACTTATTATATCTTTATTAATGGGTTACAACACTCTTTTTCAAGCTCTCTCACTTATTTTATATAATAGTACATGCAGAGATATTATTCAGGACTTATTATACATTTATTATTGGGCTACAACACTTTATTTCAGGCTCTCTCACTTATTTTATATAACAATACATGCAGAATAATTACTAACCTGCCTGGTGGCGCAGCCTTAGCAGCCTATCTGCATAGGCTTGCTGATTCACAGCATGGATACCTGCAGCTGTGAAGTAAATGAAGGGATATTGAGACATAACTATCCATAATATAGACTACAATAGCAATTCTTACATACTCCATTCCATGGCTACCTACTCAGTAGTGGGGCATTTTCATTCCCACAGGCCTCCTATATACATTGGTTCAGTTGGTCCTGCTTGCATCTCTTCAGGTCTACGTGGTGGTGTCTGACCTGCTCACCAGTCTGAGGGATGCCTGTGACACTGGTGAGATCATGTGCTAGACGGTTCCAGGCTTCCGCTTTGTACTCAGTGCCTTGAAACTGGCCCTGCAGGAGTCTTGCATCATGATGATGGACGAGGAGCCAAACTATTACTTTTGACTCCTCAATGCCCCACCGTTGCGCTCGAAAATGAGAGCCCTCTCCAACACCGGCCATTCTGACTGCAGATGGGATCTACAACCAGTTATGGCAATTATTCCCACCTATGGAGCTTAAATATGCCTCATTTCCCGCACTTATTTGTGATTGGCCAGTTCTGAAAATTCTCAGCTGAGTGCACACCTGCTTAGCACTGGGTAAACTTTGATTAATATGTATATGTGTGTTGACAGTGCATGAACAGCAAAAGCTGTCATGGCTTAGTGGTTCAGTACTGTGATTATGGTGCACAGTATCCCGGGTTCGAGGCCTGTTATTGCTTTTTATTTTACTACTGGCCTGACCGGCTAGGAGGTGTGGCTGTGTTTAGCCGACTTTGCTCAACTTTGCCTAATGTTGCTCTATGTTGCTCTATGTTGCCTGACGTTGCCCGACATTGCGCTAGTTAGCGCGGTGTGCAGCTTCGCGCAAACATGTTTTGTTTGCGCTAGTTGGCGCGATGCAAAGCTCCGTGCAAAGCCATTGTGCTATTTAAAGCAGTGCTAAGCTATGGGCAATTATTCTTAAATGTGCTTAATACTGGTAAACATTGCTTAGCAGTGCTTCACATTGCTTAAAATACGTTACTTATGCATTCATCAGTATGCATGACCATTTAACCTTCTTATATATATATATATAAAATATTGTTCACTACTACATAGGTGATTTCAATGCATTTTACTAAAATTTAAAAGGTAAATGTCAGGAATTATTTTTAGGCACCGATTTCCTACAGAAAATGGAAAGGGGAGTGGTGGGACTTGAACCGGGAATGCCTCCTCTTTGTACGAAGGCTCTACCACTACGCTATTGCTATTTGGCTTAATTTGCATATAAGTAGTTTATTATCCTCTTCGATGTCTAAACTGCTAACTGTAGCTAAGCAATGGGCAAACCCGCGCGCACACGAGCAAATACGGGCAGCTATATTGGGAATAATAAAAAAAAAGTTTTACATTTTATTATATTTGTACAGGGGTTTAGAATGTGGGGGAGTGTAGTGTTGGGGATATGCACATTTCAGCGGACTCGCTCATGTCTGATGACATTTGCAGATTTAGGCACTTGCAGGGGCATGGATATTTGGACTGCTCGCCAGTCTGACATTCCCCCTGCACTCGTGTACGCTCCGTGTTAGCCTTAGAGTTGAGTCAGCGTGCCCTCATGAATGTGCATGGCGCGCTGACATCATACTCTTTGGCTGCAGTTTCTGAATCCCGGCCCATACCTCTAGCGCCTCGGCTAACAACCTTTAAAGAGTAATTGTTACTCTTTAAAGGCTGTTAGCTGGGGCACTAGAGATATGGTATTTTTCATTTTACCATGATTGTATCAATAAATTCTCTGTTTTCAGCTTGGTGATATTTTTTTCAGCGAATTTGAAATACAAGTGCTTACATCTCTGGAGTGAGTTGCTGGTTATATCTTTCTGTGCTTTGAGTGTTTTTTTGGATTTATCATTTAAAATGTATTTCAAATTAAGTTTTCACACAATTTGAAATCCACTATTAAATCAGTATATGAAGTTCTACTAGTGGGAATGAAAGTAAAACCTTTAGACAAAACGTTCAATTCATCAGATGTAAAAATATGCAATGTTAAATTAAATACAGGCTGCTTGGTTATCGACCTCTGCCCTTTCCGCTGCCTCTCTTATTCCCTCTGTTTGACATGGTGGCTTGGGGCACAGTATGTGTTTGAAAATAATTTCCCAGTTGAAAAAATGGGGATGAATGTGAAATAGAACCAGCTTCTGCCTTTTCTACACTATTACCGTTACTGCTGGCTACTTCAGTTTTAACCGGATCAGTTACAGTTTCTTCATTAACCACCTGAGCAGCAACATTATTTGTATTAAAGTCATCCAGTTTCCCTCAACCATTTACATTTATTGGCCATCCCGCTGTATTCCATAGAACAAGAATACAAAGTGCTCAGCCCCCTTTCAATGTATCTTGCTTTTTCAAAATTAGTAGCTCTCCACTTAAACAGCTAAAGCTTAAGTTACCCTCTCTTTCATATCTAACTTCTAAGTGCATACTGCAGTGCTTAGGATATTAACCCATTTTTTTCATCTTACCTTTAAAATCTGCAACATCTTTTGCAAGACCACTAATTATTGAATGGTCCACATTCTTTCTCTCAGTAGTCATCTTGGGATTAGTGCTTCTGTTTTCTCCTGGTGAGAGAAGGAGTGCAGGTATATTATTTACTGGAGACTCTTGATCATTGCAAAGTCTAATAACTGCTTCATAGGTGGCAACTTGGAATTTGTGCTTATATTCTGCTTCTGGGGAGAGAAGGAGCAGAGTGTATTGATTCCTGACTATTTCTGGTTAGGCAGTGAGTGTATGTGCTTGACCTTCCTAATTGGTCTGGTTGCTATTCAAGGCATCTGCAAGGAAAAGGCTACAACAAGCTTACAGGCTGCCCTTGCATCATCTGGGACAAGATTGTGCATCACCAAACAGGATGTGGCGTGTTTCTCATCATGGGATTGGTGCTAATATTTTGCTTCTGATGAGAGAAGAAGCAAAGGAACACTGTATCCCAGCATAGTGAAGCTGTGGTGAGACCAGCACTAGTAGTAGCCAGGCAGTAGCCATTCACACGACTTCCCTCTTTTCCTCATTCTTGACAAGCTAATTCTTTGTTTTCGGTATTGTTTGATTTGTTTCCAACTTCAGAATATCTGACTAAATACTTCATCCTTAAATTTTCAGTGTCTGCTAATTAGTTTCCCCTCAAGTGTTTGGCAGTGTCCTGTATAGGCACAGACACCTTGAGTGACATTTTTCTTGTGAAAGCACAATTGAGATTTCACCAGTACCTAGTTGCACACACGACAACTAGTTTGCAGTGACAAGCACTAAAGCACTATCCCCAGAGTTGCAAAGCAGATACTCCTGACATTACTTTATATTTTCACTCTAACTGTCTAATCAATAATAAAGGGTTTGTTGCCATGAATGGGAACTTTCCCACTATCTCCATTACTAGCTTGGTGGATATGGGCATCCTGAGGCAATGTAGAAAATGGCTCATGTTCACTGGCAACCAGTTAATTCTCAAACAAACTGATATGGTATGTGAGAGATGTATTTATACAATATCACTGGAGGCAAAGCTCTCACATAAAAGTACTCCTAATGTCAATAAGGTTGTTAGGAGTGCACACACTGCACCCATCACACACAATTCAAAGCAGACATATAGACCCACATATGCTGAGGCACTTAAATGTAACCTTCCTAAACCCCAAAGACCGCCTAGACAAAATACACATAACAAATATCCTCAGCAGCCCAAAATGTACTGTTTCAAAACAACACCCACATCACCACACATAAAGCCACATATCATGGGTCCTCTACTTCTAAATCCATAAGGCAAGCCACCACACAATCCAACATTCTGGTCATTGGAGACTCTATTGTGAGACACACTAATGTCCCTGTCACCAGGCTGAGTAAGGAGAAAGTCACGGTCAGTTGCTTATCAAGGGCTAAGATCCACCAGCTTACACACACACTCAGGTCATTGGACCACAAGTACCATTATGACTCGGTCATAGTCCATGTGAGTATAAATGACCTGATATGTTCCTCCTTAGACTATATGAAAAAAGACATTGTGGAGCTCTCAGAATATGTGCCCCAGGCTGGTATAAGCCTAGCATTGAGCAGCATTTTACCTTTTCCAATGATGATGCCACAATAAGAACAAAAGATGACTGACTTTAAAAATTGGCTTAGTTTCTGGTGTCATTCAAAGGGGGTGCAATATTTGTCAGCATGAAAGGTGATGGTCAACAGACCATGCTGCTTTGCCAGGGATGGTCTGTACCTCTCCCCTCTAGGCTTTTGAATATTAGCTAAAACATTGTTTTCCCCCCTAGTGCCTTTTTGAGGCAATGCCAAACTGAAAGTACTTCCAACATAACAAATCAAAGCCATGAAAATCTAAAGGTATTACTGCTCAATGCTAAGAGTCTAAACAAAAAACTCCACTCTCTAGAAGCTCTGTTCACCCTTGAGAATGCTGATGTCTATGCAGTCAATGAGCCATGATTTAGAGCCACTGAGAGCACACCGACAGTGCAAGGTTATAATGCCTTCCACACCTTTAGACCAGCTACTACACAGACAGCGACTGAAGGTGGAGGTGTTTCAATCTACATGGACATCTCTCATCCTCAATGAAGAGGGAATTAAGGGTTTAATTGGCCAAGAAGGGGATGATGCTTGACAGACACTGGGGCAAAGAAAAAAAAATATTTTGCCATATGTTTAGGGAATGAAGTCCATGACAATTGGCAAAACCATAATTTACTGAATAAGTTCCATAATCCTAGAGAACAAGGTGCTCCATATATCACATAAGCCTGACCTCACATAATCCATTTATATATTTTTCCCCTGAGCCTTTTATTTTACAATAGTGTTTCCTGTTGACTATAGTGGACTACATTAATTGCCTAACTTGCTGATGTAAAGGGCTTTAGGTAGTTTGCGCAGGTTTGTATGAGTGGACTCATGAATGTGTTTCTCCTATAGCTTCTAAGGTAAATATTTAATGTTATTTTTAAGAGGAGATAATATTTAGACCTATTTTACTGGTTCAGTGAAATTCATGTTAGTATTTACTATTGTATTCTTTCTTAATAGCTTTGTTAGCTTGAATAGTTAGAATCGGTATGTTTTTTTCAATAGTGCCTGTTTTGATTGGCTAGTTATAGATATTGCTTTCTTTAGATTTTTATTATTTTGTTTTTTTTATATGTTTGATTTGTTTTGACAAGTATGACTTTTATTTCTAGGATTATTTTGCATGGACAGTGTTGTTCTTGGGTGTTCTGTATACATTTTGGGTGTGCAGTATATAAAGTTACTTTATGCTTTTACATCTTTCAGTACATATATACAAAATACATACATACATACATACATACATACAAATATTTCAAGCACCTGCATTAATGCCTCTTAGCCTGCCAATATACCAAAACAGTTGTTCCCATAATGTGTCCAAACTGTTTAAAAAATATCTAAACTAGTGCTTTCTTTAATGTAATTTGGTAGTCTGTTCCATGCATCAGCTGCTCTCTCAGAGTAGTAGTTAGCACATTTCGCATTCCTATAGAATCTTCTGCGTAGATTGTCTGATGATTCTCTACTACTTTTTGATAACTCCAAACATTCTGAGAGGCAGTTGTCTCTAAATGTCCAATATACCTAAATAAGATCTCCTCTTCATAGGTTCATAGGTGTGTACTAGGCTAATGCCCCTGGAACATTTACAAGCCTAACCCATAGAAGTGTCCTGGCATTGTGCTGCCCAGTGTTAGTTCCCAGTGCCTCTATCAAGTAGAGCCACTGGACTGATGCCTGGGGTGAACTTTCTATTGCCCATCCACTCATCAAGATTTCTCTTGAAGAGGGCAAGTGAGGTGCTCTGCTTGACATGTATGGTAAGTCTATTCTAGAGCATGGGCAGTCTCTGGGTTATGAACCTGGCCCTCCAGCATGTCCTGTTGATTGTGGTAATGAGGTTGAGGTCTCTGGAGTGTGTGGTGCAGAGGGATTGGGATTTCTTTAGATGTAGCATTTCTAACAGAGCTGGGTCAGATATGGCTTTGTAAGTCAAGCACAGATCTCCTCTTAGTAGACGATATGAGACAGAATAGCTGGAGTTTTTTTAATCTGTCCATGCAGGGCATGTGTTTAAGACCTAGGATCCTCTTTGTGAGATACTTTTGTAGCCTTTCCAGCAGTTGCATGTGTCTAGGGAGGTACATGCTAAATGGGGCATTATACTCGATGATTGGCCTAATGAGGGAAGAGTAGAGAGAGATGATGACCTCTTTCTTCCTGAATGAAAAACCCTTGGTAATGAGACGTGCCACATAGAAGGACTTTCTAACCACAGTGGCAATATGATGATCGAAGGAGAGGTTGCTGTCAACATGTGTCCCCAGATCTCTTATAACTCCTTCAGAGTTCAGTGGGATCCCATCAATGTGGTAATTAGTAGGAACTGAGTTTTTCCCAAAGGGGATGATGATGCATTTTTTGGCATTAAGCTTAAGGCCATGGTTTCAACACCAGTCACTGGTCTCATTGAGGCCTTTCTGTAAGAAGTCTACATCACTTGGGGAGTTAATAATGGAGACCAATTGTCTCTGGTGGGGGTTGGGTTACAGAACCCATATCAGTTTACTTACAAAGAGTACTTAGTCAGTATCTGTGTTTATGTCCTAGTGTAATTAAGGATACTACTGATTTTTTAATTAGATTGAGTAATTGGTTTATTGAAAGAAGTGACAAAAAATTGAATTCTGACTATGTATTTGTGACGTTAGATATAACATCACTATTTACTGTAATACCAAATGAATTTGGGGGTGAGGCTATACGTGAGTTCCTCACTGGTGAAGTAGGGATGTTGACAGCAAGGGTGCAAAATATTTGTACATTATTAGAAACTGTTTTAACTAAAAATGTTTTATATTTGATAATGAGTCATTTTTGCAGTTATATGGTGTGGCCATGGGGACACCTGTGGCCAACACTTATGCAAATATAGTTCTTCACCAATGGGAGAAAAAGTATGTTTTTACTAATGAAAACGATCTATGTGGAAAAGTTGAGCTATATTTGAGATTTGTAGATGACTGCTTTCTTGTATGGAATGGTACAGCTGATGAATTACTGAACTATGTTGCTTATTTAAACAATACCACTGAATTTCTTGAGTTTAAAATGAATCATTCCTCTAGTGAGATAGTTTTTCTTGATGTACATATAGAAAAGAAATTGGATAAAGCGGAGACAAGTATACATAAGAAAAATGTGCATGTGAATAGGTATGTGCATAGGCAAAGTATAAATGCTCCCCATATTTTTGCAGGAATAGTCAAAGTGCAGATGTGTAGGGTAAGTAGGCTAAATACAGATGATGTACGGTTTATTGAACAACTAAATGAGATGGTAGGAGAATTTGTGAATAGTGGCTACAGCCACATGGAGGTTTTGAAAATAGCAGAAGATGTGAAATTATGTAGAGGTAATGTTATGAAACCAATTTTTAAAGAAGGGGAAGTAGCTGTAGCTAGAGAAAATAATAATAGTGATAAAATTAGATATGTAACCACTTATAGTTTAAAACAGATCAAATAAGGAAAATGATACAGAAGAACTGGCCTATACTTATGGCTGCACCTGAATTGCATACTTTAATAGAAGATAGACCTTTTTTCTCATATAGAAATTTAAAGAGTTTAAAGAGAAGGTTATGTTATAAAGACTTTAAAGATGTAACAAAAGTTAAGTTGAGTAATAAGCCTGGTACATGTGGGTGTATGTGCTGTAGTTGTTGTGAAGATATTGTCGAGCATAATAGTGATAAATTTATCCACCCAGTGTCCAGTAAGCAGTTTAATTTTAACTGTGTTGCCACTTGTAATAGTGTCAACGTGATTTATCTTGCTACCTGTGTAAAATGTGATTAATTTTACATAGGGAAGACTACAAGGAAACTGAAATGGCGTATCAAAGAGCATAAATCAGAGATAAGAAGAAATAATGAAAATAATGCGCTGCTCAAGCATATTATGCATAATGGTGCAGATCATAGTTTTAAATTTAGAGTGATAGTGTACAGAAGAGGCCTATAGGATGTGATTTGAATAACTATCTCAAGAATAAAGAATATGAGTGGATTATCAGGCTTCATGCAGATTTCGAACCTGGTATAAACAATGTTGTAAGTATCAAGCCTGTGCTTGTTAAAATACAACAGCAAAATTTGTAACATACACATTTAAGGACGTTGTAGAAAAAGTTTTAATTAATGATATAGTGTGATTTGTCGGCTGTGGTCACATATTACCTTTTGGTTCCTATTTAAATGTATTGTAATATGATATGTACTGTTTTAGCATTGAGAAAGGTTGTTTAACCGAAAGCTTTACTGTATTAAAGTCTGTCTTCTGACGGTGGATTTGTGTTTTTTATAGCACTTCTTCTCTCCAGTTATCAGTGTACCAGTTGGTTGGCTCTAATTGAGTTAATAATGGCTCCCAGCTTGCAGTCGTCTGTGAACTTGGTCAGCCAGAGTCCCTCCATGTTGGCCTGGACTTCTTAGAAGTAGATACCAAACAGGAGTGGACCCAGGACAAATCCCTGTGGGACTCCACTCGTGGCTGATCGGCAGACTGACTTGGAGTCTGCTACTTTCAAACTGTGGGTTCTATCTGTGAGCCAGTTTGCAACCTACATAGTGATATAGGGGTTGATGCCTAGTTTGGTAAGTTTATCAATGATCCCTGAGTTGGGAATGGTATCAAAGGCCTTGGCCAGATTGATGTAGGCTGTATGAACTGCCTTGCCCTCATACACAGCTCTGGTGACTCACTCAAAGAAGTCAACCCGGTTGAGCAAGCATGATCTACCTTTCACAAAAACAAATTGCGTGGGATCTAGAGTTTGGAGATTCTCTATATCCTTGTTAATTAGGTCCATGATGATGCGCTCCATAGCCTTACATATCAAACTCGTCAGGCTAATGGGGCGATAATGTCCAGGGTCTGTAATCACTCCCCCTTTATGGAGAGGGATGAATGTAGCAGTGCGCCATTCGGTAGAGACAAAGCCTGAGGTGAGGCTGTGATTGAACAGGGCACACAGATGTGGTCCCAGTTTACATTGTAGTTCATGTAGAACACATCCAAGGATATTATCAGGTCCCATGGAAGCTGTATTCTTGGCCTTGGACAATGCAGCTTTAACCTGTGCTGCAGTAATGCTGGGTGCCTGGCATTCCTCCAGTATTGTGATTGGTCCTTTGAGGGGGGCAAAGTTGGCACTGAATATGTTGGCCAGTATGTTAGCAATATCTGTTGGCTCAGTATAGGAGGTACCATTGTGCAGTAACTGGTACATTGGTGTATGATTCAGCAGTCATGCATCTATTTTCCATATGGGTGAGATCTGGATTTCCATGGTGATTAGTTTGTGGTCGGATCTAAGCAGAGAGGACTTGACTATTGGTATAGAGCAACAGTTACCCATGTTAGTAATAACCAGGTCAAGGATGTTGCTACCTCTAGTGGGGGTAAAAATGAGCTGGTCCAGGGCATTGGAATTGATGAATTCCAGGAAGTGTTGGGCCAGTGTATTGGTGCATGAGTAGTTTTCCCAGCTGATGGAGGGATAGTTGAAGTCACCTAGTATGAGACTGCTGGGCTGGACCCTAATAGTTTCCAGTGTGCTTAGGAATGTGGAGGGAGAGTCTTGGGAGATGGTTGGGGACCTATAGCAGGCTATGACCTGAAATGCCATCTTACCCAGTGTTAGTTGTACCGGAAGTATCTCAGATGCATTATGCTGGGCTACTAGTCTGAAGGTGTGCATATCCTTTATGAATATGGAGACACCACCAGCTTTGGAGCTTCAGTCCATGTTCTGGGGCCAAAAGGTGTGGAATGAGTTATAGCCTGGTAGCACAGGGGTGCTTTCTGCTGCTTTAAACCAGGTCTCCATTACAGCACAAATGTCGATGTTCTCCATTTTGAGGAGTGCTTCGAGCAAGTGCATCTTGAGATTTAGATTTCTAGCACTGAGCAGCATGACCCTCAGATTGCATTTATTTATAGCTGTTACGGTGGTAATTTGGTCTTTGGAACATTGCCTAAAAAGGCATTATAGGGGTGGAAAGAGTCTTAGCAAGTATCCAGAATCTATAAGAGACACTGTGCAAGCTCAGATGTTATAGTCTTTCATAATAACTTAAATTTTCATACCCATGGATGTCCTTGGTATATTTCCACTGTACTCTTTCCATTTTACTATTGCTAGTTTTCTTATAAGGTTTCCATATTGTTATTCCATTCTCAAGTTTGGGACTAATGTAATTAACAAACAGTGACTTCAGCATTTCTGATTTCCTAGACTTTATAAATCTTTTTTATACAAACTATAGTTATATAACTATCATTAACCAATTGGTTGATATGATTAGAAAAACTCAAACCTGGATCTACCCATATACCCAGGTCCTTAAATTAATCTACATTTTCAATCACTGTGTGCTATATTAAATATTCATCTTTCAATTTACATCTCCCAAATCTCATATGCTTAGTTTTTGATGTATTTATCAGCATATTACTCTTCTGTGCCCAAATGGTCAATTTATTCAAGCTCTTTTGTAGATATGCCCCGTCTGTAATGGGTCTAAGCTTGTGCATCAAAAAAAAATTACAGCGAGCAGCTAATAATCGAACGTTAAACAATGAAAGTGTAACGTACCAAAAAAGCTTAACAGAGAAAAATAATTCATCAAATGGCCATAGTTGACAAACGTTGCAAACCTAACTAACCCAGGTGGGGGGCTTTGCCCCCCACAACCCACAACTATATATACCAACTCTAAGATCACACTACAGTAGGGAATAGGGCAAAATTTTAAAAAGTTTCCTTCGCTTACCTTATGCATCTTGGTACTTCCTGGTTATTGGCCAACTATGGCCATTTGAAGAATTATTTTTCACTGTTAAACGTGTTTGGTACATTAAACTTTCCTTTTTAACGTTTGATTATTAGCCATTCACTGTAATTTTTTTCGATGCGCGAACATAGACTCATCTGTAACACATATAATAGGTTTACCTAATTTCAGGTCATCTGCATGCAGACTGTAGAACACTTCAAATGAAAAAGATAGGTTTGAAAGATACAATCTAAACAAGTAAGGGCCTAGGTGGGACAGAGCCCTGTGGGACACCATGACTAACCAAGAGTTTCACCTGTTCAACTGATGTATGATACTTGCCATCTTCTATTTGTAAGCCATACAGCTATCCATCTTATTAAGAGTAGATCAATACCTAGTTGTTCTAATTTATCGATCAGTGTTTTGTGTATGACCCTGTCAAATGCTGAAGTTAAATCTATATAAATTACTTCACAGCACAATTTTTCATTCGTAGCTGTTATTGTATTGTTATAGAACATCATGTTACAGATGGTAATAGATCCATTTTCAACATATGCATGCTGATATATGGTTTAAAGTCCCAACCTTTCCAGTTCTGACAACAACTTATCCAATATTACCTTCTCCATTATTTTTCCACAACATGAAAGCAGACTTAAGGGTCTATATGACTCTGGGTTTGCCCTACTCACGTTTCCCTTAAAGACATGTTTAATAAGAGCACGTCTCCAAACTTGAGGAATCTCACCATATTTATACTACCTTGTACATATTAGATATAATGGTACTATAAGTTCTTGCTGAAGTGTTCTCATGTCATTACTACTAATTCCATCTCCTCCCTGTGCTTTGTTTGGATCCAGTTTGCATAGTTCTTTTTCAATATAATCTAATTTGATTCCAGTATCTGCGGTTACCTGGATGTCACTAGAACAACTTATCGCTCTTCTTGTTGATACTGTTTTGCATAAGATTTTGTAAATATAGGTTCATAGGTTCATAGGTTCATACTAGGCTACCTGCCCAAGGGCATTTATAAGCCTAGCCCATAGTTATGTGGCTTTCGCCACCCCTTTAGTTTGAATATAGGTTCATAGGTTCATATATATCTGTAATCTGTTGTGTCTGAAATAAATTTTAGAATCTACACACAGTTTATCAATTCATCTGTCTTTACTCCTTCCATATCTTATGTATCTATAAAACAGTTTCCTATTATGCTCAATATCTTTATATAAAATGTCATCAAAATGTTCTTGATCTTGGCTCACACTATGCTTAATTTGTTTTTCCAATTTGTTTATTTCAGTTTTCAAAGTTCTAGTTTGACCTCTTTTCCATTTGTTATATTTTTTTGTCTCTCACTTTAATCAGGTATTTTGTTCTTATAGAAATATATTCCCCTGATGTTGTATGCAGTATGTAGGGTTGCCAACTGTCCAGAATTAAGGGGCACAGTCCAGAAAAGGGGCACAGTCCAGAAAATGGAAAGGACAGCATATTGTCCAGAAAAAATGCCAGGAGATTAATTTTCTTTTAATTAAATACTTTTTTAAGAGTATTCTTCTTCTGCATCTGTGTGAATGATTGTTTATGCCTTTGTCTTCCACGTGCATGGAATTTGAATTCTTGAAGATATTTGAAGTGTGCAGCGGACCACTAATGGACATGTTTCAAATATGGTTCAGGTACTTATGAAATGTTGCAGTTTTACCTCCTCATTCCACAGTCTGTTTACATATATAGAGGAAGTAGAATGTGGAATTCCTAGCTATACAGTAATATTTCAAAGATATCAAGTAGCTATGTTGCTGGCTAAAGTTGCAAACAATAAAGATATTAGGTCTGAAGGACTCCATGAATATTAAATGTATTTTGAAACAGAAGGCTACTAAATTATGATACTGTTTTTAGTGATGATGCTGTTTTACTCATGTTTTCACTAAGTTATTATGCAGAATATTTTTGTTGCACTTGATTATGCATTTCAGTATTATTGGTGGGGACTTAATCATTTAATGTGATCAAAGAATTCTTTTAAATGTTTCTTTTTGTAGTGAATTTGTTTATGGTGACAGATGTAGTCACAGACATCTGACAAATATTAGTAACTGGTGCTATACAAGTGTTATGTATCCAAAAGTACAAATGTGGCAAGCCTGGGGATGCTGTTGTACTAATCATATCTAATTGCATCAAATACTGACAGACAATTTAAGCACACCACTCTCTCTATAAAGATGATGGTTGCCAAACCAGTATTCAGTGGGATCATGTCAGAAGACCATATGATCAATTTGCACATTCATGTATCTGATTTTATGACTGCCTTATAAACCTTAGAGTAGCTCATACACATGATACTGCATACACACACACACACACACACACACACATATATATATATATATATATATATATATATATATATAAAATATATATATATATATATATATATATATATATATATATATAGGTCCCCTTCAGAATGCCAAAATTCAAAACTTCGAAACCCATATGATCGCAGACCATATGTTTGAAATTTTGAAATACCGACATTCTGAACGGGAAATCGCATACAGCGCGGACCAGGAGATTTCCCTTGTTCTCGCTGTAGGGCGATCTTGGATTTGGTATATTTAAGTAGGGGGGGGTGTGGGAGATGCAGGGGGTGAAGCCCCCCTGCTATACACAGTTTAATGTGTGTGTGTTTTTTTTTTTACGGGTCTAGTTCACATTTTCGAACATTCAAATGTTTGATCATATGGTCTCGGCCATATGAATTTCGAACATTTGAGTGTTCGGTTATGTGAAGTAGACCTATATATATATATATATGTATACACACAACACACACACATATATATATATATATATATATATATATATATATATATATATATATATATATATATATATATAATATGGGTCCCCCACGTTTTTGTTGCATGCCAGAAATGTTGATATTGTGTAATATCAAGATAGGTAAATGAGGTTGGAGGGCTGAGAGTGTTTCTGCATGTGTATGTGAGGTAGGGTTAGGATCAAGGATGAGTAGAGAATAGGTTTTGTATATTTGTGTGCGAGTTTGTGTATTTTAGGATTAGCATCAGGGTTAGGTTAGGGGATAAGATATAGTATTGTTTGTGTGTCCAAGTGTGTGTTGTGTAGTGGCAGTGTTATGGGATGGATTTAATGAAGATAAGGTGTCGAGTTAAGGTTGAGGAAAGGGGCAGCATTATAGGGTTAGCACCCATTATTAAAGTGGTATGGGGGGGAAAGCTGACTACATAACTCACTTGTGATTCCCATGCTATCATATGACATTGTAAATATTTTTTTTCCATAAATGTACATAATTTAGTTATTGCATCTTGTTGCTTATATAGCTCTATACGTTAGATATAAGGTTTATTTCTGTGCATGTTAAACCAGTTGTAAATGCACTATATGTAATACAGCTGTCAACATTCTTTTGTATCTGCTTATTTAGCCTGGGGCATGGCTGAAAAGGATTCTCAGACCAGTTTACAGACCTGTGTAACTTGTTAACTCAGCAGACTATTTTACATGCAGACATAATATACTGTGGTTAACATGTCTGTATTTGTGTGCGTTTCTGTGTGGCCACCCCAGTTGCTCCCCTTCATGTCACTTTCTTGATATTCATATTGAGTAGGACTGATGTTCCAGATCTGACACAATGGGGTGAAAAATATGGTCTCACTATATTAAGAAGCCATTGTTGCAGCTCTGGACTTTCTGTGGTCTAACAGAATTTCTATGTTGGTAGAAATACCAGCAATTCATCATTAAATATCAGACTTATTAGTTCACTTTAATTGCTCTGATTCTGCCTATCTCTCTGTATATATATATATATATATATATATATATATATATATATATATATATATATATATACATATACATATATATATATATATACATATACATACTTTTAACTTGGGTTTAACTCTTGAAGGGTCAGCTCTTACTCCCTTCATACCTGTGCTAACATCCATTATACAGATGGCTATTTTGTTTCAGGAGCAGGTTAAGCTGAAAGGTGCAGAATTGCTCAGTACATGGCACAGTGGCATTGTTGTGTAAATATGAAGCAGTGCTCAGGCATAGTGTTACTCTATTAAGTTTTTTCAATGATGCTGTCATTGCCTAGACTCCATTAAACTAGAGTTCAGCATATTTCTTTACCTGGTCAAATTTCTGCAACTTCTGTTCATTCCTATCTGACCTGCTAAAAGCTAACTAAGTGTCTGGCAGGCAGTTGTATCATTATCCAAATTTTCAGCATTTAAGGAGTTATATAAATGAGTAATACAAACATCTGCCTTCAGTCTGTTATTTGTTTTTCATTGTAAAGGGAATACTGTGTTAAGATCTCAGTTGGCACATTGTTTACATTAGATATATCCATCTCTGGATACTTATTAAGAAATCTAGAAATATATGTTTTCCTGCATTAGGAGGGAAGCATAGCACACCAGAATAAGTTATCTTTCATCACTGCTACTGAAGCAGAAACTGTGTTGTATTGTAAATGTGAAAAATGTTCCTCTCTAGCAGAGGCTTTTTTGAATCACTTTGTGACAACATCTGGCAAAGGCACTTGGTATTTGGGGCTTTTTATGGAAACTAACACAAATCGAATGAAAGAAGAATTGCATTATATGTATTATATCCTGTTAGGTTGCTGTACTTAATTCTTTTGTTAACTTTGTTTTGTTTGAAATAAACTAAATCATATGAGTACTGCGCTTCTCATACTTGAGCTTCAGTGTAGCTAAACAAGATTTTCTCCAGGATGGTGGATTATCTTTTATCTAAACCATCGAGTGTTTCTTCTGTAGACTTCAATATTTCTTAGGAACTTAATGAACCTGTTTTCATTTCGCAATCCATTCCTTACTGCAATATTACAAGCTTATCATTTTTTTAACGTAACATAGAAGCAATTTATTCTTCAAGGGAGCAGGCCCTGAGTTTGTATTTGCATTAACCTTTTCATTAGTTACAGATCTCTTTAATGTGGAATTATTCACATGACTTTTACTTCTGCAGAGATTTTGCATGTTGACTGATACTGGTGGATTGTAATGACAGAAGCCTGAGTGGCCTTTTATGGTTGAAATATTCTCAATTGGGCAGTTTTGTCATTATTGGTTCATATGTCTTGTTTCATTGCTTACAGGAAAAATGTTCAAAACTAGACATTTAAAACATGTTCTAACAAGTGGTGCTGTATTATGCAAGGGGTATAATTTGATTTTATATATTCTAATTATCTACAATCAGGAAGGTAAATTAAAGAAGTTTTGCATGGTCCTAAAAATCTGTGCAAGGGGCCTATGAATTGAAAACAGCCCAAACGTAAACTTAATCCAACACTGGCCAGAAACATTTTCTTTGTATCTGAGTTTCAATGCCGTTTCAGTGAATGCGAGTTTCAAAGGCAGAAAAAGTTTAATGCTAAGTCTGTTTTCATTGTGAGACTGTATTACTTTGTTTAGCAAATGCTATCAGTGTTTGTGCTATAACATTTGAAATAAAAGTTTTAAATTAAATCCAAATATCTGCAATCATTGTAGAAGTAAAGCAGAAAACAGTATGCACACTGAGAGTTTTGAACAGTGTTTATGGCAACTGGGAAGAAATGGAGAAATAGCCAAGTAATGGGACACTGGAATGGCTACGTGGGAGGGGATGGGGGTACCAAAATTAAACGCATTTTGATTTCATGTACATGTCCAGAATTTTTGACATGAAAAATTGGCAACCATATCCTGATCTTAATTTTTTTTTTACTTTTTGCACTCAAAACAATTTCTGTTTCAAAGCTTTCCACAGTCTTCCTGCAGTTGGTCCACTGAAAGCATTACTCCAATTAGTTTTACATAGTGACTGTTTTGCTTCCATATAATCTGTAACTAATCTTCTGTGCATTGGTTTAGATTTCAGTTTGTCAGAATTATCTAGCAACAAATTAAACTTTATAACCCCATGATCACTGCACATCAATGGTGGTAAAACTTGACATGAATGAACAGTAATTTCTTTTGGAACACAAACAATGGCTAGTATGCGTGAACTGAATACTCTTATAGGCATGTTTTTCAGCCTTTTGCCTGCTTTCTGTGCAAGATCAAGGAACAAAGGAGTGTGCAGTTTTGCAGTTGGTATAAATAATCCACCTTTTTAACCTTTTAACCTTTTTTTCATGGTTCCATCTAAAAAAGATTCTCTTTTTGCATTCGCTCAACTGGTAGTTTGCTTTTTGATGAAACAAACACATATATATATTTTTTTAATTTAGGATTTTTAAATTAAACTTGTGGTACATTGGGTTTAGTGGTGACTTTTTTAGACGAGATCATTTTTAGTGTGCATTCTGTAAACTTTCGTTTCAATTTTTAGCAAGCTGTGTAAGCATGGTACGTTTAGGGAAATTTGGTGATGTGCCAAGCATGTAATGAATGCTGCTGATGCATCTCTAGTGTAGATAAATTTATGTATACACTATACAGAGCCATAACTAGGGGGAGCAAAGGTGGTGAGTGCCACAGGTGCAAGTTGTTGGAGGGCACAGTTTGCAGGTGTTGATGGTGTGAGTGCAGTACTGGCATTTTTTTTTTGTTTATTAATTTTATTTATTGCATTTGTTTACCAGGAAAGTCCACTGGGCCTAAAAGAGCCCATTTTCAGTGGAGACCTGGGGAAAAAGCTCCGACAAGAGCATGGATGCAGAATAAAATTAAACATTAATTGGTACAGAAGTAGAAGGAGAAGCCAGAGGTTAGGGTATAGAGCAGGTACATAGACAGGAAGAGTTGAGAAGATTTTTCAGTATTTGTTTGAAGGTGGTGGCACTACCTGTGTTTCTTATAGATGGTGGAAGTGAGTTCCATAGTTTGGCGATGGTGAAGGAGTAGAGGAGTTGACCAGCAGGTAAGGTGGGCTTTTCTACTTTTAGAAGTAGATGATTTTCAGATCTTATTTGCCTGGGGTCTATATCACATCATCGAAAAAGACATTAACCGAATGGCTTAAAAATCGAAAATGCCATTCATTGAAGTCACTCTTGTGGGGGGCTGTGCCCCCCACACCCCCCACTAATTATATATACCAACTCCGAGATTGCACTACAATGAGGAAAGGGCAAAGTTTTTGATCTTCACTGTATCACGATCTCACAATACACACCTCAGTGAATGACATTTTTGATTTTTAAACCATTCATTTAATGTCCTTTTCGATGCTGGGATACAGACCTGTTGCTTGCTAGGTTGATATTTGGCAAGTAAAGTTGAGAGAGCAGGACAGTCTGTGGGTCTGTAGATTATTTTGTGCGCTGTAGTAAGTTGAGTGAATGAGAGATGGTGGGAGAGTTCCACCCAGCCTAATTGTATCAGTGACTTACAATAGTGGGGCAAGAATTTGGCCTTGGTGGCAAATTTGGCTACTCTGTTGTAACACATATCAAGTTTAGATTTTGTAAATTTTGGGATATTAGTGAGGAGAGGGGCACCATAAAGGAGAGAGGGTAATAAAAAGGTAGGTTTGTCTAGTAAAGAGGCTAAGAAAGTGTTGGTGCCTGTACAGCATACCAAGCTTTATGTGTGTTTTTTGTTGTTATTGTTTATGTGTAGGTCAAAGTTAAGGTTTTCATGTATAATTATGTCTAGTAATTTAGTGTGTGGGACAACTTCTATAGTTGTATTGTCTTGGGTTGTATAGTGAAGAGTTTTCTTATCTAGGGGAGTGGTTTTCTTAGGGGTAAAAATTACTAGTTTAGTTTTTTTCAGATTTAGGGCAAGATGATTGTTAAGCATCCAAGATTCAGTAGAGGTGAGGGAATTCTGTGTGATTTGCTAGAGTTCAGAACTGGAATTTGTAGTGCATATTATTGTAGCATCATCAGCATACTGGATTACTGAGTACTGTGGGAGAGTGAAGTGAAAGTTGTTAATAAAGATGCTAAATAAGAGAGGACCAAGTATGGGGCCTTGGGGTACCTCTGTGGAAGTATTGAGGAAGGGAGAGTAAGATTGTTGCTATTTGATGGATTGCTGCCGATTGGAGAGATAGCTATTGGACCATTGCATGGTAGGTGGGGAAATGTGGAAGGTGGATAGTTTAGACAGTAGGATAGTGTGGGAAATGGTATCAAAAGCTTTGGAGAGGTCGAGGAAAAGAGAAGCGATTATTTTACCAGAATCCTGTGCCCGATTAACTGTATCAAGGAAGGAGAGGAGGGCAGTAGTAGTGCTGTGTCCTGGTCTGAAACCATGCTGAATGGGTGATAGAATTTAGTTTTCAAGCAAGTGGTTGAGGAGTTGGGCATAGATGCATTTTTCCCGTATTTTAGAGAGGGGTGAAAGAATTGCTATGGGTCGAAAGTTTCTGGTGTCTGTGCTGGTGTCACCTTTGTGTAAGAGGAGAGTGAATGCTTTTTTCCAGATGTCTGGGATAAGGGATTCTTTAATTGATCTATTAATGAATATGCTGATGGGATAAGCTATACAGTTTGCAGCTAGCTGCAGGCAGTATTGGGGAAGATTGTCAGGAGCTAGAGTACAAGGTTTTACCTGAAGTAAATTTTTTTTTTATTGTGGCAGTGGTTATGGTGGAGACTATTAGGTTGTAGTTGAGGGTAGGATTGTTTTCTGGGATTATTTGGACAGCAGCAGTTTTGGCGGTGGTGGTGTTAGCTGTAGGAAAGGTGATGGTTAGGTTAGCTATGGTGTCAGTGAAGTAGGAATTGAAGAGTGTAGCAAGTTCAGTAATGGTTTGTGTGGGTCAGGGGATGGGTTGCTTTGAGAGCCTGGGTGTAGTAGTTGGTTGATGGGGGACCAACATTTTTGGGGATTATTTTTATGTTGGCTTGGTAGGTAGAGGTAGTGGGCTTTTTTATCACTGGTTATTAGATGTTTTGCCTGGTTACGGAGTTGTTTGTATTGTAATAGAGTTGAGGGGTCTTTGTTTTTCTGCCATGATTTCCAGATTTTTATCCCTTGTGGACATGACTTCTTTGGTGGATTTTGAGAATCAGCTTGCATTAATTGTGTGAAGCCACAATGATATCTTGGCTTCATTTATGATGGCTGATATTGCATTTTCAGTTATGGTTGAATCATTCAATCTCTGATAACAACTGCAATAAGCTGCTCATTACAAACCTAGCAAACAGCTTGTTACACTGAAAGAGTGCAAAAGGCCTTTCATTTTGATCCTCAACTGCAGGACATCTCTAGAAGACCATTTTTCTCTACAACTTTGAGTTGAGGGAGCACAAGTTTGAGGAACTGCCTAGGAACACTAGATCACCTAGCTAAATTTCAGACAGTGTAGCAGATACATGTTTACATGTTTTTACAACACCCTTTTTCTTCTGGAATCCATTGTTAGTAAAATGAGTGTGCTTACAGATATGGATCCATTATATCTGGTTAAATGTCCATTTTGCAGTTTGACAAATAAGGAAATCCAAATGGTTGAAGGCCTTTTAGTTGAATGACCATTTGACTAAAATCCATTTCATTGAATGTGGCAAAGCTACACCTAGTTCTGTAACACAGTTCACTGAATGTGGCAAAGCCACACCTAGTTCTGTAATACAGTTCATTGAATGTGGCAAAGCTTCACCTAGTTCTGTAACACAGTTCATTGAATGTGGCAAAGCTACACCTAGTTCTGTAATACGTCACTGAATGTGGCAAAGCTACACCTAGTTCTGTAATACAGTTCATTGAATGTGGCAAAGCTACACCTAGTTCTGTAATACAGTTCATTGAATGTGGCAAAGCTACACCTAGTTCTGTAATACAGTTCATTGAATGTGACAAAGCTACACCTAGTTCTGTAATACATTTCATTGAATGTGGCAAAGCTACACCTAGTTCTGTAATACAGTTCATTGAATGTGGCAAAGCTACACCTAGTTCTGTAATACAGTTCATTGAATGTGGCAAAGTTAGACCTAGTTCTGTAATAGAGAAGTAGAATATGTAGAAATTTATGATGTAGCCACCCAGTGGTGTGAACATTGGCTCTAGATGATTGTCACCCTTAAAGTGACATCCTGACCCCATGTGGAAAATGGGAAAAGGGGTTTGGATGGATGGATGGATGGATGGATAGATAGATGGATGGATGGACAGATGGATATGAAGTAGCTTTATCTGAAGATTGGTGATAGCTATACAAAACCATTGCTGGTGTGGTTCATATTTGCATGTTGACATTGATTCCCTTTGTGTGATATTTTCATTCTTCACCCTGGTTGAGCAACCATGGAGTTAGCATATTTAAGGAGATGTGGGGTGCAAAGCCCACCACAATAGGGGTGAGGAGGGTGGAGCTTGATCCCTGCAAAAAACTCTTTATGAAACATTTTCCCTTCAGTGAGTTTCACTGTATGATGTTTTGATTATAGAATTCCATTAAAATGTGTTTCACTGAAACAAACTTTCAAATATTTGATTTCAATCATTTAAAATTCAACAAAATGGACATTCATCCATGTGTCATATATTCATGCATACACACGCACGTGCACGCGTGCACACACACACACACACACACACACACACACACACACACACACACACACACACACACATGCATGTATACACACACCACAGTCCATCAGTTCATAAAAATATAAAAAAAAACATAGTTTTATTATGATCCCTTTAGTTTTATATACAGTTCAGGCATATTTTTAACAACCAGAGGAGAAGTTGTAGACAATAATTAATAGAGAGTTGAAGGATTTATTTGCTAAGGGAAGAGGGTGAGAGTTAAGCAGAATAAGCAGATTCTCCCTTTAGAACAAAGTGGTTAAAGATTACCTGATTTGAAGAGATACTTTCAAGATATGCGGTTAAGACTTATTTACACAAAATAAGCAGAAGGTTATACGTAAAAGTAGAAAGGGATGATGATGAAACATGGAGGGAATTAAAAAAAAAGAAAGAGTAGGATTTTGGATATAGCTTCTTAAGGAGAATAATAACAACAACTATACAGAATATTATATTTTTAAAGTAGCAGAAAGTATGAAAGAGATTTTACCAATACGGATGACTGCAAACAGGGTATAGAAAATAGGCAACAGGGGGCTGGAATTTACTCTAGATAATTGGCAAAGGACCCAAGATTTTAGGATCAAATAACTAAAGAGGAAAGGGTAATAGAATGGGATGAGGCCAAATAGTGGTTTAGACTGCAAGTTAGAGACTGCTTTCTATGCCAGGGATAAATAACAGTATATAGGCAAAGATAAAGGAATAGTGTTGAGAGGAATGAATGACTAACCCATGGATTCTTTAACAGTAGTGTCGGCATCATGTAAAGCTTACATGATTTAAGCACGTTAACTTGATAAGCAGCAGTGATCATTGAATATGCGTGCCACTCTTCATGATTGCACATATACAAGCACCTTTTTGTGGCCAGCAGCAGGGTTGGTAGCCATGAAAAGGTGCACAGAAGCATGATCACACAATGTAAACAAAGCGTCTTGCCTGTTAGCAAATCTGTTATGCAAGCATGTGTGGACAGCTTATATGAAGCAAGGGCAAATTAATTACAAGAATTAAGATGCAGGGGATGTTAAATGGGGAGAACGTACACAGAATATAATGTTAATAGTACAGACATAAGTAGCAGAGGAGGGTAAATGGAGAAAATGTACTTAGTTAATGCAGTCAGATGTGATTATGTCACAAAGAAACATTTTAAACATAAATATAATTCTTGATACATGCACATAAGCAAAAGCAGATGAGCATGAGCTAAACACAATTTTGAGAGGGACACAATGCAACATTGTAACTAAGAGGAGTAAATGTCATATTAATGTTGATAACATACCGAGTTGAGGTAACAGCAAGGATAGTGGATACATTATGGGTCACTCACATAGACTGCTGTTATTCAATATGACATGTGTATACAGGATATTATTTTATTTATTTATTTATTTATTTATCTATCTATCTTTGTTGACCGGGAAAGTTTGAGATAAATACCCTTTTTCAGCAGAAGCTAAGAGAGAAATGCTCCATTATTTACATACTCAGTTAATATACAGTATATTTTCATCATGGTTATATATACATTTTTGCATACATAATTAGCTGTAACAGATGATTAAAGCTAGCTTTATACCATACAGTTTGTGATTATAGGAAGAAGAGAAAATAAGAAATAGCCTGTGCATTTGTATAAGGTTGCAGCAGACAGAAATACAAAGAAAAAAAAATGAGGGAAGACAAAGACTGAAATTTCGGTTGAAATTAGTAAATACTGGTACAATGAGGGAAAATGAGGATTAAGTAGGTGTAGGTAGTTAAGAAATAAAATAAATTAAATGTTTACAGCAGTAGATAGAAGGGAAGTTTAATAATCGCCATATGGGAATTTTGTACAGAGCAGCTATTATTTTATTAGAGGTATTCCAGCTCATATTTTCTTCTGGATCAGAAATTATCTGGGTGTAGAGCAAGAGCAGAGCCAAGTGCATTGCAGAAGCTGTTTTAGCAGACTTTTAAAGAATGTATTGTTTTCTGTAAGCTGCAATTGTGGTGGGATGGAGTTCCACAGTTGTGAGAATAGAGTGAGATTTCGGCAGAGTTTTTTGAGTTAGTCACAACTAGGAGAGGTTTGTTATTGGAGTGTAATGTTCTGTTATTCTTGTACAGTATTGATATGCTTTTTAGAGATGGGCAACTATCTGGCTTGTAGATAAATGTGTGGGTAGCTGTGAGCTGAGAGTAGGTTAGCTGATTTGGGAGATCTAGCTAATCTGGATCTTTTGGGGGCTGTGCAGTGGTGGTTTTTATTAGATGAATGTGTGGTGAATCCTGTTATTTTATTATAGCTTGTATCAAGTTTGGATTTGAGGGTATTGCTGAGATTAGTATAGATAGGTGATGTATACAATAGAGATGGGAGTAGGTAGGTAGGTTACTGCTGTGGATTTTCCTGTGGATTCTGTAATATATTGATTTGCTCTATATAGGAAGTCTAGTTTTTGTGTGCATTTTGATAATTTGGAGAATATGTTGGTCATATTTGAATTTGTCATCTAAGAATACTGCAAGTAATTTGGATTCTGTCATGATTTCCATTTTTGTTTTGTCAGATGAGACAATCTGAAAATTGTGTTTTTGAGTATTAAATTGTTTTGGAATAAGGAGCATTAGTTTAGTCTTTTTTTTACATTTAGGTGTAGGTCTGAAGTGCTGCCTAGCCAAGATGTGACGTATCAGGAAGGCTCTTGAGTGATTTCCTGGAGGATTTGTAGTGTTAGAGCAATGTAGATGAGGGTTGTATCATCTGCATACTGAACTATGTTTGCTTTTTTGTGGTGGTATGGAGTTTGTTTATAAATATATTAAACAGAAGTGGGTCCATTACTGATCCTTGTGGGACTTCAGTTGTGACTTGAGGAAAAGCGGAGAATTCTCATTTCCATCTCATTGGTTGTTGTCTGTTTGTGAAATAGCAATGAGACCAAGTGAGAGATGATTAGTTTAGAACTAAGGAAGAGAGTTCACCGAGAAGGCATTTGACAGATCCAAGAAGAGTACTGATACTAGGTTGCCATTATTTCTGTTGTGGTTGATAGCACTGATAAAGCTAATAAGAGCAGTAAATGTGCTATGATTAGGGCAGAAGCCATGTTGGGACATGAAGCAAAGATTATTTTGGGTAAGATATTTGAGGAGAAGGGAGTGGATCATAGCTCTCAACTGTCCAGATTTTTGCAGAATTTCCAGGTTTTTACCTCATATTTTTGGTCTGTCCTTCATACAATTTGTGGATTTCTGACAAATCACTGAGAACTGAAGTCATTAAATAATGACGTACTTTTGAGTTTCAGACTTCATATCCTTCAGAAAAGGTATGGTAATATAAATCATGTTATTATAGAAATGTTCCAAGTTTATAAGAGCAATATTTAAAAGTTGTCCCAATTTTTGGACCTTTGTCCCTCCATTAATTTAGGCTTTGCCCACGTTTTTTGCACCAAGAGGTTGAGAGTTATGGCGTGGATACATTTTTCTAATATTCTTAATAGTGGTGCCAGTATAGCTATGGGTCTATTGTGGAATAGGGCAGTTGAATTTCTACCTTTGTGGAGTGGACTTATGAAAGATTTCTTCCAGATTGCTGGGACATGGTTTACTATTAAGGATCAGTTAGTATAGAACCAGGGAAGGCTAGAGCTTCAGAAGTGAGTTTTATGTACTCTGTTGGTAGGTTGTCCTCTGCTAAGGTTGTTGATTTGAGTTTTGTAGGTACTTTTTATGGTGATAGCTAGTTAGCATTGCTTGGAAAAAGAAGGATATGGTATTGTTATTGGATGAAGCTGGAAATAGTAAGGGTGGTGGGAGAGATCTGTTTAGTGAGAGTGAGTATTAAGTTTATGAAGTGGGAGTTGAACTGGGTGGCTATATTGTTTGGGCTGTTACTGGTTGTTGGTGTAGGAGTAGTTGTTTGGCCAGGGTATGGTAGTTTGTTTATGGAGGACTACAACAGTTTGGGATTGTTTTGTTCTGATGACTGAAGGTTAATGAAATAGGATTTTTTATATTGTTTTTTAACTTTTTTTTTAAAGATTTCTTAAATATCTAAAATGTTGGTGGTGGAAATGGGTTTTGTTTTTGAGCATATTTTCCATGTGTCATCTCTTTCAACAAGTATTTGTCTGGTGTTTTTTGTTAACCAGGCTGCAGGGTTTGACTTGACTCAGTTCTAAGTGGTGCATGGCTATTGAGGATGTTTAGGAAAGAATTATTGAAATGGTTTTCAGCATCATCCAGTGGCATGATCTTTAGGATATTCCAGTTGCACAGTATAATTGTAGTGATGAAGTTGCTTGAATTAAAGTATTTTATATTGTGCTACCTGTTTGCATATGTGTTATAACTGACGATATTGCTGTATTCTTCACTTCATCAAGTATAAATGAGAAGAAATGAGCCCTACAGCTGTTGTGTCATGCACATCAGAAAAGGACATGCTTTGCCATTTATTGTCATTTGGCAACCATAGACAGGGGGTATATTATCTTGAAACATGCATTAGACAAGCATGTGTTATATAGTCATGTACAGCCTAAACAGTAATATAATAGCAGTCAAATACATGAGTGACAAATGACAACACAGATCTGATGATATTTCAGTAGTTTAAGGTTTCCATTCGTAAATGGAGTGTATCTGATGCATGTTTATACCAGGCATGCTCACAAGAAATTACAGCAAACGCTGACATATTAGCATGTAAACAACACAAACACACAATAAATATGCTACTACAGGCCCAATAATACTTTATGATGATCTTGCATAATGCCATACAGTAAGAAATGTTGTATAAGTCATCATGTCCTGTAAAGCTGTACAGTATGAAGAAAACAATTACAGCAATACATAAATGTTTGGAGGAAGACATGCAATACAGTGCATTCTTATTTGGAAATTAAGTAATGCCTGTGAAAAATCAATGGCATACTCAACATTTGCATCTTGTCAGACTCAAACACATGACAGGACAGATATTTGAAAAATGTGTATCAGCTTGTGATGCCACAAAAATAGGAATACGGTGTGTATCATGGTGAGCACACTTAAAGGCTTACAGCACTTCCCTATTGTAATGGGTATGGATCTTCTACCTTGGAGAGTGATGCCTTAAAACAGTTGCCTTCTGACCATGCCATAAATACTTTCTTTGCCTAAACCACTTCTGTCTGACACAGTTGTCCGACAAACAGAAGTTGCTAGATTCAAACCCCTGCTTATCATACTACATACTCTACAAAACTGTGTATTGACTGCATCTGCCACATGACATAACAATGGATCATGTCCCAAATAAATGAAATTAATCTGTAAAGTGATAAAGGACATTTGTGGATAATTTGTACAATATGACTTTGTCAGAATGAAGACATGCATGTAACTAAGTTAATCTTCACACAACTGTGAGCAGAGCAGTATCAATGTTTCTTGGCCAAGGAAGCTGTTCCTTTGTTTTGTGCAACAACATTGTTCCAGAATTGAACCACATTCTGTGTGTTTATGTAATGCAAGTCATTACTGAATGCACATGCTGCTGGAGCACTCACACCACAACATTCACAGAACAACTGTTTCACTGACAGGAAATTACAAAATGACTTCATATTTCTTTCTCCAAAGTAAAAATTGAAAATAACTTCACACAGTGCTGCTTGTATAACTTCAGTACATTCCTATAATGCTACCTATTGCTAGAATTGAATAGCAGGCTACTTAAGTCCACTGACTAACAACATGTGTATGAATCACATGCGCCACAGTGAAGTCTTAACACAGCTGTGAGACTCCACCTATATGAAGTCGTTACATTATATAATTGTGTTGCAAACAATTTGAATGAGATAAAAAGGATGGGTGGCTTCTCCTACTGTAATTGTACACATTATAATAGTTGCGGATATCATTCATATATAAGGACGTACAATGCTTACATTCAGTCAATGTGGGATTTGAACACCTGACTATATGATGATAGAAGCTACATGATATTGTGAAGTATGAATGTGCCATGGTACAAGTGTTGCTAAAATTGTGAGATATTTGGTTATTTGTAGCAGTGACATCACGTTATTGCTGCAAAGGATATGTGTGCCTATAATTTCTATAACATGTTGTTGCTATATGTCTATTTCTCACATATTGCCTGCTGCTAAGTGCTAAACACACTTGATGCATAATGCAATTATGACTGCAGTGGGAGAATGGCAATCTTGCACAATGTGAATAATCACAGATTCAAACACATGCCTTACTAAGGCAACAGCATACAGTACTTTGTCTCATATCCTCATGGCACAGGAAAAGCCTTAGTAGTTCTCTTAGGAAAGCCAGATTTCATCCAATGGCATTATCATTATCAAATAAAGAACTTCTGTGTGAAAAATGAGCAGAAATTCTTGTAATAGGAATCCCCAGCTATACATGTGCACAACAGATAACTTAGTGACAACATTGTTACCTACAAGCATGTTCATAGTCATGTTGACACAAGTGAGTCTAAAGAGTAATGGCTGGGTTTGAACTGACTACCTAAGATCACAAGGTACAGAACACTGCCTGAATTACACACGCCACAAGAGATCTTGGTTTACAGTTGTGACAATGCACATTTCAATGGATGACAACACCATTGTTTAGTACAGTGATGTTCTTCTAAAAAGGTAAGAAGTTGGTTGAAAAGCACAGCAACAATATATAGCTACACATACCATATGCATTAGAAGCCTTTGTACACAGCATGACAGACAAACACACACACACACACACACACACACACACACACACACACACACTCACAGTAGTCAATTATTGCTGGATTCAAACCTCCTACCTATTGAGTCTGGAAAGCATAGTGTCACCAGCCAGCACCAAAGGATAAGTCATGTGATGTAGTTCATTTTTGACAGCCATGATGTAACCATTGTGTTTCAAAATCTGGGTATTGCCTGGAGGTAATAGAAATTTATAGGGTAACCCTCTGCCAGAGAAAATATGCCTCCTAAGTGGAACCTTACATAGGAGATGTTGTCATGGAGCTACTTGTACATGACAGTACACACAGTCAGACTATTTAACCAATGCTGGAGTCAAACTCATACCTATTTAGGTTACACAGTCTACAGAACACAGTATTAGCCATAACCGCCACAGGAGAAGTCTGACTTGTAAGGTGTGTTGCAGAGAAGATGTTTGTGGCAAAAGTCAGATAAGAGGATAGGGGTGTCTCCTCCCAGGTTAAATTCTTCCCCTGAGTGGAAGTTCATCAGGAAGCTATATACAACTGACATTGAAGCCACACAAACAAGTTCACTACTGTGAGATTTGAAGCTACATCAGATCTAGTTACACAATCTATAAGAACACAGTATAAGCCACAAGTGCCACAGGAGAAGCTTGACTCTTCAGAGAAGATAATGCACTTTTAATAGGATGAACTCAGTGTGTTGCGGAGAAGATCTTTATGACAAAAGTGGGATAAAGTGCAGAGAGTTTTGTCCAAAGTTAAATTTTAATCCTGAGTGGAAGTGGACACAGCACATCTGTTCCTGAGGCTTTACTTACCTGTCACTAAAGGTACACAAACACACACACACACACACACACACACACACACACACACACACACACACACACACACACATATACACGCACACATGCACACGTTCACCACTATCAGATTTGAACCACCTACTTAACTAGTTACACAAATCTGGAGAATAAAGTAAGAATCTCAAGTGTCACAGGAAAAGTGTGACTTTAATGATGTGAAAATGCACATTTGAAAGTATTAAAACTTCGCTGTTTCAAACATCAGCTACTGGCGCAATCACAGGTTTTAAGACAAATGCATGTGTCTGGACAGACCAACATAACAGCGCTGTTCTTATTCCATGTAATTACACACTTCTCTGCTAACATCTATATACTGTCATTCATGTACATTATGTTACTGTGAGGGACATGTACCTGTTTCAGAGTATGGGGTGTCAATGACAATAACAACTGTAAAACAATGGATTGTCAAACAAGTATTTATGGCAGTTCATCTAAGGTTGACTGCATACAAATAGTAACCATTTATTGTGTTATTGTTACTTGTCTTAGTTCATGCTTGTACAATGTCCATTGACAATACAGATACTTCCTAAATATCATGGATTATGTATGTTGAAAAGATTACATACCATTATAACAAAGTTGCAAGTGTAACTGTTGGACTACAGACATACATTAACAGACTCCTGTAACATATACAGAAATTGTACAACTTGCTCACATAATTCTTTGTTGTAATTTTGTTTAATTTTCTCCCTGAAGCACACCACTGGCAAGCTCATTTGTGTGGCTGATGGCAAAATATTTGCACATGTGTAATCATATCTTGAGGTGTTTTTTTTTTAAACACCTTTATTGAATTATAACTTGTGACATTGGCAAATTTACATTCATATAAAAGTAATCAAACTATATTAACATAACAAACATTATACTTCACATATATATAAATAAAAACAAACCACACTGATACAATCCTAGTTGCAAGCATTTTACATCACAAACCATACTGACACACTCCCAGTTGCAAATATTATACATCACTTATAATCTACCCAATCTTTCTCACTCAAACATTATATAGCTCATTTAAGTCCTACACCCTTTAAACCTCATTCCTCCCTTGTATGTATTGTTCCCACAACTCCCATTTTTTCCTATGTAGTTTACTCCTACCCTTTTCTAAAGATCTCCGTTCCAGTTGTTTTATCTCTATTACTATATTCACCAGTTCCAGTATAGTTGTTTTTTTTTATTTCCATTTTCTAGTAATTGCTTTTTTGGCAACCGCCATTATTAGACCTAGCAAGGCCTTACCATGTCTAGACAATTCTGATTCTCTATCATAGCTCAGAACAATCATCTCTTTCGTCAGCCCAATCTGCCCACCCAACATCTCTGATAGTGCATCCTGCAGGGAATCCTTAACGTCTGCCAACTCACCACACTCCCAGAAAACATGTTCCCAATTGTCTCTTTCTTCTCCTTCATACCTCCAATATTTGCTGTCTACCTGAGGAAAAATTCTCTGGAGTCTACTTGGGGTATAAAAACATCTATGTAAGCATGTCCAGGCAAAAGTCCTAAATCTTCTATACTTTGTTGCATATTTGGCAGACATACATATATCCTCCCATTGTTTCTTTGTGAATTGCTTATCCAGTCTCTCTTCCCAATCCTTTCTATCCTCTTCTGATTGATTCTTATAGTTATCATGTAACATTTTATATGCTCTACTAATTATTCCTTTTTTAATGGCAGCTACAGATTCTATTAAAAACTGTACCCATGCTGGTCTTTCATTTAAAACTCCCCTATTTCTTTCTCTTTGCCTATACTCTGATATCAATCCCTGATAGTGAAGGCAATCTGTAACCTGCAACTCAAATAAATTCTTGGCTTCTTCCCATTATATAATCTTTCCATCTCTAGTTATTTGCTCCCTATACCTTGGTTCCTTTGCCAGTTTTCTCCAATAAATTCCTGCCCCCTCTTACCTATTGTGTTTATCTCTAATTGCAGTCATCCCTATCGGCAGAATCTCCTTTTTCCATTCTCGTGTTAGTTTAGTTTTTACAATACTTTCTACTACTTTATGGATATAATATTCTGCATGATTAGTGTTATTTTCCTTAAAGGCCTGCATCCAAAATCCCAGTCTCATCTTGTTTCTTGAACTTCCCCCCATTTCATCATCATCCCTTTCCACTATGAATTAGTTTTATGCTTGTACTATGCATAAGAGTCTTAACTGTGTAGCTCTTAAATACCCCTTCAAATTGGGTAATCCCAATCCACCCTGTTCTACTAGAAGAATCAGCTTATCCCACATGATTCTCGCTGTCTTCCCCTCCCAGATAAAGCCCTTCATCTCTTTATTAATTGTTACCCACAACTTCTCTGGTTGATAAAAATATGCCTGACCTTTGTATCATTTCCATCAAAATTTAAATTACTATGATTGGTTAGAGCTCATTTAAATAATGGGGAAATGATGTATTGCATTGTCTGATGAAGCAGCTTTGGCTGCGAAAGCGCTCACCTTTTTACCTGGATTAAAGTATTTGATGATTTTATCAGCTGTGGTCTGGCATCTCCTATTCTTTTCACTTTTTAATACTAATAATATCCTTGAATTTCTGAGTCTTTTATTTTCTTTGCCAATGGTTCTAACTCTAATGCAAATAACAAAGGGAAAAGAGGACACCTCTACCTGGTTCTTCTGCTCAAGCAAAAATTATCAGAGAGGACCCCACCCACTTTAGTTTCACTTCTAATCCCTCATATATCATCCCAATCAACCTTATAATTTTTTCAGGAAATGCAAATGCTTCCATTTCCCTTTTTGTAAAGTCCCAGCTTACTCTGTCAAATGCTTTCTCTGCATCAAGACCCACCATTTCATAGGTTCATAGGTTGGTACTAAGTGATCGGCCCTAGGGCCTATACAGGCCTAGCCATAACAATTCCCTGGCTATTTTTTCCCAGAATATTTACTTCCCTGGTCCCCTGTCTAGCAAGGTGACTGAAGTGATCCCCGGGGTGAATTTCCTATCTCCTATCCAATTGTCAAGGTTCCTTTTGAAGAGGGCCAAAGAGGCACTCAGCTTGACATGTATGGGCAATCTATTCCAGAGTATGGGGAGTTTCTGGGTCAGGAACCTATCCCTCCAGTATGTTTTGTTCATTGTGATGGCCAGGTTTAGATCCCTGGAGCATGTAGCTCTGAGGGATTGGGATTACTTTAAGTGTAGCATGTCCAACAGCACTGGGTTTGACATGGCCTTGTATGTTAAGCAGAGATCATCTCTGAGTAGGCAATATGTGACAGAGTATAGTTGGAATTTTTTTTTTAGATGGTCAGCATAGGGCATCTGCTTTAGGCCTGTGATTCTTTTAGTGAGATATTTCTGTGGCCTTTCCAGTTGTTGCAGATGTCTTGTGAGCTATATACCAAATGGGGTGTTGTACTCTATAATGGGTCTAATGAGGGATGAGTACAGTGGGACAATGACCTCCTTTTTTCTGGATGAAAAGCCCTTAGTGATGAGGTGTACCACATAGAAGGATTTCCTGACTGTTGTGGCTATGTGGTTGTCAAAAGTGAGACCACTGTCCACCTGTGTCCCTAAGTCCCTTATCACACTTTCTGAGTTTAGTGTACTGCAACTTATGTGGTAATTCATGAGTAAATGTTTTTTTCCAAAAGGGGATAACTATATATTTCTTGGCATTCAGCTTAAGCCCATGGCTATGGCACCAAGCATCTGTTTCTGTAAAGCGCATTTGTAGAATATCCACATCATTTGGGGATTCAATAATGGCTCCCAGTTTGCAACTGTGAACCTTGTTAGCCAGAGTCCCTTAGTGCTGGCTTGTACTGCAGAGAAGTAGATGCCAAACAAGAGTGGTCCCAGGACTGAACCCTGAGGTACTCCGCTTGTCACTTGCCTGGAGCTGGATTTTGAGTCGGCTACTTTAAAAGTGTGGGTTCTGTCAGTAAGCCAGTTGGCAATCCATTGAGTGATGTAGGGATTAATGCCCAGCTTAGTAAGTTTATCTATGATTCCAGAGAGGGGAATGGTGTCGAAGGCCTTGCCGAGGTCCAGATAGGCTGTGTGGACTGCCTTACCCTCATCCACAGCTCTGGAGACTGATTCAAAGAAGTCAATCAGGTTGAGGAGACAAGATCAGCCCTTTACAAAACCAAACTGGGTGGGGTCCAGTGTTTGAAGGTTGCCAATGTCTTTGTTTATAAGTTCCATGATAATACATTCCAAGGCCCTGCAGATTAGGCTCGTCAGACTGATGGTGGATCCCCCCCTTGTGGAGTGAGATAACTGTACCTGTGCGCCACTCATTGGGCATGAAGCCTGAGGTGAGGCTATGATTAAACATGACACTTAGGTGAGGTGCCAGTTAATTTTGTAGTTCATGTAGTACACAGCCTGGTATGTCATCTGGTCCCATGGATGCTGTATTCTTAGCTTTGGAGAGTGCATTTTTTACCCATGTGGCCATGAGTACCGGAATTTGGCAATCTTTTTGTATTGAGATGGGCCCTTTAGGAGGTGAGAGGGGGTGAAGTTTGCACTGAATCATCTGCCATGATATTGGCAATATCCTTGGGATCAGTATATTTAATGCCATTCTGTTGTAGCTCAGAGCAGATCTGAGCATTGCCATTTAGATTCTTGACATAACTATAGAATGCCTTGTGGTTGTCCTTGGAATCTTTGGCAATTTTATTTTCATAACTAGCTTTGGAGGATTTTATGAGGGATGTCAGCTTCTTACTGAGGCTGGTAAGAGAGTTTTTTGCATCCTGGGATTTTCCACTTTTCTGCGACAGCTTCTTCCTTCTGTTGTATAGTTTGTTTATGGTAGGGAATCACCAGATTGGGTTCCTTTTTTTGGAGGAGACCGTCTTGGTTCTGTTTGGAATGGCATGATTCATGCATGAGTGGATGTACTTGTACAGTGCCTTAGTGTAGAATCCAGTGGTCAAACCTCCAGTTCCCGTCTGCATGGGTATCATGAAGTTTGTCACTTCTGAAATGAGTAGCATGAAGCTGACTTTGGAGAAGTTTTTATGGAGGTTTCCATACTGAGGGGTGGGGGTGGGATGTGGACATCAAGGGTGATTAGCTTATGGTCAGACCTGACCAAAGAGGGGGTGACCACTGGTGTGGAGCATTGATCTCCCATGTTGGTAATGACCATGTCTAGGATATTTGAGCCCCTGGTGGGACTATGGATTAATTGGTCCAGGGCATTGGAATTTATGAATTCCAAGAACTGTTGGGCAAAGTTGTTCGTACCCGAGTAGTTTTCCCAATTAATGGCAGGGGTAGTTGAAATCACCCAGTATCAGGGTGCTTGGTTGTATCTTAATATTATCTAGTATGTTTTGAAAGGTGTAGTGAGAATCTTGGGGTATGGTGGGGGATCTGTAGCAAGCAACAATTTGGATTGCAGTCATACCTAGTGTTAATTGCACCTGTAGAATTTCAGATGCATTGTGTTGGGCAACTAGCCTGGAGGTGTGAATACCCTTGGTGAATATGGACACTCCTCCACCTTTAGTGCTTCAGTCCTGGTTTGGTGGCCGAAAAATGTGGTAAGAGTTGTAGTCTGGTATTGCAGGGCTGCTCTCTGAAGCCTTGAACAAGGTCTCAGTTACTGCACAGACATCGATGTTCTCCATTTTTAGAAGTGCCTCGAGAGAGTGCATTTTGAGGTTTAGACTTCTAGCATTGAGCAGCATTACCTTCAGATTTTGCATGCTTATATCTGTTACGGTGGTGGTTTTGTCCTTTGAGCCTTGCCTAAAAAAGGCACTATAGAGGTGGCAAGAGCCTTAGCCAGTAACCTGAATTCCAGGGGTGACAGGTGTAGACCATCTCTGGCAAAGCATCGTGGTTTGTCGATCATGTCATCCCACGCATACAGATATTGGATCCCCTTTGAATGACACCAGAAACTTAGCCAATTGTTGAAGTCAATTATTTTGTCCTTATACTGTGGTATCATTCTGGGCGAAGGCAGGATACTGCTCAGGGCTAGGGTCATACCTGCCTGGGCCACATGATCCGAGAGCTCTTCCATGTCCCTTTTCATGCAGTCCAGGGAGGTACGTCTCAAGTCATTCACTCCAACATGGACAATGTCATATTTGTACTTGTTGTGGAGCGACTTGATTGCATGCATTATGTGGCAGATCCTGGCACCTGACAGGCAGCTGACAGTAATTTTCTCCTTGTTCAGCCTGGTGAGTGGGACGTCAGTGTGCCTGACTATAGAGTCACCTATGGCTAAAGTGTTAGGTACGTTGTCTTGCCTTAGGGGCTGTTGTTTGGTGGCTCACTGGTGTTTTGAGCTATGTGTCACTTTGGTTGTGATTGGTGTTTATTTGCATTTCAGCTTCGGAGGTCCTTTTTGCTTGGGCAGGTTAATGTTAAGGGCCTCTGCATAAGTGGGTTTAGTTTTACTATGTGTGGTTGTTTTTTGAAGGGCTATGTGTTGCTTGAGGTGTAGTGCAGGTATTCACCTTCTCCTCTTGACTGTCTAGCACAATCTTGGCTGGAGAGAGCTTTGCTTCCAGTTTGACTATGTAAGTGCATCTCTCACAGGTTGAAGTGTTGGGTGGTAGGAGGAGAGGGTTGTCTGTGTACATGAGGCAATAGCTGCATTGCCCCAGTATGCTTCCCTTTGGATCATCAGTGTTCTGTTAATGTTGTCAAATGTTTGCCTCCCCTCCACAAAACCACATTGATCCATATCTATCAGTTTTGCCATATTTTCAGCCATTATAGACACAAATACTTTATAATCATGGTTTAGTATTGAAATGGGCCTGTATGAAGCTGGATCTGATGGATCTTTACCCTCTTTAGATATTGCAGCTACCACTGCTTTCTTCCAGCACAGTGGTACTTCTCCTCCTCTTGAGATACTGTTAAACACAACCTTTCAGATCTTTATTAATTGTTTTCCTCCTAGCTTTTAAACTTCCACAGGAATACCATCTATTCAGTGGGACATTCCTGTAGACAGGTTATACATCACAATTTTTATCTCATCTCCTCCTATCCTAACCATTAGTAATTGAGCCTCATCTAATTCTAACCTTGGCATGTTTAATTCTTCCATAAATATTTCCATTTGTATCTTTTCTTGATTTTCATACTTCTCTAATTTATGGAGACTCTCATAGAATTTCTGAAATATTTCTAATACCTCAACAGGATGTCTTGTTACCTTCCTTGTTATATGCTCCCTAAGTTTGGTGACAGCTCTTTCGACTTTCCATTGCCTAAGTCGTTGTGCTAAAGGTTTTTGTGCTCTAGTGTTATTATCAAAAACAGTTGCTTAACAGCAATTTTTCTAAGCTTGTACATATTATTAAGGTAACCCCTTATTTTCTGCCTTGCATTCTGCAGTTGATACTCTTCTTGTTCTGTAAGATTCTCGGTATTCTGCAATACTTTAACATTTCTCAGTCCCTTTAAATAATTCTTGATACTTCTTAACCATAGCCCCTTTTCTTTTATTTCCACCCTATCTTTAAACTCAACCTTAATTTTATCCCATACCGTAGCTATATTTTCAGAAGAAATTTCTATCCTCTCTAACAGCTCATGAATAATCTCCACTATCCATTCCTTAAATTCCTCTCTTTCCAACAGATAGGTGGGAAAGCACAGATGTCTTATTTTTATTTCATCAACCTGTGCTTTTATTTTAGCTAAGACTGGCTCATGATCTGAAATAGTTATTGGGTGAGTATCAAGACCATCAAGTAAATGCACATGTTCCTGTGAAATATAAATTCTGTCTAGCCTAGCTCAGTTTTTATATCTTGAGGAATAATATGTAAATTAACTCTGAACTCCTATATATGAAGTCAAATCTTCCTTGCAAATATTTTCATATATATATTTTTTAAATCTACCCTCCCTTGTTATAGTTTCCCTTCTGGGCCCAGACACATATTCACTACTGCAAATCAAATTCCAGTCCCCACCTGTAAGTAATATTCCTTGCTAAAAACTGATTATTTCTCCCAGAATTTTCTTAAGCTTCATTATAGCAGTTTTAGGTGGAATGTAAATACATGCTAGTGTAATCCTCTTCCCTTGCCAGTAGACCCCTAGCACTACAAATCTGCCATTGACATATTTTTTATCTTCTTTTGTCACTTATTGGAGCTCTTCTTGCAATCATTATAAGTATTCCTTTTTTCCATTGTCCCAGGTATTCCGCAGAATAACCATCCTGAAAACCTTTCTTTATCAAATTCATATGTTCAGTTCATTCTAAGTGTGTCTCCTGTAACACAGCTATTTGCACTCTATATTTTTAATATAGTTCACTACTCTTTCTTGTTTTTATTTATCTGTGAGGCCATTTACATTTAAACACATTAAATAAAACATCATTGTATTAAAAATTATTATTCCCACCTTTTATGTATAACACCTTTTTTGGTAAATGTCTAGTTCCAGCTTTTGTGTTACATGCATACACTGTTTGGCAGATTTAACTTTTTGTTTTATTGAAAGCCCTCACACAAAGAAAAAAACACTCCCCCAATACCCCCCTAAAACCTATTAACTTAATACTAACACACAAAACTATGTACAACTTCAAATATTGAAGTTTTACCCTTCTAATAGGAAAAACATCCCAAACTGACAGCCACACTCACAAACTTGAGTTAACCTAAAATAAATGTTATCCATGTTAAGACACATGGTGCAGTCTGTGCTTCTACTAAGTGCTGATTGGTTTTGTCTTATCTTTATAGCTCTCCCAGCTGGGAAAACTACTGAATGTTTTCAGAAAACATTAACTACCTTGGGAAAGCTCCTGAATGCTTTCAGAAAACATTATCTACCTTGGGAAAACCCCTGAATGCTTTCAGAGAACTTAATCTCCTAGCCAGTTTCTCTTTTTTTTCCCCCAGCCAATCACTCTCCACCAGACTGTAGCCATTTTCTCTTTATCAGATTGTCTCCATGGAGACATGACAACCAGGTAGCCAGTTTCACTTTATCAGATTGTTTCCATGGAAACTTGAAGACTACCTGCAAAATTGTTACTGACCATACATGTATTTGCTAGAAAAAAGCCTCATAATAGGCTTTTTCTTTTATATTGCAGTGCCTACATTTCTTAAAAATGAACAAGAAGAGAAAAGGGAGAAAGAAAAGAAGAAGAAAAAAGAACTGCAGCATGTGTTTACAATCCCCATTACACTTACAAATAACTGAAAATAAAAAAAACATTACTTCATAGCATGTAAAGAAAGCCACATGCCTCAAAACTGGTACTGTTCAAGAGAAAAACATCTTTATGTACAGTTAACTTTCTTCCTTCTCTTCCCCTCCCCAAAGCCCTTTTCTGAACATTAATGACATGAAGTAGGGAATATGTTTAGAGTCCTCCACAATTCCAACAAATTCTGAAAAATTCCAATATTTCCAGATTTCCTTATTCTGTCATATTTCACAAATATAATTATTGCATTGTAATCCCATATTAAGTTACTGGTTTTATTACTGTTCATTTCTGAAATCCTGTCTCTGCTTCATTTCCAATGTACTCTCCATTCTTCTAGTCAACTATCATGCTCCTTTTCTTCTCTCCAACATTTTCTGTTAACATTTTTGAAAAGGTTTCACAGGTACAGTTCCTCTGTGGTCTTTAGTACCAGAGGAACAAAAAGCAGAATCTTCTTCTATTTCACAGCATACGTTTTGTTGGACAAACTGTTGTATTTCCTCCTTAGCATGTACTTCACCAAAAAATTATTTTGTCCCTCCAGGGAAGAATAACTTGAAGACAGCTGGACACAGCAGTTTGAGTTTCCCACCTGCATCTCAACATTCCCTGAATAGTGGAATAAATTTGCTCCTCTTCTGTCTGTTGTACGAGTAATCATTCTCCGCAAATACTCTGCTGTCTCCTACTTTTAGTATTTGTCCTTCGGCCACAGTTTTGTCAGAATCAACTCCTTCTGATGGTAGGATTGCATCTTTGCTATTAAAAGTCTAGGTTGCTTTGTTATAGCTAGGTTTGGAGCACACACACAATGTGCCCTTTTAATGAACAACTCCTGTGAAATACTATTCCAGTTGCTTATTTGTGCTTTCACAAAATTAATGCAGTCTGTTCCTTCCAGCTTCTCTGGTATAGCTGAAAATCTCATTTTTTCCCTACAATCTCTGTCCTCTAATTCTATTATTTTTTTTTGAAACATCTCTTCCTGAGCTGTCTTATATTCAGTCAACCTTTTCTTCATTTTGACCTCTGATTTTTGCTGCTTTATCATCTCATCTGAATATCTGTTTAAAGCTTCTTCCATTTTCCAGCCTTTTGTTCTATGTGTTGATATACTCCATCAGTGTTTTGTTTATTTTAACCAGGTCTGTTTGCAGTCGTCTTCTTATACCTCCCTGTAGGCTATTGAAAGTCACTTCTGAAGATTGCATTGCTTTTTTTCTGAACAGCTACAGAACTTTCCCCAGTGAGTGTTTCTTCCTCACTTTTTGTAGCTGATTTTTTCCAAGTCTTCTCTATTGCTTTATTCCTGACATCCAGGCAGTGCATTTACTAGCGAGTTACTGAAATGTTACCATAAACACAAGTCTACTGGCCCTCTCTGCTGAGTTTCTGTTTTCACACTAGGAGAGCTAGAAACAAGCTGTTACTCAATGTGCATCCATCTTAGAAGTCACATATCTTGAGGTGTTGAACTTAGAATGGGAATTAGCAATATTCTATGGTGGTCCATGCTAACCTTAGCACAAATAAGCAATATATACATACAACCATGTCTGAATCTGATGAAATACAGAACAGATATGTGTGCATTCCTTTCAATCTCTTAGAATAAGAAATCTGGACAAAGCCATGAACAAAGTGGTACAAATAGAGACTATTTTAAATATTGCTCTTACAAACTTAGAAAGTTGATAGAATAACAGGTTTTGCATTAGCATGAATTTTCTGAAGGGTATGAAGTCTAAAACTCAAACATCTACCATTATTTTCTAACTTCAATCTATAATGATTTGTCACTAATTTGGCAGAAAGCCACAATTTTATGAAAAATGGACCAAAAATATAAGGCGAAAATCTGTACAGTTGAGAGGTATGTGTTATAGTCAGGTTTCAGGTGTCATGATATACACATTTGTCATGACAGTTGCAGTTCTTCAGTGCTTATATGTATAAAACAGGTGTATTAGGAAATGCACAAGGAACAAAACAATTTATGGCAGGAAGAAACATGGCTTATAGAAGCAGTTTTGAATTGAGGAGGTTTATCTGATGACACAGAAGGGATGGGAAGAGTTTGAAAGTTTGTGACAGAAATACAAATAGAGATATGCTAAGATATTAGTTTATGGTTCATTTCTGCACATATTTGTGTTGCGTTATTCTTCAGTTTAACATAATTATTCAGGCAAGATCTGTACAACACAGTGTTCCCAATAGGGAGCAAGCACATTAATACAACAGCAATGTAATGGTGTTTTAAGAAAATGTGTAGCCAGCGCATTCAAAGGAGTCATACAAAACATTCAAAAACACTTTGGGAGACATCTGGAGTCGAACCTTGACAGTATTCCAAAATAAATCTACAGACCTATGTATTATCTAACCCCACCACATGGAAAGGAATCCAGACATGGAAAACTTTATAATACAAAATGTAAGACGACAGAGGAAAATTAGAAAAGAGATTAGTAAAGGAGAAGTTTAAGTAATAGAAAATGAGGTTATGGAGTACGTGAAAGTGAAGGATTCAGTGTAGAAAATCCATAAAGCACCATAACAGGATAGAGCAATGGATATCCAAATTAAGGGGAAAGCAGTGGAATGGGAAGCAATTGGTCAGGCGCCATATGAAGATATTTTTGGGCCTTCCACAGGAAACCAGTATAAATGTTCATTTGAAGCTGGACAGCAAGGGAAGAAACAGGAAGCTGTGGAAACTCTGATGCAGTCAGTGTTGACTGATAGGCAGTGAATTCCCATATGACAGAGCAACAGATGGCACAGGATGAAATTGAAGAAAATGTACCACAGGAAAATGCTATAGAACTTTCTAAAAAATGCCTGCAGGAAATGGAAAACAAAAAATGTGCCCTTAGTTTAGAAGAAAATGAGTTAAGAGAAGAGTTGTTTGATTTAATAGTCATAGACATGACTGCAGAAGGTCAATAAAACTCAAAAAGTCAGAAGTTTGATAAAACAAATGAACAAAGTAATTAGGGCTGTCCATGGAGATCCATACGATATAACAGAAGTAAACAGGATATATTACTGTGCAGTTAAATTAATAACTGATAAAATTCTACCACAAGAACACAGGGTAGTAAGGGAAAGGAATGGGAGAAACTGAATACCATCATGGAAGTATCAAATAGAAAAAACTATAAACCAATTAAGACAAGAAGTGTCACTGTTAGAGGAACATAGAAGACGGAACAGATAAAAATAATACTAAGAAAGATAGACCTGATAAAAGCAATGTGCAGTATTAGAACAAATCAGGATGTATCATGTACTATTGCTAATAGCAAACTAGGTGGAAAAACTTAGAAGATACACAGAAAAATATAAAGGAAAAGTGCAAAATAAGCAATGTATTGATGACCCAAAAAGTTTTATAGAGAATTGGGAAACAAGGTAAAAGAAATTGAAAGACCGCCAAAAAAAGAAGAAATAGATACATTCTGGAGAAGTATCTATGAAGATTCTGTGGAACATAACAAAGATGCTAAATGGATAGAAGAAGTAAAAGAAAGAATAAGAAATTTAAAGGTACAGGATATGAAATGGAATGAAGTAACAGCCAGAGAGATTGAAACAAAGTTAAGAAAAGCCTCTAATTGGAAATCTCCAGGCCCAGATGCAGTACCTAACTTTTGGCTAAAAGTATTAACATCTTTGCATGAGGATTTAGCCACGAGTAAGAAATATTTATATGTGCACCCCGAATAGACACCAACCTGGCTAACAACAAGAAAAACAATGCTCCTACTTAAGAGTGAACCTGCAAGCTACCCTAAAAATTATAGAACAATAACTTGCCTTCCGACGATGTATAAACTGTACATGGGAATTGATGCCGACAGAGTTTATAGTTATTTAGAAGAAAACTCAATTATGGCAGTAGAACAAAAGGGCAATAAAAAGTCATATGGAACAAAGGATCATTTGTTGTTAAAGTCATAGTGGAGAACTGTGAAAAGGAGAAGAATCTAAGTATGACATGAATTGACTACAAAAAAGCATTTGATAGTATCCCACATTCATGGATAAAAGAGTGCTTAAAAATATATAAGATACACCTTACACTGATTGACTACATTACAATAACCATGAAACAGTAGCAGACCACTTTGGAATTAAGCCATAACAAAGGACAAATTATTATCCCAGGAATAAAAATTCAAAGGGGGATATTCCAGGGTGACTCTCTATCGGTGCTGCTATTCTGCCTTGCCCTGAACCCATTAAGCTGTCTACTTAATAGCTTAAGGCAATGGCTATAATTTGGCTCCTAGAAAACAACAAAGTGTAAAGACTACTTATCTTCTCTTTCTTCAATGATTTAAAACTGCTTAGCTCATCAGATGAGGAACTGAAAGTACAAACTTTTTCAGATGATATAATAATGTTGTCTGGATTTGATAAATGTGTAAAAGCAACCTTTAAAGCAGGAAAACTGCAGCTCCAAGAAAACATCAGTTTGGGATAAGAATGTAATATAAAAGAACTTGAGCAAGAGGGAGCATATAAATATTTGGGAACTGATGAAGGATCAACAATAAGACATGAACAAATGTGAATAAAATTTTGTAAGGAATACTTTAGAATACTTAAATTAATCCTGAAAACAGTGTTGACATCTAGGAACAAATTCCAAGCTATATACCAATTTGCTCTTCCTGTCCTAACTTACAGTTTTGGAGTGATTGACTGGCCCCAAAACATATTGGATAGATTAGATAGGAAAACAAAGAAGGATGCTTCATGCTCACCAAATGATTTATAAAAATCAGTGCATACCAATATTATATATTCCCCATTCCAAAGGTGGGATGGGCCTCCTTGAAATTGATTACATGTATATATCTGCAATCGTGGGACTTCACACATATCTGCTGACCTCACAAGACCCAAATGTAGTGAAAGTTTTGAAACATAAGGAGAATAAATCTAAGATGACTTCTCTGCTTAATCTAGCAGAAGCATATCGTCGTCAAGCAGGAATGGAAATCAAATCAGAAGCAGATAAAAATCAGGCAGCAACTGAATGTGCCAAAAAACAAAAGAGAGAATATAAGGTGAAGGACCAGATGAGAAGGCAAGAAATGTGGAAAATGCATAAATATAGTTACAAGTATAGAAAACTTCTGGAAGAACCTCATGTTGCTCAAGAATGAATGCAAGAATGGTTAAGGAGAGGCGAATTCAATCCAAGGGATGAATTGTTAATATTGGAGGCCCAAGATAGTGGGCTGCTTACATGTTGGTTTACAAAGTCCATTGAACATGTGGGAGAAACAGACAAATGTAGGTTTTGTAAAACCGAATTGGAAACAGGTGCACACCTCCTTGCTGGTTGTGACATACTAATGGCAAAAGGACTGTATATTGAAAGGCATAATAATGTGACAAGACTGTTGCACAGGGGATTGTACAAACATTATGGTACTGAAGTGTCTGAAAACAGTGGAAACATGAGTCACGAAGCATCATAGAAAATGATGGTTTACATCGCTTGTGATCATCCATTACCAACAGTTCAAAAGATAGATGCTAGAAAACCAGATATAGTGGTCCATGAAAAGAAGACAAAAGCAGCATTGATCATTGAAATCGCCACACCCAGTGACTACAGTGTCTTTTGTACAGAGAGACACAAAGTCATAAAATGTCAGGCTCTGCAGGCAGAAATAGGCAGAAATGAGAGCAATGTGGAAGAAAGATACCCGGACAGTGACAATAGTAGCAGGAGCAATGGGTCTTATAAAAAAGAATCTACAATCATATTTCGATATGTTACCAATACATGTAACCTCATACGAATTGCAGAAGGAGTCATTACTGGGCACATTGTGGGTGCTGCGAAGAGCACTTTTAGCTAACATCAAAGATTGAAACAATACTAATTTTATGAACTTTAATCATACGTTGACTTAGGAATGGGGTCCATTCCCATCATGGTATTAGAAACCCAAAAGACTTTGAGAAATTAAAAAAGAAAGAAGTCATACATCACAAAGTTCAAATATGACAACAGATTGAAGCAAGGGAGAATGTATGTATTACTCTTATTGCACTCATGCCAATTGTAGAATCCCATAATGTGTATATTACCTCCAGTAGCATAATAAATATGAAACATTAAAAAAGTGATGATAAGTAGGAACAGTTAGAGAGATGGAGAGAGGGATACAGACAGACAAAGAATGTTATATTTGTCTGTGGCATTTCTTAACATCCTTGGGGTGTGTTACTGTTATGTTTTTCCTGATAAGTAATCTATCATGCTATGTACAATCAAGAGGCTTCCAATAGCGAGGAAGCAGGATTCAAAAAGTAGAAGCATGACTGAGACATAAATAGTGTAATGGTGAGTACTACGATACATAGACAACACTTACATAAATAATAGTAATATAAATAAAGCATTAGATATAACATTCACATATTTCTATATTCAAATCATTGACACCATGCCAAAACCATTTTATAGATATATAAATTATGTCAATGCACCATACGGGAAATGTTATTGCACAACCTAAATTTTACTAGTTTAACAGGATAATCACAAAACAATGAGGCAATGGAGAAAGTAGGCATCAGGCTTCAGCACAGTAATAACAATTTTAAGATTACATAAGGTGTACACAACAGCCAGAAGCATACTGAATAATCCAGTGCTGAATGCTTCCAAATTTGAAACTGGAACAGCCTCCATGGTGTAAATACAGCTCTTCAGCCTGTTCAAAAGAAGATAAGCCTGACTGTACATAGCTAAGCACAGTTGGGCAAAGGGCACCACAGTAACCTGGCTGAAGGCTAAAACTCACAAGATTTTATCAAGAGCTGTGTACTTCGATTTCCACTAAGTTACAGGTGCTGCTCTGCAGCAAATGCAGAGGAGAAAGACTGACAACACGTAACGGGGAAGATACATAGACAGGGGGAGAGAGAGGTATGGACCAAGTATATTATGACAGAAGCAGGATAACAGTGGCCCAAAACAATATGTAAGCAACAGCTACACATAAAATAGTTAAAAAACAGTCAATAACAGTTTGACATATGTTTGGATTAGGACCCTTGACACTATGCAAAAATCAATCTGTAGCACTAAGCATTATCTAAGCATGCCACAAAGAAAAACAATTTCAAGGATTGTGAGAACTCACTGAACCAGAAGGGATGACGAGAAAGATTGAGAGTGAGATGGATAGAAAAATATCAAGAGTTTTGTTTAGGGTACATTTAGAACCATCTTTATGGTGTGTTACTCTTAGTTATGTTCTTCATTATTAATCTATCCTACCCTGTACAATAAAGTGTTTGCTATAAGGAGCAAGAAGGGGTAGGAGAGTAGAAACAAGATTAACACATAATCAAGATAAGGGTGGTTTACTGAGTCTCCATTTTTGGGATGGAATATTTTTCAAATGTTTTCTTGCTGCACTATTTAAACAGTATGTTAATGAAATTTAACTGGAGATAAATACAGACATTTGGAGTTAAGCATATGATAGAAATAGAGATATCATGAAATAATAATTTGATATACAGTTGTAATCAAGCCAATGACAGTATGCAAAACATGCCACATAATAACATCTAGTTCACTGCAAACAGCAACCTAAAAACTGTTAAAGTAACCATTTTAAAGTAGTGTTTTTATTCTGCCTTTACTTTGTAATCCTATAGTGTGGTTCTTTAAGCACATTTGTACAAAGTGAACATTGCTAGTGTATCTGAAATTAAAATCTTCAGGCTTTACCATGGGATGTTAAATGCCATTCACGATCACTCAGCATTAGTGCATGATGCCAACCTCTGCGCAAATGTCAAGGACAAAAAGTGAAGGCTTATTGATGGGCCATTTCTGGCCATATGTGTTGTGTGTGATTCTAGTTTTTTTTATCCAGATTAAATGTATGAAAAAAGGAGTTGATATGATAATGGTGAGAATGGGGGGGGGGCAATCCTAGAGTAAGACAGAGGGGAAAGAATACAAGAATTTGCAGAATGGTGGTGGGAGAGCACCATAGCTATCTAATTCTTCACAACATAAATGTAGATTTGTACACAGAGTTTCATAGACAGTTGGACCAAATCAAGTGTGTCAAGAGGAAATAGACAAAGTGGAGAGCTAAGTATGGGATATATATTTTTTGTGGGACAGGTGCCCATTTTTCTTCTTCTTTTCTTGGAGACAGACAGGGATGATGGGTAAGGGGATTAAAAATGAGTGGGTCAAGTAGGCAGGGTAAGTTAGGAAGAAGGCATAGACATAAAGGGCATACAAGGATAGTGATGGATATTAAAACATTTAGACTACAAGTAACTATGCCCCAGGAGACAAACTTGGAAAGTAATGAACATGTGAGTTTGATAAAGAAAGGTTTTCAAGGTGGTTATTCGACAGAATATCTGGGCCAGAGGAAGAGAGGAGTACTTATATTAAATGCAAGAGGAGCTTTAATAGTAATAGAGGAAAATATAAAAGACAATAATGGAAGATTTATAGTATTAAGGGACTGCTGTCAAGGGAGAAAGATTACACTCGCATGTATTTGTTTTCCACCGAAAACTGCAATAATGGAGCTTAAGAAAATTATGGGAGAAATAATCAGCTTTCAGCAAGAAATATTACTTATAGGTGGGGACTGGAATTTGATTTGCAACAGTGAAGATGTGCCTGTGGGTCCGCAAGGGAAAATATAACAAAGGAGGGTAGATTTTTAATGAAATTTATGAAAACATTTGGCATGGAAGATGTGAATTCAGTACCATGAGTTTGGAGCGAATTTACATATTATTCTCCAAGATACAAAAACTGGGCTAGAATAGACAGAACATACATTTCACAGGAACATGTGTATTTAATTGAAGCTCTTGATATGCACCCAATAACTATTTCAGATCATCCATCAATAATAGCTAAAATAAAAACACAGGGTAAGGAAATAAAAATGAGACACTGGTGCTTTCCCATCTATCTATTGAAAAGAGAGAAATTTAAGGAATGGGCAATGGAAATTATTCAGGAGTTATTAGAGAATATAGAAATTTCTTCTGAAAATTTAGCTAGGGAGTGGGATAAAATTAAAGTGAAATTTAAAAATAGGGTGGACATAAAAGAAAGGGAAATACAGTTAAAAAGTAACAAGAATTACTTATAAGCAATGACAAGTTTTAAAGTAGTGCAATATAGGGGAAACTCACAGAACAAGAAGAGGAGCAACTGCAGAAAGCTAAACAGAAAATAAGAGATTACCTCAATAATATGCATGAGTTTAAAAAGATTGCTGTTAACTCATTAACCCTGAGTACCGTCTCATAGCTCCTCTGTGCTTACATCCAAGCATGCTATGAGACGATTGAAAATGCAAGCTGTTACCCCCGAGTGCCTTCCAGCAGCACTAATAAGTTTACAGACGTAATGAAAGGCTATGGGTGAAAAATAAGTTGAAAAAGTAACTGAAGGTTGTCAGTTACCTTCTCAACTTAGGATTTAGAGTGGTGTTACCTGATGGTCCTATTGGACTTTTATGAGAAAATCACCTTGGAATACTTACTGTCCTTTCTTATGATTACACCTAAGCGGGCTTCATCTGCATTTTCTGAATGAAGCGGTGGCGGCCAATCAGATTCCTACAATGCAAACCACTGCTTGCATAACACCTCCACCCCCCGTTCTAAGTTTCCATCATCCTGCTTAAATAAATAGAGGGTCCAACAGCAGCCTTGTCCTTTTTTCCATACATCTGCAGAAATTCGCTGCTTTGCTACTGGACACTTGTATTTTTTTTTCTGTCCTCCTTGGATTACTGGATTGAGGAGAGTACAGCCACAGTCCTGCCGAAACTCAGTCAGCTGCAACGGAGACTGGCATCATACTTGTCTGCTCAGGTAAGGTTTTATGCTGCTTGTTTGATTATCTGCAGTTTTTGTGGTGGGGCCAGCTGTGTGTGAGTGTGGTTGTGTGAGTGAATGCATGCATGAAAGCAGACTGTATGCCTGTGTGAAAGAAGAGGAGACTGTGTGTGTGTGTGTGTGTGTGTGTGTGTGTGTGTGTGTGTGTGTGTGTGTGTGTGTGTGTGTGTGTGTGTGTGTGTGTATATGTGTGTGTGTGTGTGTGTGTGTGTGTGTGTGTGTGTGTGTGTGTGTGTGTGTGTGTGTGTGTGTGTGTGTGTGACAGTGAGTGAGCATGGAGATAGAGTACTGTAAATTAACAGCTCAATCTAAGTACAATGAGTTTTTTTGGTGCTTGTTTGCTTATCTGCAGTTTGCGGGGTGGGGGAAGCTGTGTGTGAGTGTGGTTGTATGTCTGCTTGTGTGAGTAAATGCTTGTATGAAAGCAGAATGTATGTCTGTGTGAAAGAAGAGGAGACTGTGTGTGTATGTGTGTGTGTATATGGCAGCGATTGAGCATCCAGATAAATCGAGTCCTTAATTTACAGTAGTAGTCGTAATTTTATACTAGTTGATAACTGTTCTGTAATACAGACTGAGATAAGCTGAAAAGTTCTGTAATCGGAAACTGACAGTTGGTATAAAGGTAAAGGACATGTCTGGAAGGCATACATAGTGCATAAACAGAAAGCGGTATGCTATAGGTAGTTGAATGGCCGAGACAAATAACGAGATAGCGAGGGGTAACTGAGTCTTCGGGGCACACCATTTGGAGAAAATAACCAAGTAAATAAATGATCCCAAAACCTGTCAACCCCCAGCCTGAAGTTGCCTGTCAGACCTTGACCAGTAGAGGAAGCTGAAATAACTATGATCTGAATCAAGGAGGCTCAATTTCAGATATAGTTGAAACCAACCTTTACAGCGTGCGTTCGCTGAAAAAAAAAACACACTTCAATCACTGTAATATTTGGATCCTGACAAACATTAATTTTTAATGAAAATGTCAAGGAGATGTCAAGACTAAGGTACATGCTTTTGGAGCACTCACTAGTTCCCCCACTCTGTCAGAAAATATAACTTGAGCATCTGAGTTTCTCCCTGTCAAGTGTCACCTCCCACAGGCCAGATTCAAGCTATCTCTAGAGCACACTCTTCAGTAGCACAGACAATGTATGTCATAGGCCATATGCAGGCTGACATGCACAACCTCATTATCTAGTTTTATTAAAAATGAATTTATTAAAACTGTTAGCTTCAATAACACAGCCAGTCAATTCATGGATGTACTAAAACATACATTTGGGTTACTAAAACATACATTTGGGTGCAGTTCTGTTTCCTAAGAAAGAAGTTGGGAGCACCTATTTTTATTTTCTGAGGTGGAGTGCTGATTTACAGGTCTGTTGATAAACCGGAAAAAAGATGGGATTATTTTTGTTGTGAGTGGACTTTGCACATTTATATTATACTGAGTGACCAGTAATTTGGTATTTTCTACAGTTTACCTTTAAATCGTCGATCACACTTTGTCAAACGGCCACTTTTTCGACGCAGTTTGCAGGAACCAAAACTGCAAAAAATTTTAAACATCGAAAAACATTTGACATTTCCAGCTGTGCAACACCTCCACACCAATGCTACCATGGGTCAAAAAGGGTTGAGGTTTTGCCATTCGCATATTCGGAATTCAACATTGGAGACGTTCGCATTTCGGCATTCGCAGAAGTTGCATCGCCCATATCGGGATCAACAATATAAAGGTAAAGCATTTTCTACTTCTAGTACAGCACAGAAAGGTTCGTTTCTTCACACAGAGGGTACACATTCATGAACATCTCTCCTCATTGACTGAATCAATCACCTGCATTTACAATTACAGGTCCAGTGCCCACTCTTCCAACATTGGCTTCAACCTTTGCCACCACTACTTATCATAGGTTACCAAAGAGTATTACTGTGGCCTGGCACAGAATAAGCCAAACCCCACAAGTAACTCAGCCCTCTGTGTTAGAGACTGCACTAACACAAAAAACAAGAATAAATTTCCTGTCATGACTCTTTCAGTCCAATTTTTGACTGTCTTCACTGTGTTCCATGGTATATCCAATCCTCAGTAAGATATATAATATATAATGAATGTCTACTCAACAGGTAATGTGCAGCAATTTTCCACCTGCACATTAGGGGTTCATTTCCCAATGTTTCATTTTGGTGCTTGTGCATACCAGGAGATGTTACTGAATGGTTGTTTTGGAGAAATCGTTCATTCTGGTGCTTGTGCAGACATTAAATGGAAGGGATCGCTTGGGTGAATGCTTCATTTTGGTGGTTGTACATAGTAGGAAATGTTACAGATGTTTCATTTGGGGAAGAATTGAATTTTGTTGATTGTGTATACCTCTACATTCTACTGAAGGGGTTGCTTGGGTTTGAAAGGTTGGCACGGCTTATTGCATTTCTGATTATACTCAGTAGTTGCCTGAGTGAGATAAAGGTTATTACTTGCTGACTACTACCAGCAAGGAGCTACCATATATTTTGGGAATTTTTCTTGGATTTGTCAGTCATGTGTGGAATGTAGGTGGGAGGAAGGGGTCAGTTATACCCAACTGTTATAGTATTTTACTGAATTACTCATGTCTTCTCCTTACTGATGATAATGAGTTTGTGTTACATAACAGCTGCACAAGGTAATACAATGAATGCCTACTCAACAGGTTATGTGCAGCAATTCTCACCTGTGTCTGAGCATGCATAACTTTGCAGTAACAAATGGCAGGCCATTACCACATTAGCAATAAGTGCAGCTACAATATAGCACTGTCTCATTATCACGTTTCAGGTAAAACTCTCAGCAGCTATCACTGTTATTCACATAAGCAGAAGTCGTTATCACATTGATGATTGGACAAGCTAGATTGTATTTTTTCTCTGCTTGGAGTGGTTGCAAGCCAACCCCCTCATTCTTCATCACCTACCTACCCTCTGAAACCCCTGATTTTTTTCTTCCTGTATGTATGTATATATATATATATATATATATATATATATATATATATATATGTATATATCTATGTCTGTGCATATATGTGTGTATATGGATATATATGTATGTACATGTACGTATACATCTACACACACATATAAATATGTAATAAATATATACAGATATATATATTTATATATATATATATATATATATATATATATATGTGTATATGGATATATATGTATGTACATAATGTACTTGCACATATATACATCTACACACTCATATAAACATGTATAAACACATATATATATATATATATATATTTTTTTTTTATATATATATATATAATATGCATGTATATATCTTGCCAGACCGACTACTTCACTTGAACATTGTATCATGTACGAATTTCCTGTATCACACAGTCAATACATAGTTTTCTGGTGCATTGGTTGTAATGTGCCTCTATACAGGTATATTACATCAGAATGTTGTATCTCATTGTATTTATCAGGTGTGATTTCAAGTGTAAAGCAACACAGCCACCACCCAAGATGCCATCTGTTGAGAAGAAAGCAAGCCGCATTTACCTGACTCTTTATGTGCCCCTTTGTCATTGTGTGTAATTTGATGTTTTCATGGGTAGTAGGTCTGTACCTATGTCATCTGTCAAACATCAGTAGTGATCTGTTTGCAATTTCTTTCCTGTGCAAGTTTGTCCACCTTCTGACACTGACATGGCGTCATGACCAGGAGAACAACAAGTGAGAGTGTGGGTATGTGGCCATTCCTACATTAACTGGGCTCCCAGCCATCCCTCCGAAACTGGAAACCAGTACAAATTGAGCTTCCCCACATCCAATGTGAAGGTATACTGGATTGCAAGAAGAGGTATGCATTGGAGCAGAGTACTGCAGTTGGTGGAAGAGAAGTGTTCCATCTACCCTGAGCCCGACATTCTTGTGCTGCACATTGGAGGGAATGATGTCATCAGTCAACCACGGGAAGGCTACGGTTTCAAATCACAGCAATTTTTGAACACCTGCAGTCGTGGTGGCCATGTTGTCATTTTGTGTGGTCTGATATAATTCCTTGACAGATATGGAAAACAGCAAACAGTCAACGGGCAGCATACAAGGCCAGACATTTACGGAATGGGTTCATGCATGGCTTGATGCAAAGGGTCGGTGGATCTACAATCTGCCATGACAGCATCACCGCGGAAGATGTTCACCTGTTCAGAAGGGATGGCATTCACCTAAGAGGGCATTGCATTGTTCTTGACTGACCTCCACAATGGCATGAGGAGAGCTATGCAGGATTGGTAACATGCAGCTTGTGAGAAGAATGGAAAACACCCATGACCAAGTAGGACCAGTATAGTAAGTAAAACTCTATTATGAAATGTGTTGTGTAAAATATATCTATCTGAGTTTGGCAAATAACTGTGGTATGGAGCGGTTGAGGATGCTGAGAAAGAACAACTGTTTTTGGAGAGTGCTACCACGTACAATCTAATATGTCAGTGACCATCCTGCAATACTTCTGTTTTTAGTCTGCTTTTATCAGGCATGTGTAGAGTTTAGATGATAGGAAGGGCTTGCTAATACAGAACTTGATCCCTTAGGTCCATTGCTGAATAGACACATGTAAAGAGAAAAGGCATAGGTAGGGCAGACTGCTGACACTGAAGTAGGTCGTGAGACTGTTGTGGTATCATCTGTCTGAGTGGGTAGCCAGCACAGCTATCGGACAGATCAGATGGCCTTGCCTGCCACTGAAGTCCCATGCCTGTCCTGAGTTTATTAGTGGAGTGGCGGTCCTTACCTTGCTTTTTTTCTTTACATGTACCCATTCAGCAGTATGTTGGCTACACCAAGAATGCAATTATAAGTGTCTACATGGTAAAACAACTGGTTATGAATGCTTTACACATGTACATATATCAGTTTTGTTAGGACTCGTTATGGAAATTATGATTTTTTTCATATTTTGGTAAATAACTTCACAAGGGAGAATCCAAATGTGTTAAGTAATACCTCATTTTGAAGACAGTATAGCTGGTTCCAATATGGTAAAAGAATTGTGCCTGTATGTTGTACACATGTGCAGATATCAAAGTTTGTTTCAGACTTAGGTTATGGAAATTATGATTTTTTTTCATATTTTGGTAAATAACTTCACAAGGGAGAATCGGAATGTGCTAAGTAATACCTCATTTTGAAGACAGTATTTATGGTTCCAACATGGTAAAAGAATTGTGCCTGTATGTTGTACACATGTACATATATCAGTTTTGTTAGGACTCGGGTTATGGAAATTGTGATTTTTTTTCATACTTCTGTAAATAACTTTGCAATGGAGCATCTGAATGTGCTAAATAATACCTCATTTTGAAGACAGTATTGCTGGCACCAACATGGTAAAAGAATTGGGCCTGTATGTTGTACATATATGCAGATATCAAAGTTTGTTTTGGACTTAGGTTATGGAAATTATGATTTTTTTTTCATATGTTTGTAAATAACTTTGCAAGGGAGCATCTGAATGTGCTAAGTAATACCTCATTTTGAAGACAGTATTGCTGGTTCCAACATGGTAAAAGAATTGAGCCTTTATGTTGTACACATGTGCAGATATCAAAGTTTGTTTCGGACTTAGGTTATGGAAATTATGATTTTTTTTCATATTTTGGTAAATAACTTCACAAGGGAGAATCGGAATGTGCTAATACCTCATTTTGAAGACAGTATTGCTGGTTCCAACATGGTAAAAGAATTGTGCCTGTATGTTATACACATGTACATATATCAGTTTTGTTAGGACTCGGGTTACGGAGATTGTGATTTTTTTTCATATTTTGGTAAATAAATTTGCAATGGAGCATCTGAATGTGCTAAATAATACCTCATTTTGAAGACAGTATTGCTGGTACCAACATGGTAAAAGAATTGGGCCTGTATGTTGTACACATGTGTAGATATCAAAGTTTGTTTCGGACTTAGGTTATGGAAATTATGATTTTTTTCATATTTTGGTAAATAACTTTGCAAGGGAGCATGTCAGTATGCCAAGTAATACCTCATTTTGAAGGCAGTGTTACTCCTTACAACATGGTAAAAGATTAAATCAAATGTGAGGCAAAAATGTTGTCCAATGCCACCAAGCACGACCAGTCAGCAGTTCACCAAAAATGTTTAATGAATATCCAAGGTAGTTTAACTGCTTTCATCAGGAATACATCAATGACTTCATCAGAAACATTAAAACAAATTGTCCACACATTTTAAAGTGTTCCAAAATTCATCACATGATAAAATCCACCAATAAAAAACCTGGCCATACATTTAATTCATTGAACTCAATTAAATTCCTTTAACGTAACAAACCCCCATCCCCCCAAATAAAAAATATATATAAATATAGAAACATGCTAAAAAACAACCACAATTAACAAATATGATGTCTGAATGGACTTAAGTTGAAGGAAAATTACACAGTTAAAGCTTTTAATTTTAAGACACTACTTAGAGATACACTGTCAAGAGAGGGTGGGAGTATATTGGAGAAAACTGACAAAGAACCAAAGTATTGGGAGCAAATAACTAGAGAGGGAAAGGTAATAGAATGGGAAGGTGCCAAGAACTTATTTAGAGTGCAAATTAGAGATCGCTTTCCATATCAAGGATTGATATCAGAGTACAGGAAAAGAGAAAGAAATGGGGGTCCTAAATAAAAGACCAGCACTGGTAGAGTTCTTAGTAGAATCTAGAACAGAAGTTCCCATTAAGAAAGGAATAATTAGTAGAGTATATAAAATATTGCATGATAACTATAAAGAGAGATTGGATAAGCAATTCACAAAGAAACAATGGGGGATACATATGTTTGTCTCTCAAAATATGCAACAAAATCTAGAAGATTTAGGATCTTTGCCTGGACGTGTTTACATAGATATTTTTATACCCCAAGCAGACTACAAAGAATCTTTCCTCAGGTAGACAGCAAATGTTGGATATGTAATGAGGGAGAAAGAGGTAACTGGGAACTTATTTTCTGGCAGTGTAATGAGTTGGCTGACTTTAAAGATTCCCTGCAGACTGCTCTGTCAGAGATGCTAGGTGAGCAAAATTGAGTGAGTAGGGAAATTATTTTTTTCTGAGCTATGATACAGAGTTGGAATTGCCTAGACATAGTAAGGCCTTCCTGAGTCTAATGATGGCTGCCAAAAAAGCGATAACTAAAAAATGGAAATCAAAGTCTAAACCAACTGTAGTAGAAGTAACAAAGATAGTAACAGAGATAAAACAACTGCAACTGGGATCTTTAGAATAGTACAGGAGTAAATGACACTGGAAAAAATGGGAAATGCTGGACCACTACATGCAGAGGAGGAACAATGATTAAAAGATGGCAGGATCAGAATGAGCTATGTAACAGGTGACTGACAATGACTGGCTATACTATAAGTGATGTATAATGTTTGCAGCTACAGTTGTGTTGGCACGGTTTGCAATGTATAATGTTTGCAACTGAGATTGTGCTGCTATGATTTATTTTCATTTATATAAATATAAGATTGTCTATGTCACACATGATAATTTGATAAAGATGTTTCTTGTAAAAAAAACAAAACAAAAAAAAAAAGGGATGGTGATGGACACAAAAGGTTGGGGGACATCATGATTGGGGATTGGGAGAGGACCTCGGAGGTACATCCATGTCCAGCTTGAGAACAACGAGAATCTAGTCCTCATCCTCAGAACTGTCATCAATATCTCCTGTGTCATTTGCCTGGATTACTGTCAGATATGTCATCATTTTAGTAATATGATGCAGGATGTTCTCAACCCTGCTGATCTGGGCATGAAGGACCATCTCCATTATGCCCTCCACCAACCCTGTCAGCTCCTGATGGTGGCAAAATCACCACCTCCACTACTACTGCTCCCAGAGGGTATGACTCAGCAGCAGTTGGGGCAGAGCTACCTGACCTAGGTGAAGTAGGTAGGCAACACTGACAGATTGTGACCCAGATGTGCTGCTTGTGGTAATGGTGCCACTGCAGCCTAAATAGCAATGGTCAGTCTAGCTCCCTGTGCAGATGGTCATTTTTTTGAAGCAATGTATTAAAATAAAAATATGAATAACCAAAAGAAAATGAGAGGAGGCAAAAAAGAGAGAATTAGATCGATAGCATGTCACATTACTATTTTATTTCAATACATAAAGCAATATGAAAAATAAATATGTACACCTTTGCCATATCCAGATATGATGGGAAGGCATTATTGTCAAAAACTCAGTCACAATGGTATGATATAACAAAACAGAATCATACATTTGACTGTTCCATATCAGATATATGCTTTCAAAGTTAACTGCATTTGCAAATATCAAATTATTAATGTCATGCAGTATTACATTTACATTGTGTCTTTGTGGACTTAGAGAAAGCATATGACAGGGTGCCTAGAGATGAGTCGTGGTATTGTATGAGGAAGTCGGGAGTGTCAGAGAAGTATGTAAGAGTGGTACAGGATATGTACGAGGGTAGTGTGACAGCGGTGAGGTCTGCGGTGGAAGTGACAGATGTGTTTAAGGTGGAGGTGGGATTACATCAAGGATCAGCTCTGAGCCCTTTCTTATTTGCAATGGTGATGGACATGTTGACAGACAAGATCAGACAGGAGTCCCCATGGACTATGATGTTTGCAGATGACATTGTGATCTGTAGTGAGAGTAGGGAACTGGTGGAGGAGACCCTGGAGAGGTGGAGATATGCTCTAGAGAGAAGAGGAATGAAGGTCAGCAGGACTAAGACAGAATATATGTGTGTGAATGAGAGGGAGGATAGAGGAATGGTGAGGATGCAGGGAGTAGAGGTGGCGAAGGTGGATGAGTTTAAATACTTGGGATCAACAGTTTAGAGTAATGGTGAGTGTGGAAGAGAGGTGAAGAAGAGAGTACAGGCAGGATGGAGTGGGTGGAGAAGATCAGGAGTGATTTTTGACAGACGAGTACCAGTAAGAGTGAAAGGGAAGGTCTACAAGAGGGTAGTGAGACCAGCAATGTTATATGGGTTGGAGACAGTGGCATTGACAAAAAGGCAGGAGTCAGAGCTTGACATGGTAGAGTTGAAGATGTTAAGATTTGCACTGGGTGTGACAAGGATGGACAGGATTAGGAATAAGTATATTAGTGAGTCAGCCCAGGTTGGAAGGCTTGGAGACAAAGCCAGAGAGGCAAGATTACATTGGTTTGGACATGTGCTGTGGAGGGATGCAGAGTATATTGGGAAAAAGATGCTAAGGATGAAGCTGCCAGGTAACAGGAAAAGAGGAGGGTCTAAGATACGGTTTATGGATGTGGTGAGAGAGGACATGCAGGTGGTTGGTGTGACATAGCAAGATGCAGAGGACAGGAAGAAATGGGAACAGTTGATCTGCTGTGGCGACCCCTAACGGGAGCAGCCAAAAGAAGAAGAAGAAGAATGTCATGCAGTATTACAGTTAATATCATATAACTGCTATCCTGTAAAAAACTAGTGTCTGCTTCTGGGCATTGAACCCACACTCAATTAAGCTGATGTACTCATTGTAGCAGACATGTAGGTTTGATATAAAAGTTAAGGTATGTCTGCTCAAGATGATATACACTGGTGGTCTGAAAATACTTCTCTGCCTTGCACTTAGACCTAATGCACACTTACCCCATGCCTCTCTGAGGTGAGTTAGTTTCTCCTGATGCACACCATGGTTTTCTGCTATCTCTGCTACAGCTGTACAATAGAGAAAAGAAAAAAAAAGAAATATGAAACATAATGAATAACTGCATTGGTTGGCTAATTAATGCCATATCATACACAGGTGATGAATCAGTACATTTACACAACTGAGGGGTGCTTGCAGTCTTAAATTTATTCTCCCATCATCTCAGGAGGTCCGACTTGCAGCTCATCATGTCACTGTAGTGGTGATGCCATCGTTCCCCACTGAATGGGGAGCGATGCCATCGCTTCCCATTGCATGGAATGCTAGTTACATTAGAGACTGCCTTGGCCAAGCTATTCCAAGCCTCAGCCTTATACTGAGACCTGGTATAATCCACCTGCAGTAGCCTCCAGCTGTAGCACTTCATGAGGAGTATTACAAAAATCCTGGACTCCTCAATATCCCACCTTTGTGCTCTAAATGGAACACCATCTCTACCATCACCAGTCATGTCTGCAGCAGTCAAGCTAGAACAATAGGTATGAATTGGTTCTCAGTTCAGATCTCCCATGTAACAGCTTTTGTGTAAAGATGCACATCCTTGCCAACTGTAAGCACAGAATGTCTTGGCAGACATACTGGCAATGATTATATCAAAAAGCACAGATGGTGTGAAATATGTCAGTGAGATTTGGCCATGTGTGGTGCTCAAACTGTTGACAGATGTTCCAGTGTTAAATAATGAAACATGTTATGGTGTTTGTTATAATCATTGTTGGTTGGAGGAAAAATGGTATGACTTGATTGCCTATTTGGGAGTTACACATTGGCAAGATTGATTAGTACCACCTGGGAATCAAACCCATGAGAAAATAAAAAAGGATAAAATGTTAAACTTTGCTTATTAACTGTCAGTGCCACAGGAGAACTTCCTTTTTAAAATGGTAGAGATATGCTAATTTAGGAATGAATGGAGATATACTTAAGAGATACCTGTATATCTGTGACTTTACTTAGTCATGGGATTGCATTTGTATGTAAAAGGCAGTATTTGGATTTGTAAATACATTTCAGATGCATGCAGTTGCATAACCTAAGTAATAAAGGTAGGTTACATTACATACACACGTCGGAATACATGCTGCCATAAACATATACTTAAGATATGTGATAACTCATAATAATTATAACAAAATATGCACATCATACATATGCATGTGCATTCTAAATTAAACTTCATCATTGTCATGTTTAACACAGTTTGCATACATTATATCTATAACAAGCAGTAATGATACATTTGTTGCAATAAACATAGTTACGATAATCATTTTCATTTATTGTTATATTTCTAATCAAAATTTTGTGACAAATGGCATTCTAACCCCCTCTGTAAAATTATCATTAAACTGGATTCAGATCTTAAATCAACTGTCTTCTTTCTCTAAGCTCACTTCCCTTATACCTTTTGCCACACACATAGTTAGCTGACAGGTAGAACTGATTCAATAATTTCTATCCAGAGTGCAGATGGCCATGCACTGGTGCCAGTCTCATTTGCTTTACAGAAGGCAGGCCAAATTAAAATTTTCACTTTTTTTCCTTAGGAAGTGAACCATGTTTCTGCAGTGTCAACTGAAGTGCAAATGGAAAAAGCATTATTAAAAAAATAAAAAATGACAGAGAAAAAGGTGAAAGGAAAACCTAATTGAATTGTAGGGTATGCCTAGAAATGACCAGAGCAAGAACTGCATTACCATGACACATTCATCCTTCTCACATCTCCTTGTCACATCAAAAACTGAATTTCTGACACACATTATCAGAACTGTAATTTATGCCAAATAATGTAAAAGTGGAAAGACAACAGCTTACATGTTGCTAGCAATACAGAGAATAGCTGAGTTCTAAACAACTACACAATGATAGTCGTCAAAGAAAACTTTATTGTCATTCAGAACGACACCACAATGTAGATGAATGAAATTGCAATGCTTCGTTCCCAGTTCAAAAACATGCATACAGAGAAGAAGAAAATAACATAAAATAAAATAAAAGTAAAAGTAGAATAAAATAATAATATAATGACCAGACACACTTTACATATAAATAGAACTGAGTAACAACATGTGCATGACCTTAGTATAACATAAGAAATAAGCTGCATATGGAATGGTCAGCATGAATATTGTACAGTGTGATTAATATTGCACTTCATAGAGTCCTATGGTAAGCTAAGGTGTGAATCAATGTTAAATATGCACATCAGTAAGCCATTGCACATGAAAAAGCTTAATACTTATAGTGCAACAGACCCTGGACATGTAAGGATCTGTACAGTCAGATAAATAGCATAACTATGTGGTAGGAGGAGAAGTACGCAATGACAGTCTCCTCGCTCATTTTTCACAAGAGTTCAGCAGTCTGATGGATAGAGGAAAAAAGCTGTTGTTAAGTCTAGAAGTCTTGCAGTGCATACTTCTGTATCTCCTACCTGAGGAGAGGTGGGAAAACATACTGCTTGCAGGATGCGAATGATCATTGGATATCTTCCTGGCTCTACTGATGCAATGTGATTCATGTAGGTCTTCCAGAGGTGCAAGAGTGGAACCAAGGATTTTCTTTGCTGCCCTTACAACTCAACTAAGAGCCTTGTGATCAGAGATGCTGCAGCCCCCATACCAGACAGTGATTTTATTGGTAAGGACACTTTCGATGGTACCCCTGTAAAAAGTCAGGAGGATGGTCTTTGTTAGTTTTGCCTTCCTCAGTTTCCTTAGGCAGTGCAATCATTGCTGAGCTTTGTTGACTAAGTAAGATACATGGACTGACCAGGACAGGTCCTCAGTGATACATACTCCCAGAAACTTTGTACTTTTGACACTTTCCACTGTCATCCCTTTCATCTCTAGAGGCTGGTGTGGTTTTTGAGACCTTCTGAAAGCCACAATCAGCTCCTTAGTCTTGCTGACATTCAGAGGTAAGTTGTTTTTGTCACACCAGCCCAAGAGATGTTTGATCTCATTCCTGTAGGCTGTCCCCTCCCTATGTCTGACCAGACCTATGACTGTGGTGTCATCTGCAAATCTGATGATTTTATTGGCCTCATGTCTAGCCACACAGTCATGTGTCAGCAAGGTGAATAGGTGAATAGGACAGAGCTTAAGACACACTCCTGTGGTACTCCTGTATTCAGGGTTATGCTTTCAGAACTGTTGTCACCCACACAAACCCTTTCAGCCCTTTCCATGAGGAAGCTTTGAATACAATTACATAAGTGGGAGTTGATGCCCAACTGTTGTAGTTTCATTATCAGATTCTGAGGGATGACAGTATTGAAGGCAGAACTGAATTCTATGAATAGTAGTCTTGTGTAGCAGTTCTTGCCTTCCAAGTGGGTCAACGTTTCATGGACTGCTAGGGAGATGGCATCCGCTGTACTACACTTCGTCCTGTATGCAAACTGCAATGTGTCCAGAGTTGCTGGCATGCTTGAAGCTATGTGATCTTTAACCAGCCTCTCAAAGCATTTCATCACTGTTGAAGTTAAAGCTACTGGTCAATGATATCACAAAATGTGTGTAAATATGTATTCAGATCCCCCTCTGTAAAGTTATCAGTCAGCTGGATTGCAACCTTGCATCACCTGTCTTATTGTGCTAAACTCATTTTATTTACACCTTGTCTCAAAAGGAAAGCTGCCTGACAGGAGCATTTTCTTCACTGAGTACTACCTAGCACCACTGCCATGCTTGTTTGCACTAGAAAAGGTATCCAAAATTATTTTTTTTTACTTTTTTCCTCAAGAAGAGAACCATTGTTCACTGCTAGGGACTGTTGCCAGTCATGTGTGCACAATGCCAAATGGTGCAAAAAGGAAAAAGAGAAAAAAAGTAAAAATATTTAAATAAAGGAAACCTTATGAAGCAAGGAGTTAAATGGACATTTCTGATGTTTCCTCAAATTTGTTGCCTTGCAACATGAATATATGCTCCTTAAACATCATTATGGTCATACAAACAGTGCCCTGTCTGGATTTCAATCCCAGGACCCCACAGCATTCATAACATACACTTAAGATTATTATTAGTATGTGCCACAGACATATATATATATATATATATATATATATATATATATACTATGAAGAAAAATGTAGATTACATATGATGTAATGTAACATCAATTGACATTACATGTGAAACAGAATCAAGTTCTGAAAATTGTTCTGTGTCATTTGCAATTAGATTTGTGAATGCCTCTGATACTGGCAACAGTTAAGCTAATCTTTCCTCATACAATATAAACTAAAAATTTGCAACACTGCAGCTCTTGTCTTTCCTTTATGTTGAGAGCCTCATTTCCTTATCTATGCTTCTCTTACAAGACTGCTATGTGATTTGCCTTAATGTCTATATATGGTTCAGTGTCTAATGTACTAGAATTGCAGAGAAAATTTACTCACAAATGCATAAAGTATTGTTATAAACAATTAATAGAAATACTAGGAATGTTGGTCTCCTAAGTCAGTTAATGTACTCACAGACTTTCCTGAAAGTCCCTTTGCCCTTACAAACCCCTGGTAAGTGTACCCAGTGGACCGACTGTGAAACCCAAATTGATCCTGCAGGCAGATTATCATTCACACTTGCAAGCCCTTAGCAGGTAATGCATTATAATGTTCATCCTTGCACTAAAATAGCATGTACATGCAATTGTGTAGGTCCTCGCACCGTGCTTACCTGCCCTGGACTTAGTGCAGATTGTAGAATTTATGAATGATAATGAGTTCACACCTCATTTGCATAATCACAGTGCTGAGAGGGATGAATCTACATTATATAAAGGTATTCATGCAAGTAAGGAACGTTTATCATAGTAGTGGAATCTGTTTAGATCCAGAGAGCTGAATACTGCTATTTGCTTTAAAAACTTGTTTCTACTTTAGCAGCTAACTTGCTGCAGAGGTACAAAACTGTTTTTTTATAACTTGATGCATTTTAACCTTATAGATGGACTGCATTTCACAGTACAACTGTTGGTTTACTGTCTGCATTATTCTCACTAACTCTTGGGATAGCCATGTATAGCAGTTATTACTTGACCATTAAAAATGTTTTTAAGTAATGTTACCTGAAATGTAATGGGAATATTAATCTGGGAAGCTAACCACTTAGTGCAGAAGACTGTTGTATTACTTATTAACAAGGTCATGGGATTTTGCATTATTAACAATAAAATTGTGTTAAGCCTGTGATGTATACCTGGCTCCCCCCCACAGAAGTGGATATCACACAAAATTGTTATAAATTTTTCCTTGAAAGGTGTAAATTATTTTTGTTAATGCTGCAATGTACTACATACTTAGAGAAATGTTTGTCCTCTTATCAATTTTGTATAAATTCCTTTCTTTGTTTGGTGGTGGGGAATCTGTATTAAGCTGTGTGTACACATACGCAGCCTTACTTTCTCATGTATTTTGTGTATGATGGATGGATACATTCATAGACATTTTAGTTTTAACAATTATTTTGGGTTACTTATGTATTTGTTCTTCTATTAATGTTTCCTCTCATACTAGACTACGCCGCCCAAGACATGTCCACCCCATAAACTGCTATACAGTGACACTGGCAAGAAATTAATCATCCGGGCAATAAATCAACAGATGTCATTCCTGTTAGAGAGACCCAGAAGTGACAAGTCCTCCAATGACTGTATCGGGGAGCAGGTGGCCAATGATGTTAATTTAGTTGGATGCCATGGATGTACATATTCCGAAATAAAACATAGGGCCAGTGATATGATCACAGCAGCCAGACATTAGGCAGCTGCAATTGCCAGTAAGTGTATGGCTGCAGGGGCTGGCCACCGTTGACTAAAACAGAGGCATTCGTGTCACCTGTCAGAGACCCAGACAGCTCAGCACAGGGTTTATACAGAATCATTGATGCTGGGACTGATGCAGAAGACAACCTAAGTGTGTCTACTGCAGAACTTCTGGGTATGCAATATAAATAAATAATTGTCATTTCAGATGTATGTGTGTGTGTGTATATATATATATATATATATATATATATATATATATATTTATATAAAATATGTGTGTGTGTGTGTGTGTGTGTCTGTGTGTATATATATATATATATATATACATATATATATGTGTGTGTGTGTATGTGTGTGTGTGTGTGTGTGTGTGTGTCTGTGTGTGTGTGTGTATATATATATATATATATATATATATGTGTGTGTGTGTGTGTGTGTGTGTGTATGTGTGTGTGTGTGTGTATATATATATATATATATATATATATATATATATATATATATATATATATATTTATATAGAGCGAGAGAGAGACAAAGAGAAGGGTAGGGTAGAAGAGGCACTGAGGGAGAAGGGGGAGTCAACTGGACAGTAAAGTTTTGCATGATGTGTCTTATTCTGCAGCTGTAAAAGGGCATTGTTGTCTGTTTCTTGTGTCATTTGCTTTGTGATACTTATCATCCATGTTTCATTTCCCTTTCTTATATCTATACACATCAGATCCTCTTTTTGCATGACCACATGTGCATGGTAAGCAAGCCTTCTATATTCTTGATGTGCAAAAGGAGGATGTATATGTAACTGAAAGTTATTTGTTTTCATTGCTTTAGCATTTCTTAAGTTTGGATATGTTTCACACAAGCATTGATTTGATCATTTATTCCATTTTTCTCTTTGTTGTGTTGATTACTTGTTATCATAGGCGATCCTATCAGTGGCACTGTGAAACTCCTAATGCCTGATGTCAGAGTGTTGGTCATTGAAGAGTCATAGACTGGGGGTGCAGAGGTTCATTCTGACACTGAGGTTTTGCCTTCAACATATCCTACCCCTATTTCAGACACAATCAGTATGTGTATGCATACCCATGTTACAGACAATCAGACATATCACAGCTTGAGGGTGACCCAGTTAATCAGGGTAGTGTGGTTACTCCATTTGCAGAACTGGTTGATTCTACCAGTAGCCATTGTGAGGGAGAGGTGCCACATAAAAAGGTTGTTAGAGGAACTTGGAGAAGGCCTGCTGTCTATCCCTCCTCCTGATGCTGGTGTGTCAGTAGGTGCCACACAATGTATATGTAGGACTGTCATGGAGACAAGGGCCTCAGAACAGATAATGCAAGTACTAAACATTGTGCATTCTGACATGCAGGACTGCCTGAACTGTGTGTGACTCCTTGGGAAGGATGTATGGCACACTGAATCCGGCAGTGTCTGTAATGGAATGCCTGCAGGGGGAGGGTTGGCATCCACGTGGCTAGAGAGTCACTAAACCATCCAGTGTTAGCTGATGTGGTCACGCAAGATCTTGCTCCTGTAGTGGCACTAGTTCTCCTACTCTGTCAGTAATTGCAGTGTCCATACCAGTGGCGGCTGGTGACTTCAAATTAAAGGAGGGCTGGAGGAGACAGCTGAATGGGTGGGGCCAATGGGATGGGTGTGGCCAACTAGAAAGGGGGTGGCGCTATGCTCAAAAGCACAACAACTGGAACTTTAATTAAATATGCTGCCCTGGGTGCCAAACAGTCATTACGGGAGTCCAATCAAGACAAAATGAAATGTCGAAGAAAAAAATATTTCAATGCATTGGCTACATGACAACTTACTTAATATCCAGATGGAAACAGGTTGTGAGGCATGAAAAAATAAATTACTTTTTAAATACATTACTGGAATGCCAGTCAAAATAAAGTATAAAAAAACAAGCAGCTCTCAAATCAAACCACTACTCCTTGCACTGCAGTTCTAATTATAATTTATATTCAGCTTTATCAAATTACCAAGTAACATGCTGAAAGTAGCAACCTCTGTGATACCCCCACTTGTAAAAATGTTTCTTATCCAAAAAAGACCTGCTGCCTGACACAACTGTCTACTTGATTCATGGGGAAGACATGATCAAAGTAAAAAATGAACAGCAAATAAGAAACAAGCTCAAGATAAATTGCTTAAAGGATTCCTGCACAAGTTATGGACCACACATGATAGATTGGCATTCTGTTTAGTTTACAGGTAAGCCTGCAAAGATGACTGCAAGTCTCCAACAAAAGATGACTGCAAGTCCCCAACAAATGTAATGAGCTTCTGAAAATACTGTAATCCTGTCCTTTTATTACAAATACTGTCATATGCATTTCAGTACCCAAGGCTTATACATTATCTAGTTATGTAAATATTCTCTGCATGGCAACAACGAAAAGGCTTTTAATGCTGGTAATTCTTTAACAGTATGCTTATTAAAGGTTACTTGCATCTTACAATCTCCGACAAGCTTACCTGATGGTCATTAAATCATTGCTACTTAAACAGAGCAATAGGGCACCGTGACAGCATGCATTTCCTGAATAGTAAGAAGCATAAATCAACAGTATAAAATATGACAGAAAACCAGAACATTCTGTAAAATCGAGGACAGATAAAAAGCCACGGTCGTACTTGTGGTCTGCCTTGGATGGGCGAATACTCTGCACACTTACACTGCATAACTGCTCCTTGCCTTCCTTGGACACATCCAGAGCCACTACAATGGGGCATGGGGTGCAACAAGTATGTCACAATTTGAAATGTCTCTGGCTTACAGTGATGGCTCTGACACTCATACCTATCAACTTCAGAGCAAGAAATCTGGACAAAGCCATACATAGAACTAGAAGTGGGACACAGGCCCAAAAATAAGGACAATTTTTAAATATTGCTCTTATTAACTTAGATAATAGAACAGTAGTAGGTCTTGCATTAGTACAAATTTTCTGAAGGGTATGAAATCTGAAACTCAAATGTCTGTCATTATTTTCTAACTTCAATCTTTAATGACTTGCCACTAATTTGCCAGAAAACCACAATTTTTACAGACAAAAATGTGATGCAAAAATATAAAGTTGCCACACAATACTGCTGGGAATCTGTCAAAAAAGGGACACCTTTTTAATATTAACACTGTTAACTTGAGCAGCTAACAAAATAAGAGCATCTACATGCATTTCTGAAATAAAAGTAATCTATAACTCTGATCATTACAGTTATATATAATTGTAAACCCTCCACATTTTCTTCCAAAATTGCCATTTTGAGGAGGGATTATTAGGGGAGAGCAACATTTTGAGCCAAAATTGGAGACAATGGATAGGTTTGGATATTCCTAATTCTACAAAGCGATTTGCTGCACATACCTCTCAACCTCTTAATGCAGGAAATCTGGACAAGGCCAAATATATTGGGGGAACATACAAACACTACTAAAATTGCTCTTGTATAAACTTAAGACAGTTAACAGGTCTTGCATTAGCATGCATTTTTCTGAAGGTTATGACGTCTGAAACTCAATGTCTGTCATTTAGTAACTTCATTCCTAAATGATTTGCTAGAAAACCACAAATTGTATGAGGAACAAACCAAAAATAAGAAGCAAATATCTATTCATTCTGCAAACATATGGACAACTGAGAGGTATAGTTCAACCGGGCTGTCTGAGTTTGCTACCCCCCCCTCACAAAATCATGGTCCAATGGAGCCTCCCCCCTGCAGCCATTCCAATCTCCCATTCCTTGGTTATTTTGCCCCATTTACCATAAACTCTGTAATGTGCATACTGCTTTACTTCTGCGATGATTTAGATTTCATTTGTAAGTTTTATTTTGCATTTTGCAGCACAAACCCTAATAGATATCTGTTAAACAAAGCAATGCAGTCTCACAATGAAAATAGACTTAGGATTAAAACTTTTCTGCCCTTGAAACTCACATGCATTGAAACAGCATTGAAACCCACATTCAAAGAAAATACATTTTGCCAGTGGCAGATAAAGATTAACTCTGGGCTGTTTTCAAAATCATAGGCTCCTTGAACATGAAACATACACATGCTCTTTGATACGCCTTCTTGACTGTATTACATTATATTCCTTGTACAATACAGTATAGTTGTTAGAGGGCATTTTAAATTTATTGTTTTGAACATTTTTCCAGTAAACAATGAAACAAAATGCATACACCAATGACAAAACTGCCCAATTCAGAACATTTCCATCATAAAAAGTCTAATCAACCTTCTATAGTCCACCAGTATCAGTAAATATGCACAATCTCTGAAGTAGTATAATCCACATTAAAGAAATCTGTAACTAATAAAGAGGTTACTGCTAGCAAACAACTTTATATGTCATTTCATCTACAAATAAAGTGCCTGTTACCCTTGAAGAATAAATTGTCTATGTTGCATGCATTAAAAAAATGATAAGCTAGTAATACTGCAGTAGGGAATGGATAGCAAACTGATAACAGGTTCATATTTACTAGGTATCTTTGCCCAAAAAGGACTGCAGCATCTACCCACTTTACAACACAGTACAGTATCAGCAATGCATCTACCTACTGTGGGAGTAGAACCCACAGCCTTCTGCATCAAAAGCAAGTACACTACCTGTTGTGCTATTAACAATGCAAGCAGACTTAGCATAAGCAGCACTAAACTTTTATTCCCCTGCAGCTCTCAGCTCCTTGTAAAATCTACTCGACACTCAGCTGCATCTCTGAACTTTGCAGCACAAGAAATCTGGAAGAAGCCAAAATTTATTTGGGGGGGACAAAAGGTCAAAAACCAGGGACACATTTTATACATTGCTTGTATAATGTTGGAAAGTTGCTAGAATAAAATGCTGTGTTACCACCACACATTTCACTGCCACGTCTTGAACCCAGGGGACCCTGTGCAAAACAGTCAGAGCAACATACCACTATGCCAAATCAGCTGTTTTGTGAAAGAGGAAGACGGAAACTTAAATGGCTACCATTTAATGAATTCAGTTCTCACCATAGCACAGCTGTCAACCTCTTAGCAAAAAACACCTGAACAAAGCCAATAATGGGTGAATACAGCCCCCAAACATTCAGTGAATTCAGTTATCACCATAGCTCTCAACCTATTAGCAAAAAACACCCAGACAAAGCCAGTAATGGCGGAATATAGCCCCCAAACATATTCAGTGAATTCAGTTCTTACCATAGCTCTCAACCTTGGCACAAAACCTGGATGAAGCCAATAATGGGGGAATACAGTCCCAAAAATAGGGACACATTTCAAATATCCATCTTACACACTTAGAAAATTGCTAGAATAAAAGTGTTTGTGTTACCATGCACTTTCTGAAGAATATGAAGTCTGATATTCAGATGTGTGTCATTTTTAACATTTGTTAACCAGGAAAGTCTGACTTGGAACAAAAGCTAATTTTTAGCAGAGGCCCAGGGAGAAACACTCCAGGCAGACCCATGTCTTTGTAAGATGGGAGGACACTACAGGAAACAAGAAGGTAAGGCACCCCAGCCAAGAATCAAACCAGAGAACATGTAGCTGTTGGGCAATAATGCTACCACTGCACCAATGCACTACTGGCTTTGCAAGGAGTGGACACAAAAATACAGAAACCACAGATTTTAAGAGGAACAGAACAAATATGACGGAAAAATCTGCAACATTTTTACAAATGGTGGTGGGTAGGGAATTCAGGCTCTTGCCACCTGGGCCCAAGGTGCAGGGTTCAAGCCTTATTCTCTACCTACCACCATGTAGCACCTAGGGCATTTCACACACACACACACACACACACACACACACACACACACACACACACACACACACACACACACACACTCCCTTTGTTGCAGCACTACAAGCCTGCCCGCGCATACATCCTTCCCTAAGTCCGTTGGAGCATTATATCCACCTCAGCCCGCGAGATGATCTTCCCCCTACAAGACTCCCAGCCTGCCAACGTTGCAGTCTGAGTCTGATCCCTTTCCTGTGACAGTCTATGCAGTTACATCTGCATAGACTTCTGGGATCTCTGCTCTTGAATGTTCCCTAATCTGGACTGCTGCTGAGACAGTCTGACATGCTCCAGACTGTCTCAGCAGCACTCCTGATATCAGAAATGCTGCTAGTGCGCATGCACGAAGGTCTGCTATTTGCGATCGTTTTTTTTTAATTTTATTTCTTCTTTTCTATTTTCTTTTCTTTTTTTCTTTTTGTTTTACAGCTGGGAGGGGGCTGCAGTCCGGCAGTCCAATAGCACGGGCCACCCCTGGTCCATACCTCAATGTGGTAGACCACATTAGTGGTCCAGGACATAATTGTGATGAGAACTTGTCCTCCAGGCATCACTCCCATTTAGGTAGTGCCCCAAATTGTAGCCAGGGTCATGAAAACTCCTGGTATAGGTAGTTCTTGTGGTTGGGGGTGACAACACTGAATTAACTAGACTACCATGCAGGGCTCACACCTCTGTAAGATACCTGGACATAGTGCTAATACAGTGCTTGATTTTGTTCATGCAGACACACATACAATCAACAAACACTTGCCTATACCATCACACACACACACACACACACACACACACACACACACACACACACACACACACACACACACACACATACTATTTTTCTAAGCATTCTGTTTATTGCAACTTTTTTTTCTTAACATTTTGTGCATATTCCTTGTTTTACTTTTTGTTGTTACTATATTGTTTTGCTATATTGTATAACTTAAAGTACATTTGTCTAGGTTCTATTTTATTTTTTGTATGTAATTTCCTGGAGCTTTCCTCAGGTCCCCACTGAAAATGGGCTTCTAGCTCAATTGGACCAACCCAGTTAAGAAATATCAAATAAATAATTAATAAATAAGCAGTACAGTTGACTGCTATACATATCTTCCTACTGGCCCTGCAAATTGGATATTTAAGAAATACATTTTTGTTTTACTTACACACACTCTTTTCTTTGGTGTCAGGCTTGCAGCTTCCAGTCGTCGTCCCCCCCCCCCCACACACACACACATACTCTATGCAAGTGATGATAACTGTGCCATGCCCTTTGCACATTTCCTTGTGACTGTAGATTGCACATAGGTCTGATGCACAGCGTGATTAGCTAATGCTTTCTTACTCAGAACCTTCATTTACTGTAAATGTATTGCAGAATCTTTTTCAATCATTCATAATCAGTTATGAATGATTGCTTCTGTAATTGTTGACCCTCACTGTATTTCTGTTAATATTCTTAGTACTACAGTCAAATGTATACCTAAGTATTGCTTATTGTTACACTTGTGTAAATAACTCTACCATTTACCTGCTCAATGGTTTACATACAAGTGGTCAGCTCAAATGCTTGCTGCACACTACTGGGCAAAATCCATAGCTGTACATTGCAAACATCAGTCATAAGCTATTACTGTACACCTGGCATGTGTTCCATCTTAGGGGTAAATGAGAATTTGCATATGATAGTAATCAGTTATATAACTCCACTGTTTTTTTTTTCTGTACAGTTTCCAGACTTACTTTGTTAATGCTGCAGATACAAGATGACGATGTGTCCTTGGGGTTGTCTTTGTCTGATGCAGAACAGAACACAGTCATTACATGGTTAAGGAAAAGATGCGCAGTTTTGCAGGCATAAGTTTTAAAATTTGTATGTGCCTAGGCACAACTTAGGTGGTCATTGTGTATGTTATCCTTGCCTCTTAGCCAGAGCCATAGCATATCGTACAGGCCTATGTCTGCCAGCATCTGCAGCTGGTCATTCTCCCTCGGACTCTTCATCTGCATTTGCTGCTGCTGGCCTTGCCTGTGGTCCTGACCCTACTTGTCCTTGATGAAGCTGTTTCCTGAGAATGATATTGTGTAACGTGAAACAGACTGTAAGCATTTCAGCAGAGGTTGCTGGGTCATACTGCAGGGCACATTCTGATATGTCTAAACACTGGAACCTTGATTTGAGCAAGCAGAATACACGTTTTATGATATTCATAGTTTGAGTGTATGCATCACTGTGTTCTTGCTCGGTGGGGTTGTGTTCTCAACAGCATAATATGCTAATGATGGCATAAAGAGACTAATGGTATGCTAATTAACCAATCCAACATGGAGGAAATATTCAGGAGGCTATAAAGCAATTGTGCACACTCAATGCTCACTTTTGCCATGAACTTCAAAACTCTTTGGCATATAGACATGACTACACTTAGAAAAAAATGTTAGGGGTTGCTGCTGCCATCATTATGCTGTATGTGCTACTACAGGCTTTAAAGCAAAGTGCTGCTGCTGCCAGACCTCTGGCAAGAAGAAGAAGGGTGCTTAGGCCCCATTTGATTTATCATGGAGTGCATGACACAGAAACTGCTGAGCGATACAAGGTGAACAGGGAAACACTGGAGGAACTATGCAACCTTTGAAGCCCCCACCTCAGACCCCAAGAAAATCATGGAGAATCCATCCCAGTGGAAATAAAGGTATGTATAGTATTTCCTATATTAGCTACTCATACTTGGTACTTTCCAAACACCAATTGAGGATATAGTAGGGATGTCACAGAAATCAGGCACTAGAATATTACATCAGTTTTTAAATGCAGCACTACAACATGCAAGGGATCATATCTGTTTGCGATGCACCTCACAGGAGAGTGCAAGAACTATGCAGGAATTTTATGCAATAGCACACTTTCCTGAAGTATTGTGGGCCATAGGCTACACACACATGGAAATAAGAGCCCAACTCAGTGAACAGGGAAAAAGGATCATCAATAGAAAAGGATACCACTCTGTAAATTGTCAGGTTATCTGTAATGCCCAAGGGATCATCTACAATCTCTAAGCAGGTAATCCAAGCAGTTTTCTCAACCTGCACATGTGAAACACCTGTGAATTGTACACAAGGTTTGCTAGGGGTGACTTTTCACAAGGACATCTGGAGGGGGATGCAGGTTATGGCACTGCAGCCCTGGCTCATGACAACCATGAGAAATCCACATAACTTCACTGAGCAAGGATACAATGAGGCCCATGCTCAAACTATGAATATCATAGAATATGTGTTTGAATTACTCAAATCAAGGTTCTACTGTCTAGGCACATCAAGAGGTGCCCAAATACTACATAATGTGCCATGTTACATAATATAATTCTCAGGAAACAGCTTTAACAAGGACAGCAAGAGGCAGGACCACAATTTCAAAGACTACAGGCAGGGCCAGCAGTAGCAGATACAGATGAAGAGTCTGAGGAAGAATCACCATCTGCAGATGCTACTGACATACAGAGGTGTGCACAGTATGCCCTGGCTCTGGATAAGAGGCAAAGGACAGCACACATACTCACTACCTAGCTCAAAGTCTAAAATCCCATGCATATACAGATATGAAAATTGTTGCCTGTCAAACTCAACATCCTTTACTTAATCATATAATGCCTGTGTTCTAATATCATTAGACAGGGACAACTCACAATGATACAACTTCTACCTGCAGTAATGGCAAGGTAAGTGTTGAACCTGTAAGATAAAAAGGCTACATAGCTAATATGGATATAGGTATATGCTCCTAAGCAGAGCATTCATCTGAGGTGTACAGCTATGTCAGTAATAGCATATATAGCTGATGTCTGCAATATACAGCTACATATTCTACACAATACTGTGCATCAAGCATTTCACCTGAGCACTGTTGAGCACTGTCTATAAACCATGGAGCAGATCAATGATATCATCATTTGCACAAGTATAGTCAAAAACAAGATTAAATTACCTACTGCTTTAAGTGTCTAACTTACAACCCTAACTGAAATACAATGAGGTGCAACAATTGCATTAGCAATCTTTCACAAATGAGTAGAAATAAGAAATAAAAAAAAAAACTTTTCTTCTGCAATACATATTGATAAATGCAAGCTTGTGAGAAAGCAAACAGTAGTTATCTACTGTGTGCATCAAACATATATTCAACCCTAGTGTTCATCATTTGCACAGGGTGGTTTGGGGGGGGGGGGTGACAGCAGGTTAAGGCTGTGACCAAAGTGATTGTGTGTGAGTTAGAAACACATGGATTTATGTATTTATTAAAGTATACAGCAGTCAGGGCCCATAACAAGAGATGTACAGCATTCAACAGTACTGTTTAGATAGCTTGCATGTGTGTGAGGTGGTATGGGCAAGTATTTTTTTTTCAGTGTGTGTGTGTGAGAGTGTGTGTGTGTGTGCGTGTGTGTGCGTGTGTGTGTGTGTGTGTGTGTGTGTGTGTGTGTGTGTGTGTGTGTGTGTGTGTGTGTGTGTGTGTGTGTGTGTGCGCGTGTGTGTGCATGTGTGTGCATGTGTGTGTGTGTGTGCTAGCACTACATCCTGGCATTTCGAACAGGTGTGAGACATGCGTGTTACAGTAGTCAGTTCAGCGTTGTCACCCCTGATAATGAAAACTGCTTCTGCCAGGAGTTGCACTGCTACGTCCATGGCTCTGGCTAGAAGTCAAGGAACTAAATTAATGTGAGTAATGTCTGCTGGATGAGCTCTCCTCACAACTACATTCAGGATCATGACCTAATTGCCTACAATATCTGGGTGTGGACACAGCAATCACTGATGGTGCAGTGGAAGTAGTGCCACTATGGGAAAAGGATATGGCATGGCTCTGTCTGCTAATATAAGATGTAGCAGCTCTCTAGCCACATGGATGCCCACCCTCCCACAGCAGATGTTCCGTCACAGACACTGCCCGATTCAGTGTGTCATTCATCCTGTTCAAGAAGTTGCCCACACAGTTCAGGAAATCATAACACGAGAATGCACAACATTTAGTACTTGCACAATCTTTTCCAAGGCCCTGGTGGAATGTGCCTGGGCTTCCATTACAGCCCTATACATATGTCTGGTAGCACCTTATGATACACCAGCATCAGGAAGAGAGAGGAGACATCAGGCCTCCTCTGAGCACCTCCAATAAACCTCCTATGTGGCACAGTGCCTTCATGATGGCTACAGGGAAAATCAACTAGCTTTGCAACCAGAGTTACCACACCACACTACCCTGATCAACTATGTCACCCTCAACATATCCTACCATCAAAGGGCTCCATGGCATAAGTATGCATACTGACTGTGTCCGAATTATGAGCAGGGGATGTGGGAGCCACAGTGTCATACTGACCCTCTGCACGCCCAAACTGTACCTCTTTATTGCCACCACCATCATCATGAGAGACTACTGATACTCTGACAACAGGTGGTAGGAGTTCCACAGTGCCACTGTCAGGATCACCTGTGATAACAAGCAATAAACAAAACAAATAGGGAAATAGGGAATGGGTGCTTACCATATACAGGTGGGCTGGCAGCCTGCAATCCAAAGATCCCTGTATGTCAAGAAGGGGAAAGGAAAAAATGCTGATAAGTATCACAGTGTAAATGAAACATGAAACAGAGAACAGTCCCCTTTATATGTGCAGATTAAGAATAATCTCATACAAAAATCTACTGACCAATTGAATTACCTCCAAACTCCCTCCTCCATATTTCCAGTACTGTGTCATTTAACTCACACTAATTACTGGCTCTAGATATATCAGATATATAAGATATACTCCTATAAAGATATATACAATGACACTTACAATTATTTTTATTTTGCATACCCAGAATTCCTGCTTGAGACACTCTGGGTCTGTCATCCACATCAGCACCAACATCAAGGATTCTTTGTGAACTCTATAATGAGCTATCTGAATCTCTGACAGTAGACAGGAATTCTTCTGTTTCAGTCAGTGGTGGTTCGGTTGCAAGACCACCCCCCCACCTGTTCCCAGGCAACTTCAGCTGCCCTACTGTGAGCAGTGGTTATCATATCACTTGTCCTGTGTCATATCTGGGAGCAATTTCTCCCATGCCCTTTAACAGCATTGATGTCACTGACCAACTGCTGCCACACCCTGTCTCAGGCAAATTTGTCATCTCTACCTCTCCCCTAAGAAAAAAGCTCCATGGCAACAGAAAGCCTGGATAATGACCTTATTTTCTGCATCAGTGAATGGCGGCTTGCAGGGTACAGATGTCTTGGGTGCCATATCCCTGTATGAGATGAAACAGAAAACAGAACACAAAATTAAATTTATAATAATACACAGGTTGGATGTGAACTCAGTTACATATGAATGTATACATCCATTATGCACACAACAATTGAAATGGTAATGGTCCCTATGACTACACACAAATTAAGACAGCCCCCTCGACCAAAATATTCATAAAATAGCAACAGGTATAACAGTTCTGTAATGCAAACAACAGTTGTGTAACTGTGTAATATATTGTAGCATTAAGAATATTAATTCACAATGTACAAACAGAAATGGAGAAAACTATTATAGTGTTATCTTCACTGGTGAGAAGGGCAGCCAGATAGGTATCACAACTGTAATGTATTTTTGGGCTATACATGTATAAATACCTCTGCAATGACTGTTCATATTCCCAAAACATAAAACCTACAAATTCATGTCAGATAGCATTCTTTACCAAACTGTAATGCAGACAAATAACTGATATACATGGGCCATGCCAATAAAAAGGATAAAGAAAATGCAGACAGATAAAACATGTATTGGTAATTGCAATCATCATTAATGTTAAACTAAAAGGATTCCGTAACTGAAAACACCAATAAGCAGTTCTGAATCCAGAAAAAAGTCCAGGTAATCAGTTTATAAAATGAGTGCTTTCATTCCCCCTTTATTGAAACAGAACTTCATCAGATTAAAATCACAACAGCAATGAAACAACTAAATAACTTTGTATATCCATTTACAGTGCAATACGTCACATCAGGCAGGAAATTAGTCTTCTTTACATAAAAAATTAAAACCCAGTTGCTATTCCATAACTGTATCTATAAATATAATACACAATCAATACAGTTGACAAATTGTGTAAGATTAAATCCTTAACATTTTAGTACATACAATTAAAAACTAACTCATTACCAGTTTCATAGCTTTACATAACTATTAATTTTATTGAACAATAAAAATTGACTATTCATATTTTTCTGCTCTAAAAGATAATACAATTGCCATAGAAATCTTATCATTAATTCCCGGAGGTTGTGTGGCATCAAGCAGAATCTGCCTGTGAACTTCCAGAAATTCAAGATAAGATGACCAATTACCTCCCCTAACATTATGGTCTACTTTTTACAGTACACAAAAAATAATTTTTTAAAAAATGTTGAAAAACCCCTGGAATGTTTGCTCAATGCGTTTATGTAGTTTATTTTCTTTATAGCATAATTATGTTGGTAGATTCTAACTCTTAAATTTTGTATACATCTTTCCTAAGTAAAATAGCCAAACACAACAAACAAGTGGCCACATGCACCACTCTCCTTGTACTGCAATCATCACTCTCCTGTATCATTAAAACTCTTTAATAATTTCCCAGTGCCATGTTTGTTGTTTCATTGATAAAGCTACATTGGTAACAAATGCCACATTTCTTCATTCCTCTTTTATCAACTCCTTCTTTAATGTGTCCCTTTTTAACCTTCTCAAATAAATTCTTAAAATTCCTACCATTCTTGTAAACCATTTCAGAACTGCACCTAATTTCTTGGTAAGGTCAAAAACTCCCAAAAAAAACCTTTCCAAGTTCTTTCTATAATAGATCTCACATCTGCATTGTTGTTATCACGAGTTAAGATCATAATCGTACTGGGGTTAATATCTAATTTAACTAAAGCAGTAAACAACCACTTGACAGCATGCAATCAAGTTTCACTGCTTAAAGAAATAAATGAAAGATGTAATTTGGCTTGCCTTCAGTACTGTAAATAACCCTGGTATTTGGTACATGGATATCAGCACCCTGGAGAGTAATGACTGTAGAGAATGCATATAACATATGTCCAGCTTTGTGGCACAAGGTGTAAATGAAGTGAAATTATAGAAATAAGACAGATGATGCAATGTTCAAATCTTGTTTACAGATCATTTTCCATTTTTTTTAATTTGTAATCTGCATTTGCATCCTGCTCAGCAGCATGCAAGCAGGGTTCACTACCAAAGGGACAATGTGAAAAAATTAGTGTAGGCTGCCTTATGCAGCTCAAACACACCTGGCAATGGCACTTATGTCAGCAGTCTGGATAGTACTTTGTGAATAAAGTCCACATCTCAGATAATTATCCCTGTGGCACAATGTGTAATTGAAGTGAATTGAGAAAAATTAGACAGGTGATATAGGATTTGACTAAAGTTAATTATTAATTTTACAGAGGGAATATGAATACATATTTATACACATTTATTTTTATCACAGGGTTGTGTAAAATTCAATTATTCTCATTATTGCTACCAGCCTAAGCTGTTGTCTGCCCACTTTCATGTTATTTGTCCTTAACTTCAAGTCTGGTAATATGTTCTAATCTACACTGTACATTTTTCTCATTACAAGAAGATGTGAAAAGGATGAATGTGTCACTGTAATGTATTTCTTGCTCTGGTCATTGCTACATATGACTGGATACATTTTATTATCAGCTTTAGTCTGTCTCATATATTTCTTCTAATGTCTTTTGCATTTGCTGTCTGCTCGGCAGCATGTAAACACGGTTCACTGGCTAAGGAAAAAAGTGAAAAATTTGTTTTAGTGCTATCCATAATGTGTAGACCACACTTATATGGATAGTACTCAGTGAAGAAAATGCACCTGTCATGTAACTCTCTCTGTGGTATGAGGTGTAAGTGCAGTGAGTAGAGAAAAGGACATATGAGTTTGAATCTGCTTAACTGATAATTATACATATTTACTCATATTTTGTGATATAATTGTAATGATTAAAATTCAGCTATTGTCAGTATTGCTAACAACATTTGAGAAGAATGAATGGGTCACTGAAATTGCTCTGATCATTGCTAGATATACCCATTGATTGAATTCATTATACTGTCAGCTTTTTTTCTCTTTCATATTTTTTCTAATGCCTTTTATATTTGTGATCCTTTCAGCAGCACGCAAACACTGTGTAAGGAGAAAAATAAAAATTTAGTTTAGGCTGCTGTCTATAGTGTAAACCAGCCTAACGGTGTTGCAAGGCTGTCAGCACTCTGTACAATACTGACTGGAGAAATTCCACCTATCACTTACCTATGTCTGTGGCACAATGTGTAAGTGCAGTGACTTTACATAAAGGACACAGGTGATTAATGGTGCAAATCCAGCTAAAAGTACTTTTGCAAAAGGTGTCAGAATCCTATTTCTCACAACATTTTGATTAGGAATGTAAAGCTACAGAGAAATGAGAATGATAAACATGTTATTTGCAAGCGGTGTATCAGTAATGCTTTCATAACTTAAACTTTTCTGCTTAGTACATATCATTAATACTTTACATACACCCTCAAGCTAATGTATGTACAATTTCTTAAACATGATAATAATGATATTTAATTTATAATGTACTTGCATATGCATGACGATCACAATAGTTGTGTTATAAGCATCATGACTCATCACATATCATAACTAAGTATTTAGGGTAGTATGTCTTGTGAAGTATCTATGTAACATACCCCAACCTGTATTACTTAGGTCATACAACTCCATCCATCTGAAATAAATTTACAGACAGAAATACTGCCTTTTAAATGGAATTAATCCCCAGGATAACTTAAAGTCAAACAAATACAGGCCTCTCTAAAGTATATCTCCATTCATTCTGAAATTAGTATATATCTAATTACCATGCATAAAAAGTAGTTCTCCTGTGGCAATGAGAATATAGTTTCAATTTTCACATTATTTATCCCATTGGATCAATTCTCAGTTGATAAAACAGAATTTTAACAGTGTTGAAGTCCCAGCATCAAAATATGTCACAAGTCGTCCTATTTATCCTTGCAAACACCAAGGATAACAAGCCAAGCCATTAAGCATTTTATTATTGAACATTGCAATGTGTCAGTAGTTGGAACATCACATATGGCAAATCACACTGCCATGTTTCACACATTTAGTGCTATTAGATATAAGTACTACCAATGTGTCTGCCAAGGAATCCATATGTTTGCAATTGTGCAAATGCAGTTGGCAAGGTTGTGTATTCTTGCAAACAACCTGTTACATGCGATATCAGAAATGGTCACCAATTCAGACATATATTGTTAGCTCGACTTCTGCAGACATGGCTGGCAATGGAGAGAATGGTGCTAAATTTAGAGCGCAAAGGTGAGGTGTTGAGGAGTCCATGATTTTTGTGGCACTCCTTTTGAAGTGCTACAGCTACAGGCAGCTGCAGGGGCATTATACTGGGTCTCAGTTTAAGGTTGAGGCTTGGAATAGCTTTGTCAAGACTGTTTCCAATGCAACTGGCATTCCATGTGCTGAGGAGCAATGTTGTCATCACTATAGTGACCTTAGAAAGTACAAGCAGGACCTCCTAAGCCAATGGGAGGCTGTATTTAGGACTTTAAACACCCCCCAGTTGTGTAAGTGTACTGACCCATAACCTGTCTGTGATTAGCCAGCCAATGCAGTTATTCATTATGCTTTCATATATATTTTTTATCTTTGTACTGTAGAGCTGCAGAGGAAATATCAGCAAACCATGAGGTGCACCAGGAGAGATTATCTTGATGCAGATAGGCACGGGGTAAAAATGCCTCAGGTCCAAATGCAAACCAGAGAACTATTTTCAGTCCCTCACTCATGAACATCTTGAGCAGGCATACCCTAAGCTTATTAGTATGCATGCCTTACCAAATAGCTCTTCTATTTGTATTAGGCAATGAGAACACCAGCACAACTGCATATGGGTTCAATACTCAGAAGCAGCAGTTTTTATTACAGGATAGTATTTCTAAAATATCAACATCAATAACATGTCAGGAACAATTCACATGTGGTAATTGCAATTATTACTTGTGAATGCATACATCTTGTATATCATAGGGCAATAAAAGCTGCTATTTCTTGTATCTTAGCAGTGAGATTTGTTAATTTTAGGACACATAAATATCTTCTCATCATGTACGGATGTGATGAAGGTGTGCAATAGTAAATAATATTTGTTTATGTATTGCCAACAAGTTTATTGAAAAAATAAAATAATGTGGCATGCCATGGCTCTAATTCTCTTTTTTGTCTCTCCCCCCACCATTTCTCTTGTTTTGGGGAGGGGTCATAATTTATTAACATTCTGCTGTTTGCATACCTTGTTGCTGAAAACAAAATGACCAGCACAGAGAGGTAGACTGACCACCACTGTTCAGGCCACCATACCTCCACAGATGGCAGCAAGGACATCCAACAGTTTGGGTTTATGACCTGTCCATGTTACTTCCAGAATCCCTACTCTACCTTCTCCACCTGCATCAGGTAGCTTTTCCCTGGCTGCTGGTACAGTGGTACCCTCCAGGAGCAGTAGCAGTAGAGGTGGTGATTTTGTCATCTGGCAGGAGCTGACAGTGCTGGGGGAGGATATAATGAACAGGTGCCTTTGTGCACATATCAGCAGGGTTAAAAAGGTCATGTGTCAGACTGCAAAAACAATACGACCTTCCACTGTTTGGTACAATAAAGGCTGTCCCCCACCAGATATATTCCAAAGATGGACACACTGAGCGTATACGAATATCTTTTATTAACAAATAAACAAACAAACAGATTGAGTGCACTTTCATCTCATGCCTTGAGACTTCTTCAGAATCAACTACTATTCACAAGTTCATTGTTTAAATACCTTCTCTAGATATTCAGTTAGTTACCATGGTAATTAATGATTTAGTAATTGCACTGAACCAAGCCAAGCAATACCTCCTTACAAAATACCTATCCCATGCAAATCCATGTAAAAACTATACATAATGCTGTCTTTAAACAATGAACTTGTGAATAGTAGTTGATTCTGAAGAAGTCTCAAGGTATGAGATGAAGGTGCGCTCAATCTGTTTGTTTGTTTATTTGTTAATAAAAGATATTCGTATACGCTCAGTGTGTCCATCTTTGGAATATATCTGGTGGAGGACAGCCTTTATTGTACCAAACAGTGGAAGGTCGTATTTTTTTAGTTTGCGGTTGGTTGCAGGTATTGGTTTTTGCCAATACTCACTGGTCAAGTGTGGTTGCAAAAAACAATGCCACATCCAGTACTGACCCAGACAGTGATGATAGATCTGAGGGTGAGACACACATAGATATGTACACATACTACAGCATTATGTATAGTTTTTACATGGATTTGCACAGGATAGGTATTTTGTAAGGAGGTATTGCTTGGCTTGGTTCAGTGCAATTACTAAATCATTAATTACCATGGTAACTAACTGAATATCTAGAGAAGGTATTTAAACAATGAACTTGTGAACAGTAGTTGATTCTGAAGAAGTCTCAAGGCATGAGATGAAAGTGCGCTCAATCTGTTTGTTTGTTTATTTGTTAATAAAAGATATTCGTATACGCTCAGTGTGTCCATCTTTGGAATATATCTGGTGGAGGACAGCCTTTATTGTACCAAACAGTGGAAGGTCATATTTTTTGGTTTGAGGTTGGTTGCAGGTATTGGTTTTTGCCAATACTCACTGGTCAAGTGTGGTTGCAAAAAACAATGCCACATCCAGTACTGACCCAGACAGTGATGATAGATCTGAGGGTGAGGACTAGATTCTCTGCACCTCTGATATCTCCTACCTATCCTCAATCATGGTGTTCCCCAACCTTTTGTGTTCATCACCATCCCTGTCTGTCTTGTATGTCCTCTATGTCTGCACCTGCTTCCTAACCTACCTCACCTACCTAACCTTCTCATTCCTTACTACTTCCCACAACATTCCTCTCTCTCTCCCCAGAAAAAAAAAATATGCCCCATACATAGTTCTTCACTTTACCTATGTGTCATGTTGACCCTGGTAGCAAATCTACCAGCCCCTGTTCTCATGACCTTCTACAGGGGCACAATTGAGAGCGTCCTGACAAACAGTTTTATGGCTTGGTATGGCAAATGCTCCACCACAGATGGTAAGTCCCTCCAAAGAGTGGTGAAAGCAGCAGAAAAGATTATCAGGACCACTATACCATCTATTCAAGACTTGCACCAGTCTTGTTGTCTCAATACAGCCAGGAAAATAGTCAGGGACTGCACCCACCCTACATACGAACTGTTTCTGCACCTAACATCTGGGAGGCACTATCGTAGTATACATTGCGAAATAGCCAGATTTAGTAGAAACTTCTATCCCCTGGCAATTAGGCGAATGAATGAACTCCAATAGCAACTTATATCTCACTTGACATTAGGGACAGTAGGTAATATGATGAGAGAGAAGCATATTTGCATGCAATAACCTTAAAAGCTCTTAAATAAACTGTGTAATTAATCTAACAGTGTATAATCTTATTTCTGTGTAATATCCACTGATGCTAAAACAGCATCTTGTGCAATAAATAACAGTTGCAAAAGTTTTGTGCAATAAATATTGTGTTTCCTTACATTAGTGCCAACAGAATCCTGTGCAATAGGAAGTAGCTGTGGAATTTTGTGCAATAAATACCGTATCTCTTTAGCTTAGTAAATGTATAAAACTACCAGTCCTGGTGTCCAAAGATCTCTTGAAGGCAAAGCAGCAAGGATATCCAAGAAAAAACCAACAAGAGCTCAATGCCAAACACTATTTTAATGAGTAAAATAATAAAACAGAGCAAAGCTTTCGAGTTACAAAACTCTTTCTCAATGCAATTACACATCTCATTATCTTCACAGTGTTTAAATATCTACACCAGCCAATCATATACATTCTTAAAATCACATGGGTTATTAAATAGCTAGATACAGTTAAAATAAAACAGCATAGTAAAAGGAACACACATTTAAAAACAAGCCCAGGACCAAATAAACATTAAGCTATAATAAAATACAAATATAAATAAAGAATATATTACATATTATAAGTATTACTAATAGCTATACTATTATTATACTAAATATTATGATAAAAATAAAAACAAATACTACTTATATACATATTGATGTTTATTTTTCAATATTGGCTTAATACTATTTGTACTATTCAATCCTGGCATTTTATAAGCCCTGAAATAAGTAATCCAGTCATATTCGAACATCTCTGTTTTATTCCTTAGGTCACCTCCTCTTGCATTGTGATGGCCAACTTATAAAACCCTAAACTTAAACTTATGATGAGGACCCACAGATAAAATGTGTTTGCTCGAGGCAATTGTCTCAATTTTTCTTCAAATTTCCAAAAAATGCGACCCTATCCTTTCTTTTAATTTCTTATTAGTTTACCTATGTAAAAGCACTCACAGGAGGTATAGTTAGCAAGATAAATCATATTCTGAGTATCACGTGTAGCAGAAACATGAAAAACAAATTCCTTCACTGTGATGGAATGCTTAAAAGAAGGGTCAGTATTAATCTTCATGCAATATATACAGTTGTGACAGAGAACTGTCCCATTCCTATTCACTAACTAAATCCTTATAGCATAAATACTGTTTAAGGTTTCTTTCTCTCTTATGAATAAACTTAGGCTCATTACCTACAACTTTTTTAATGTCTTTAGTCAATCGTAAGATGGTCCAGTTTTTACATATAATATTTTTAATCATATTACTATGTCTATTATATTTAATAATATACTCTAGATTACACTCAAAATTATTACTAGCAGCTTGTTGTCTATTCAGTTGTCTAGAAAAGTATGGTGCACCTAAATTACTCTGTTTATCACTACATCCTTCACATTTTCCAACAACTTAATATTATAGCCCCTAGAGCAAAAGTCATTAGCCATATAATCAATATTTAGAACACATCTAGAGCCTGTTTACTGCATTTCCTGTGTTGCACTTATTTTAAAATCATTTTTTTCTTAAAACTTGCATTTTACCTGTCTCTGGCCTAGCACTCAAGTGTGGGGTCATTTATTGCACTGTTCTAACTTGTTGCTACTTGTGTATCTCCGCTATCTTTAAACAAAAAAAAAAAAATCTTGCTTTTTTCCCACTTTCTGAAATTTAAAAAAAGTTCAGTTACAGATTTGCTGTTCTGAACTGTTTGTAAGTTTCTTGGAGGCCATTGCTTTCTTGGGCTAAAGGGAAGTATCTGTGTTCATCAGTGGCAGTGGTAAACACTGAACAGCCTGCCTGCCCCTGTGGGAGTGGTTACTGCCTAGAAACTGTAGTTTTATTGGCCATTTTGGGTCAATTCCAAACTCCTTGATCCCCCTCTCTTAAAACCCTCTTTTGCATGTTTTTGTGCATAGCGCAGCATCAGGCAGCACCGCTTAATCAGGTTTAAACTATTCCCGGCTTCACAAAGTCTGCTCTTCACTTTTTCCCTTAGAACTGTTCCAAATCGCAAAGTAAGCACTCTATTTTCCTTCTAAAACCCAGCAGTAGCTAGGATAAGTGTCTTATAAGTAAGCACTAATAAACTAAAGCACTACACCCTCTTATACTCCCTTTAAGTACTTGGCACCCTATTGGCCCTTTTTGATCAAGTCAAAAAGTAATTCTTTATACTATTCTGGCATGTCCAAAAGTCAGTTTCAGGTTTACTCTCCAGTCCAGCTGGTGAATATGGGAATCTTGAGGCAATGTTACAACTGCCTTATGTACACAGACCACCCTCTCCTCTTCCCAACAAGCTCAAATATATGTGAGAGATGCAACTATATAGCCAAACTGGAGGCTGAGCTCTCTCAACATAGTACTGGCACGGTCAGTCTGGAGGACAAGGTAATCACACACACCACAAATCCAGTCTCACATAGACCTATCGCAACAGCAAACCAAACACCTAAACACACAAAAACATACTCGGAGGCTCTAAATAAAAATCTGCCCAAGCAACAGAGACCTCCAAAGCAGACATCCAAGCAACTCCTACCCCACAATAATACCCACGTATCACATAGTTCACAAAGTCAGTGTGCCACACAGTCACAGCCCTTAAGGCTAAACAACACACCTAATACACTTGTAATAGGTGACTCTATTGTCAGACACACTGACGTCCCTCTCACCAGGCTGAACAAGGAGAAGGTCACTGTAAGCTGCCTGTCGGGTGCCAGGATCCGCCACATAACACAAGCACTCAGGCCACTCCAAAGCAAGTACAAATATGACTCCCTCATTGTCCATGCTGGTGTGAATGACCTGAGACGTACCTCCCTGGATTACATGAAAAGAGACATAGAGGAGCTCTCTGATCATGTGGCCCAGGCCGGTATGACCCTGACATTGAGTAGCATCTTACCCTCACCAAGAATGATACCACAGTTTAAAGACAAAATGATCAATTTCAACAATTGGCTAAAGTATTGGTGTCACTCAAAGGGGATCCAGTGTCTGTCAGCCTGGGATGACATGCTTGACAAGCCACGTTGCTTCGCTAGGGACGGCTTACACCTGTCACCCCTGGGTTTTCGAATACTGGCCAAGGCTCTTGCCACCCCCATAGTGCCTTTTTTAGGCAAGGCTCAAAAGACAAACCCACCTCCTTAGACAACACAAGGAAAAAGAAACTAAGGGTAATGCTGCTCAATGCCAGAAGTCTAAACCTCAAGATGCACGCACTCAAGGCTCTCCTCAGTATGGAGAATATCGATATCTGTGCAGTAACAGAAACCTGGTTCAAGACCCCCGAGAGCACCCCAGCACTACCAGGCTATACCTCATACCATGCTTTTTGGCCCCAAAACTCGGACTGAACCACAAGAGGAGGGGGAGTATCCATATTCATCAAAGATACCCATACCTCCAGGCTAGTGGCACTGCACGAAGCATCTGAGACCATCCATGTGCAACTAACAGTGGGAAAAACTGCCTTCCAGTTTGTAGCCTGCTATAGACCACCCTCCCAAACTCAGGAACCCCACTCGGCTATCCTGAAGACACTGGAGAATATGAAGGTCTCTCCAAACACCATTATATTGGGTGACTTTAACTACCCAAACATAGACTGGAAGCACTACTCAAGCCCCAACACCCTAGCCCAACAGTTCCTAGAATTTATAAACTCAAATGCTATGGAACAACTGGTCACCACTCCCACAAGAGGGGAAAACATATTGGACCTGATCATCACCAACATGGGGACTCTATGTTCCATACCAGAGGTATACCCCTCATTGGTAAGGTCTGACCATAAATTAATCACTATGGACATCCATATCCCGTCCCCACCCCCAGCAAAGGAAGCCACGGTCAAAAACTTCTCAAAAGCAAACTTCCCACTTCTCAAAACCGAGGTGGAATCCTTCAAAGCCCCAGGGCCAGTGGAAAATATGGCCCAAACCACAGAATCCTTTACAAATGCATTCTATGGATACCTACAGGAATGCATGGATCCTGCTATCCCAAATAAAACCAAGACACACTCCTCCAAAGGCAGGAGACCTGTCTGGTGGACCCCAGCCATAAATAAGCTGTACAACAGAAGGAGGAAGCTACTACATGATAGAGCAAAATCCCTGAAAGGGAAGGCAACTCTGATCAGTACTAGCAAGAAACTACGATCCCTCATAAAATCATCTAAGTCTAGCTTCGAAAGAAAAATTGCACAAGACGCTAAAGATAATCACAAGGCTTTCTTTAGTTATGTCAGAAACCTGGATGGAAACTCCCAGATATGCTCTGAGTTAGTGCAAAATGACAAAAAATACACTGAACCCACAGACATTGCCAACATCCTGGCAGACAGGTTCAGTGCAAACTTCTCCCCCCCCCCAAATGAGCAAATGACTATCCCAACAGAGTGTAGCCTCCCTGACATCACAGATGCACAGGTGAGAGCTGCCCTCTCCAAAGCAAAAAACACAGCATCAATGGGACCAGACGGTGTCCCGGGCTGCGTTTCACATGAGCTCCAGGAAGAACTGAACCCTCACTTAAAATCACTGTTCAGTCTCAGCCTTACAACAGGATATGTACCCAAAGAATGGCGTACAGCAACAGTGGTCCCACTCCATAAAGGTGGTGCCACAACGAACCCCGGAAACTATCGCCCTATAAGCCTAACTAGCCTGGTCTGCAAAGCTATGGAGCATATCATCATGGAACTCATAAACAAAGACATTGGGAACCTCCAAACACTGGATCCTACACAATTCGGCTTTGTTAAGGGCAGATCTTGCCTTTTGAACCTGGTCAATTTCTTTGAAACAGTCATCAAGGCCATAGACGAAGGGAAAGTAGTCCACACAGCCTACCTTGACCTTGCAAAAGCCTTCGACACAATACCCCACTCGGGCATCATAAATAAGCTCACCAGCTTAAATATTAACCCCTATGTCACAAGATGGGCTGCAAACTGGTTTAGGGATAGAACCCACATGGTCAGAATTGCAGGTGCCATGTCAGACTCTAAACCAGTTATAAGTGGCGTCCCACAAGGTTCAGTCCTGGGACCTCTCTTGTTCGGTATATATTTCTCTGAGGTACAGGCTAACACAGGAGGACTATGGCTGACAAAGTTTGCAGATGACTGCAAACTGGAGGCCATAATCGACTCACCGGCTGACACAAGAATCCTCCAAAAAGGTCTCACAGAGACGGATAACTGGTGCCAGAGCCATGGCCTAAAGCTAAATGCCAAAAAGTGCATAGTCATCCCCTTTGGGAAAAACAAAGTGCCCACAAATTACCACATAGGTGGTAATCCATTAAGTATGGAAGAAGTAATTAGGGATTTGGGGACCCAAGCAGATTGCAATCTCTCCTTTGACAATCACATTGCCAAAGTGGTTAGAAAGACATTCTATATAGCCCACCTTATCACGAAGGGGTTCACATCTAGATCAAGAGAGGTCATTGTGGCCCTCTACTCATCACTCATCAGGCCCATAATTGAATACAATTCCCCATTTGGGATGTACCTTACCCGACACCTGCTACAACTAGAAAGACCCCAAAAGTACCTCACCAAGAGGATCAAGGGACTCAAACAGATGTCCTATGCAGTTAGGCTAAAGAAACTCCAGCTCTACTCAGTTGCTTACCGCCTACTCAGAGGCGATCTGTGCCTGACCTATTAAGCCATGTCCAACCAAGAATTAATGGATATGCTCCACCTCAAGAAATCCAAATCCATCAGAGCTACATGCTCCAGTGACTTACCCTCAGCACAGAAATAAATAGAACATGCTGGAGGGACAGATTCATATCCCAGAGGCTCCCCTCACTCTGGAACAAAATCCCAATCCATGTCAGACAGAGCCCCTCAATGAAGAAGAATCTTGATGTTTGGGTGGGAGATCATAAATTTACCCCTAGGATCTCTTCTGTGTCACTGCTAGACAGAGGCACAGTAAACTAACCTTAAATGGGCTATCTTCTGTGACCTACTATACAGAGGCACAGTCAACTAATCTAAGAAGGGTGGTGAAAGCCAAACACACTCTGGCTAGGCTTGTAAATGCCCTAGGGCAGATAGCCTAGTATCAACCTATGAACCTATAATATCTTGTATAAAATTTTCACTTGTAGTGTTAAGCCTGTTGGCTCTAAGAAATTGACTTTTGACTATTCCTTTATACATATACCTAGGGTGCATACTTTTAGAGCGAACGTTCCTTAAGGATTGCACATCTTTCCTATAAATCATAGTATTAAACTTGTTTTCCTTATAATGTACTTTAATATCTAAAAAAAATATTTTTTTCTCTGGACCATTTAACATCAAATACCAAAAACTCAGCTGTATGATGTAAATGCTCAACAGATGCATATAAGGAGGAATTGACAGTCCCCTCCCCCCACACTACTGCAGAGGTGTTAAAACTGTCACTGCACTGAGAGACCCTTGCAGAATCAATTCTTCTTGGACTACAAAAGAAAGCCATGAACAAAGGCCTGCAATTTAGTTACTTTTCTGGCTGTAGCTGGATAAATTCTAAGTATTGTGTAAAACAAGGTCTGAGCCAAACATAAATGAGGGTGATTACAGACAGAAAAGAAGCAGTCATTTTATAGAAGGTAAAGAAGATAACAGTGACTCACACAAATTCCATTATATGTCAATGGCATGGAAATTCACAGTTACTTCCTTATGTCTGGGATGAGTCATACAAAGCATTATGGGAAAGAGAAAAGGTTGAGGGAGAACAAGATCATGTTGATACATCAAGCCTCATTGGTAGCCATGTTGTGGAAAACAGACTAAAATTACAAATAAAGCACTTGAAGTGATTTTGAGATGTTAAAATAAGTCACGAAACAAAGAATGAAAAAACAGATTTTTTTAGTTCTGGGGTGGAGTTTTCCTTTAAATTCCTCTCTTTTCAACAGATAGGTGAGAAAGTGCCAGCGTCTAATTTTTTATTTCATTACCCTGTGTTTTTATTTTAGTTATTATTGGTGCGTAATCTGAAATAGCTATTGGATGTTTATCAAAACTTTCAATTAAATGCACATATTCCTGTGAAATTTAAATTCTGTCTAGCCTAGCCCAGTTTTTGTATCTTGGGGAATAACATGTAAATTCACTCCAAACTCCTACTACTAAATTCACATCTTCCATGCCAAATATTTGCATAAATTTCTTCAAAACTCTACCCTTCTTTGTTATATTTTCCCTTCTGGGCCCCCCAGACATATCTTCATTGCTGGAAATCAAATCCAGTCCCTACCTATAATTCCTGTTTTGTTATTGGTCTCACCAGACCCTGAGCTTCCTCCCAACAAAGTTAAAAGAGTTAATTTCTCTTACAAGTGCATCTATCTGTCCCACATCTATTTCCCACTGTTCCTTCATTGAAGATGGACCTGCAGGGTATTTCCTGAAAACCACCAAATCTTTCTCAGGGTCCTTAGAGAGCAATCAACTGAGGCTTCAGCAACTACACAACTATCAAGCTACTTTTCCTCCACCGGCAGTCTAACAGTCAATTGCCTCTGCACCTTCATTATGATCTTAGAGTCTCGGTACTTTAAGGATCTACATTTATAGCATATTCCTTATTCTAGCAGTTTAAACTATATCATCAGATACCAAGCCATCTCCCTTAGTTTGCTGATTCTGTTGCGCCTTTAACTATATCACTCATCCCATCCTTGCCTCCCAAACCATCTAATTCCACTCATACATGGCTGCAAAGGTTGGCTGTAATAGTCCTGCAGCCCTGTGGAAGAGTTTTAGATTTTGAGAATATTTACAAAATCGCTGCTCTGTGGTATAAAGGAGTGTGGCCAAGTAGAACTCCCACCTTTTAAATTGAAATAGATGTTCCAGGAGATTGTTGGATTGAGCTTTGACAGTGAAAGGAAGGAGGCTGCTTATTAAGGCTTTGGTGAGCACTGAAGACAGTATACATTATCTCTCTGAGTTATCAAATAAGGATTTCTCTATTGACCAAGTGGTTTAGTTATTTGAAGATGGTTTTTAAATTAGTTTAAAATAGGTATTAAATCAGGATCCTTACTGAAAATCAGAAAGTCATCTGCAAATCCACTAAGAGTACTTGAAACCACACACACCAGTTCAGAAATCAATGGCAACCATACTCCAAAGCCCACAGCTTGAGTTCACTTATGTTTGTGACATGCGCTTGAGACTGCACGATTTATAAACAGATAATAAAACTCTCTCACAACATGCACTCACCCATACCTACACACACACACACACACACACACACACACACACACACACACACACACACACACACACACACACACACACACACACACACACACACACACACACACACACACACACACACACACACACACACACTTACACCCACCCATAATTTTTACATGGCTAGTGCAAGCCCCTGTGAAGGCATCCTTCAATCCCAATGGATTATGGGTTTGCTCCCCTGTTGGACTAATTCAAGAAGTGTCTTCTGTCTCTGTGCAATCCAGTCTGAAAGTGGCAGTCATTTCCACATTCTGAGCAGCAGTAGGCAGATGTCAGTCTGCTATTACAGGCACAGATCTTGAGGACTCTTGACCTCCACTGCCTTTGCCAAGGTAATTTCATATATGGTGAGAACTTACTTTACTTCCTGTTTCCAGTCATACGTGCCTAAGGCGAGAGAATACCAGGTGTTCACTCTAATGGAGAGAGCACTGAGGTCACACTTGCACATGTTGTTGTAGCAAAATTTAGTTCACCTTTCTGTCATTTTCCAGACTCCAGCTGTCCAAAGAGAAGGTCTTTCAGTATTCGGTCATCTATCGTTCATGAGACATGACCTAGCCAGGACATACTCCTGTGTTTCAGGAGGGTAAACATGGAGGTGGTACTTGCCCTCTCAAGCACTGTGCTGTTGGTGATCTTGTCCTGTCATGGGATACCGAGTATGTACCTGAGGCAGTGCATATGGAAAACCCTGAGCTGCTGTTCCTGTTTTAAGTGCAAAGTTCATGTTTCACTGGCATACAGTATTATGCTCAAAGCACAGGCTGTATAATCCTGCATCTTGGTATGCACAGTGAGCTTATTGTTAGCCCATACTCTCTTTGTCAGCCTGGGAAATGTTATGGTGGCTTTTCTAATGTGCTTGTTGATCTTTCTATAAAGCGACAAGTTATCTGAGATCATAAAGCCTAGGTACACTAACTCATGGATGACCACCATCTTGTAGTCACTCACCCTAATAAATGGCTCATTGCCCACATTTTGGGCCATCACCTGTGTCTTCTTTTAGTTGATTGTGAGGCCAAATTCCATGCATACATCTGCAAAGCAAGTCATGAGTGACTGATGTTCCTGATAAGTGTGAGCTGCAATAGCTGCATCAGCAGCAAACAGGAGCTCCCTTAGATGCTTCCTAAGCACCCTGATCTTTGATCTGAGCCTCAACAGTTTAGGGTTGTCATCCATTCTGGTTCAGAGAAAGATATCCATTGTAGCAGTTCCAAAAGCAAATTTCAACAGAACTGAAAAGAAGGTGCAGAACAATGTTGGAGCCAGAACACACATGTTTCACTCCACTGAGAATCTCAGAAAGTTTAGATGTGTATCCATCATACACAATGGCCCCCTTCATGCCTTTGTAGAAGACACTGATAGTACTGAGCAGTGTTAGGGGATGTATCCCTTCTAATACTTCATTCTCACTCCACCATCAGTGCATCTCAGAAAATTGTTGATCAACAACAGTCAGTGAAAAACTATCTTGCTCTTTCATTGTTTCGATATGGCTCAAGTAACAAAACATGAGCAGTAACTACCAGGAGCTGATAAGCTTTAGCAAATGTGAGCCATCTTTCCCACAGGGGACCATTGCAAGACTGGATATGTCAATAGTGAGTTTGTTAATAAACAGGGTAAATAGCATATGGCCCCAAATGGTGCCTTGGGGTACACGTGTAGACAGGATGTTGACATCAATTTTATCAATTTTAAGCTATACTAAGTCAGACAACTGAAGTTCCTAAGAAATATCTCTGTATGGTATGGATGTATGTATATGTATATATATATATATATATATATATATATATATATATATATATATATATATATATATATATATATATATATATATATATATATATATATATATATATATATATAAAGTCCACAAACATATCCAGCACTCGAAATAAATCCAGCAGGTCAAAGTGAACAAAAAGGTTTATTAGACAAAATGTCCAACAAAAGCACAAACCGGTGGCCGGTTTCGCACAAGGCACTTTCGCAAAAAAGGACCTAACCGAAAACAAAAAAACCCCACATAACAACACAATAACCATGTTTATGTAAGCATGGCAAGCCCCCCTGCACCCCCAGGTGGGGGGCAAGCCCCCAACCCCCCACTATGTGTATATTCTCACTCCGAGATCGCACTACAGTATATTCTTACTCCGAGATCGCACTACAGTGGGGAAAATGTAATATTCCCTTATCCCCGCTGTGCCGAGATCTAAGCAAAAGCCTCTATTGCTGTTCGTTTAGTTGCCTTTTCGCGAAAGTGCATTTTCGAAAAAATGCACTTTCATGAAAATGAGCTAGCCTAATTACGTTTCAGAGAAATTTAATTTCGCTAGGTCGAGGTAGACCCATATATATATATATATATATATTTTTTTTTTTTTTTTTTTTTTTTTTTTTTTAATATATATATATATATATATGGTTTACTATCAAAAGACTGAAATTCATATGGTTGGCAGTCATAACGTCAAAAGTCATTACCCCGAATGTCTAAAATTCTGAAAAAAATAAAATCAAAATTGAAATGATCAAAAACACCTGGGGCACTGACAGTATTGATTTGCAGGGGAGAAAGCCCCCCTGTGCCCCCACACCCCCTGCTACTTATATATTACAACTCCAAGATCACACTACAATGCTGAGAAGGGTATATCCTTGCTCTGTTGTCAACATTATGTCGACAGGTAATTTGCATGCATTTCCTTTCAAAGAAATGAACCACTTAATATTCATGTGTCGATCGTACAGATCGCTTAAATGAACGTTAGATCTTATGAATTTCAACCATTTGATAGTAAACCTATATATATACATATATATATATATATATACACATATATATATATATATATATATATATGTATATACATATATACATATATATATATATATATATATATGTATATACATGTTTGTGTGTATTAGATATATGAAAAAAATATACTGTAAAACCTTGTTCTTGTTGTCCTCAGGTTCTCTTCTAAAAAGGAATTAAAATTCCACAGGAAATACTGATACTGCTAGAATCCAGGTACAAACTCAGTCTCACTGAAACATTCCTGTCAAATGTCCTGTCTCATGCTTCTGTTTGCAGCTTGCCATCTTAGGTCCTGCTTCAAACTAGAGATTTTACAGTAAGTTCATCTCCCAAACATCATGCATATACTCACAAATATACTGTGGTGGTGGTGCTGCGGAGTGTTGTCGTCTCACAGTTAGACGTTGCCCGTTCGATTCTCAGAGCTTCTTCTGTGTGGCGACATGCGTGAAAGGGTGTTCCGTCGTTGAAGGTTGTGTATTAGGCCCGGCAAGCCAGCATGTAAAACTCTACTGCTAATGATTAGCGGACCGGAGTTCCGATGTGGTGACCCCTAACTGGGAAAAGCCAAAAGACACAACATCAGACTTTTCTGCATCATATTTCTCCTGGAATCTTGATTTGGCCCAAATACCTACCATTACTTATTAGGCACCTTGATTTCCTATGTCCTATAAATGGACAGAAGTCTTTTATGAAAATCTTTTCTTTAGGCCTTATATGGGGCTAAAGTGGCCTGTGTTTCAATATATGAAACTAAAGGCTTTCAGGTGTTACATACAAAATGGGCTTGCACTTAAAAGTACTCTTTCAGATATTCACATGAGTTTAAACTTGTAATCTGATTAAAACAAACAGAGATTATATTTAATAAAACAAACTGAAAATGCAACTGTGTATTAAGGGTATCTCATTAATAAGTGTTGATTGACCATATTCAGAATCAAACATTACAGAGTTACAGAAACTACCAGAGAAAATAGCTTATGTTCAGTCAGTTCATTGTAGCAAAGAATCAGCACTAATCATAAAGCACAAGGCATGATTTTTCATTAACACTGATGGTTTGTGCCATTTGCTGACTCAATGCAGCACTGCATACCAATACAGAGATTGTATTCTAGAATGAAATGCCAATATGTTGCTTTTTTGGCACTTACGTATTATCGCAACCAGATTGCCGAAGCCCCCTAAATCTTCATCTTTGTGTGAAAACAGGTATGTTACCATTGAAAGAGGTATGTAAAGTTCTGTGTCACACCAGGTATGAGGAATGGCACAATAAAAGGTTTCCATCCAATTACACAGGGTTACCACCTGTCCCACTTTGCAAGGGACAGTCCCTCTTTGGGCAGTTGTGTCCTACATAAAAACTGAAAAATATTCAAATGTCCTGAGATATTAGGACAAACTTATTTCCTATATTTAATGTAATAGTTGCATAAAATAGTTATTCTGTTTCTGAAACACCTAAATGTTATAAGAAACAGAATAAGCAACTAAAATGCTACAAGAATAAGCGTTTATTTAGGCAAAAAAGTGAAGTTCTGTCCTTTGTACTGGCCATGGGTATGTTTCGCCTTGCAAAATCTGACATTTGTACAAAAAATGTCCCACTCTGGGCATTTGAAAAGGTGGCAACCGTACATAATGGTGTAAGGGCACATAAACTGTACATGTGAAACCGGTAATGAAATCTTTGTTAAACAGATAGAGTCTGACCAATAAACACACCATTTAATTTTAAACCATATGGCATCTTACTGTCAAAGGGTACTACGAATTAAGCACACCATAATAAATACCATTTCTATGCATGTGTGGTTCACATTTTTTAAACTTGCTACTTAGCTGAAAGCTGCGACATTTGCAAGTTAAACTGCCAACAGTTAAGCAGTACATAACAACAACCATTAACAAACTGGAATTGTGACAGTTTACAGGTGGGTAACTCAATAAAAGCAATGACACCTGTACTTTCCTGTATATACAATGTCTTCTTTTTCATATGCATATTTTGTCTTTAAGTATCACACCGCAAAGTAAGAACTTTAAGCTGCACAATATCGCCATGACAGTTTGCACCAGCCCAAGCCGTACTAAAGGAATAGTCAAGAGTGTGTCAGTGATGCATGCAAAACGGGAAGAGGATTTCTTAAAATTTTTCCTGCTCCTGAAAGTAATGCAAAGTTTTTTTTTGCCAGTAGTAAGGACTTTCAAAAGCTTGAAGTGTTTTCTGCACTTGTTTCTCTGCAGCTATGCGCATTTCGCAACTGTGAAAATCTGGTTGCGATAATATGTAAGTACCCCTTTTTTCAATGATTTGTGGATAGCTATTTGTCAGTGGTAGATATACTGCAACTCTGTGCCATACATTCAATCATCTTTTTAAATAAACATTCCAAAGAAGTGTAAAATTAGAATAAATGTAACACTCAAACTGCACATGTCCATATAGACTAAGATCACTTTATACTTGCATGGCTTCATAAATTAAGCACTTTCAGCATAAGGTAGCTTTATGTGAATAGCAAACACAGACAATTAGTAATTTGCACACTAGATCATTGTTAACTTACAGTTCAAAAAGGCATTGAGTCTTTTAGGTGTGCCAGAGGCTTGTGGTATATCAGAGAGAAACATGTCTGCAAATCACAGTCACCTTGAGTGGGCTCTGGGTTGGTAACATCAGCATAACCAAATTCATCTACATGTCAATTGTTAAGTACCTTTTTTGCAATGTGAAGCACTGTATGTAATTTCAGTCACCTTGTACAATATTTAACATTGCCTTCTTTACATCTTTAACTTAACAAGCTGTTGACTCATACAAATAGAAACATTTGCTAAGCTTCTGTTGTTTAACTTTCAGAAAGGTCACCAAACACTGGTTGGCCTCATGATACAGATGGATACATTCCTTGACTATAAGCCAGCTGCCCTCAGTGCTGAAAAAAACAACCAGGAAGGGTGGAAGTGAGTGGCTGATGCTAATTCACCCATTCTTGGAGGAAGGTGACAGCAAGGCTAACTGTTGATCTGATGATGTCCAGTGTAGGCTGGGTGTCATGTTGGGGAAACAACAGCTACTTCTTAGCTGAGTTAAGAGTATGAAAGCTAAGCAGCATATGCTTTGGCTAGACCAAGCATCCATGAAAACTTGTATGCTTGAGGTTTGTATTGTGGCCATCCTTGGTGGTTTTTGTGGAACTGTGGGATTTAGAGTATATCGCAGCAAATCTTGCACTCTTCTTGCCAGCTTTTATGGTGGCCTCTTCTTTGAATGGCTTTCTTATAGCGGCGATTTTGTACTTGAGGGCCTCACCAGATGCTCAGTAGGAATCCCCACCCAAAACCCACCCCCGTGATATGTCATTCATGAATATGCATTCCCTCCAAACATACAACAAAATTTAAAAAAAGAAAACAATACTTTCACAAGGGGAGTCCTTATAAGTACAGTATCACCAAAAAATGATTACATCTGTGCTTATTCTGAATACAGTTATTTTATTAGCACACTGTGCTCCGTGTTATGACCCCGAGGAGGAAGCTTTAGGTAAGACTGTGGTACTTTTTTTCTACGCTCTTATGTCCACTTCTTTGATTACTGGTTATTTCAGCTTCCACACACACACACACACACACACACACACACACACACACACACACACACACACACACACACACACACAGACACACACACATATTCATACCTACTTTTTTTTTTTTCTTTTGAGACCAGACCGGAACATATATATAAAGGTGAATGTAATAGATAAGACTTTTGAAAACGTAGCATGAAGTCTGGCTCATTTCTAATAGTGATTAATACAGCTATACTTGTAAATGCTGCAGAGTATTGATGTTTTATAAAACTTCCTGAATTACTTCTGTTTGACTCAACGCACAGTGAAACGATTGTTTTGAGAATAGGACCGTCACAGGCCAGTTTTTCGTAATTTACAGACTATTGCACAGCCCTGGTCCACTGCATCTGTCACTCAATTCGTGACACGCCCACTTCTGCACGAAATGAAGTGGTGAGGCCCTCAAGTACAATATCACCCTTATAGCTTTATAGGTTCATAGGAGGTTACTAGGCTAGAGTCTTAGAACCCTTACAAGCCTAGCCAAGTTAATCCCAAGTTGCATCAATTGTCCTTGTTTAGATGGACATAATTCTCAGAACAAGTCTATGATAAACAGCAACTACAAATACTGCAGGAAGGCAGTTGGGCACAAAGATACACTCCAGAACTTAGCACTTTCATTTTTATTATTATTACAAAACTTCTTCAGAAAAAACTTCCATGTTACATCAGAATGAATTTAAATATAACCAGGTCATATCACTTGATAAAATCTACCAATCCAGTCATACAAAATACAAGCATATATTATGGTATTTTGTAACATTTACAGATAAAATTAAAATCTATATACAAATTCACAATATATTTCACATGAACAGTCATCCTCTAAAAATAAACTTTTAATTTTAATAAACTACTTGTTGATAACATATCATTCAAGCTAGGTAAAACCGTGGCATTCAAGTAAATTTGCCACCATAATGCCCGTTATTTCAGTTGTATTTTCTATGGTCCCCTCATATGGTTATGTTGTAGTTTCTTCAGGACAACAAATAAAAAACTGCAGGTAGTGTTATTTATTAGATGTTTATACAATGCATTTGTGCTTTTGTTATTCTTAATCCTGTATGTATGTTCATATATTCTGTCACTGAGCTTATGTTCTGTTTTGCGCATAGAAAATGCTGTGCATTGATTACATTTGCTAAATATCTTAATCCTGTAGTATTACAACTAAATTTTCCTTTTAAATAGATGCTGTAATTACTGAGGAGAAATTGTCTTGCTTTCAAGTATATATTTGCAGTATTTACAACTGCCACATTTTACCATTTTTCCTGAATGCTTTGTGTTACTGCCATTGTTTTGACAACCTCCCACTCATTCTAAAATATGTTTAGACTAGTACCCCACTTGTATGTAATGCCTGGTTTATCACCCAGTACAGTGTGCACTTCAGGATTTTTCTTGATTATATACCATTTTTTTAATAAATTGCATTCCTTATGCTTGCACTATCCAAAGAGTATATCATAACAAACTTTGAATTGTAATTTACAGAACACGGATTATGACATGCTTATCTTGACCCATTCTAATTATCCTTGAGTCCAAACCATGTTTTGTTCTGTCAATCAGTGTATTCTCTAATTTGTGTTCTAATGGATGGGTGCCTAGTGATAGCAGGATATAAAAAACATTTTTCCTTTTCAGGTCGACTTCTTGCATAATGAAATTAATCAAATTAAGAGGATATTCCCTGTTTAGGAACATTTGTCTTAATAACTGGCATTCTTGTCTAAAATCTTGGTAACATGCATTCATTCTGGCTGCCCTGAACATCTGGCCTTTGACTACTGCTCATTTCTGATGGTGAGGGTGACTACTATGATAATGCATTTGAACAGGTTAATTTCCTGTATGTTTTTGAACATAGTATGATTGATAAGATCTTTTGAAATAAGTATGTCTAAGTATGGAATGTAATTTGTTCCTGTATTATGAGTAAAGGTCAAAAAGTCTGATGTATTATTGATGTAATTAATAAATAACCTTATGTCATTTTCATTCCCACACCATATATTAAAATATCATCCACATATCTTCTATATATTTTGATGGATGACACAGAAGGACCATCAAAAATAAAATGTTTCTCACATACTGACGTTACTATGTCTGCGTACAATGGGCCACAAGCAGCACCCATGGCAACACCTGTATTTTGATGGAAATATTGTCCTTCAAAGTAAATTAAATTGTTTTTAAGTATTAGTTCCATAAGATTAGCATATATACTGATTCTATCCTGTGTAATGTCCGTTCTTTATGCTAAAAAATCTTCAAACAATTCAAGCCCTATATTATGCAGGATGGATGTAAATAGATCTTTTACATCAATAATCAAGAAAATATTATCATTTATGTCTTTAACACCGTTGCATTTCTTTAAAAAATCACATGAATCCCTACATATATAATCAATTGTTTCAAGTTCTTTCTTAAGATGAAAATCTATAAATTTTGCTACACAGTAGGTTTTTGAGGCATTTGCATCAACTATTGGTCTTAGTGGTGGATTATTGATATTTTATGTATCTTAGGACTCCCAAGATCATATATATCATGGGGCCCTGCCTAGCCAAATATTTATATTCATCACTGCTAATTTGATATTGCATAAGCATGTCATATAGGGCTATACTGATTTTATGATAAGCCACATTTATTTCATTAATTGAAGCTTGATTATGTGTTTCATTGAATAAAACTGCATACAGTAAACTCTCAGTTAACCGGAACTCAAGCAACCAGAACTCTCAAGCAACCAGAAAAAAAAAACAAAGAAATACAGTACAGTTTTCATGTCTTGCACTTTCTGTCTGGCAGAGACATATCTAATGTTTTTAGAGTTTTAGAGTTTTAAAAAGAAATATAGGAATAAATTCTACCTCTCCCCAAGCTAAGAAAAAGCCAAACCAAACAAGTAGTATAGGGTACAGTATTAGTCAGCCCTATTTTTAATAGTAACTCTCAAGCAACCAGAAACTACAGTTATCCAGCATCTACCAATCCCCATGGGTGCCAGTTAACTTTGATTTTACTGTACGTTCTATGTATTTAACCTGTTTTATCCATAATTACTACGCCTCCACCTTTATCTGGTCTCATGTATCTCAGAGTATCAATAGACTGTATATCATCTAGCAATCATAGTTACTGACTGGTTAGGTTATGGCTCTTTAAATCTGAGTAAACGCTGACTATGGGTGGCACCTACAGGGTGAATTTGCAGTCTCACATCCATTTGTCCAGGTTGCACTTGAATAGGGTCAGTGAGGAGCTCTGCTTTATGTGAATTGGAAGTTTATTCCAGAGTAGCAGCAATCTCTGGGAAATGTATCTGTCTCTCCAGCATGTTCTGTTAATGTCACAGGCTAGGTTGAGATCCCTAAAGTGAGTGACTCTTGTGCCATTTGACTTGCAGATGTGCAGCATATCCATTGGTGCAGGGTCAGAGACTGCCCTGTAGGCCAGGCACAATATGCCTCTCAGCAGCCTGTACAATACAGAGTACAGTGACAGGGCTTTCAGTCTATCCACATATGTCATGGTTTGGAGACCCTGTATTTTCTTGGTGAGAAACCACTGTGGTCTCTCCAGCTGCTGCAGGTGTCTGGTGAGGTACATGCAGAAGGGAGCATTGTACTCTATTAATGGTGTGATGAGGATTGAGTACAGTGGAGTTATAATATCCTTAAACCTGGATGCAATGCCCCTACTTATGAGATGCACAACATAGAAGGCTTTCCTTACCATTGTGGAAACTTGGTGGTTGAAGTTCAGATTGCTATCTACCTGTGTTCCCAGATCTCACACCACTGGGTTTGAACTTGGGGGGGGGTGCTGTATAATACACTTTTTTGCATTTAGTTTTAGACTGTGGCTTTGGCAGCAGTCATCTGCCTGTGTTAGCCCCTCCTGTAATATGTTAACATTGTTGGGGTACTCAATTTGCAATCATCAGCAAACTTGGTAAGCCAAAGGCCATCTACTTTAGCTTGGACTTCCAAGAAATAGATTCCAAACAGTAAAGGGCCCAGCACAGATCCTTGTAGTACGCCACTGGTGATGGATCTACTGGTAGAGGTAGAGTCACCAACTTTGACAAAATGTGTTCTGTCGGTGAGCCAATTGGCTGCTCATCTAATGACATAAGGGGTAATCTCCAGCTGGGAGAGTTTCTCAATCATACCTGAGTGGGGGATTGTGTCAAATGCCTTAGCTAGTTCAAGATAGCAGTATGCACTGTCTTACCTTCATCCAGGGCTTTAGTGATTTTCTCAAAGAAGTTTACTAGGTTTAATAATCATAATCTACTCTTAACGAAGCCAAACTGGGTTGCATCTAGAGTCTGAAGGTCGCCTATGTCCATGTTGAGAAAGTCCATGATGATTCTTTCCATGGCCTTACAGATGAGGCTGGTTAGACTTATAGGTCTATAGTTCCCGGGGTTGGTTGATGGCCCCCTTTTGTGCAAGGGGATTACTACTGCTGTTCACTCTGCTGGAGCAAAGCCAATTCTCAGGCTATGGTTAAAGAAAAGACCAAGTGGGTCCACTAGGTCCTGTTTTAGATTAAATTAATAGGTTCATATATTAGTACTAAGCTAACTGCTGTTGTGGCTATTTTAAGCCTAACCAGTTAACCCATGTGAGAATCAAACCTTGTGTTGGTAAACCAAATACTTTAACCATTATGCCAATCTCCCTTCTTCCAAACTGGTCAGCCAAAGTGTATAACTGTATTAGACAACTTTCCAGAGGATATCAGAAAACCTTCCAAATAGTGATGAAGAATGCAAGCAATGTAAGAGGAATAAATGGGTGAATTCTGGAAGATTGTGGCTGATGATTAGCAATCATTATGGGGAAAAGGTACCTAAAATAGTCATTAACCTTTACCCCATGTGCATATGTCTTCACTGAATGTCAGTATACCTTTTCATTTTAGACTACATCTGTACATCACAGAACACAATTTCCATGTCTCTCAGATGAACTATTTGGTGACTTGCCAGTAGATGTTGATATATTAGCCTTGAAAGCAGAATCCAGTTCCAGTTTAGAAAGAGTGTCATCAGGATTATGTGGAGCATATCTATATTCCCTTAGGAAAATATAGATACATTGTTTCCATGCTATAATCTGGGTGGCAGCAACTCTTAGAGCGTTTTTTGATATCTTAAGAAATCTCAATGCAATTCTGCATAACTGCTGCCATAATGATATAATTGTTCCATACTTAAATCCTATGTAGTTTGCAAAGTCAGTACACTGTTGTCTAGGAAATTAATGTCTATTGGCGTAATGGTTATGGTGTTTACCTTGCAGATAATAAAGTACAGGGTTTGATGGTCACTGTCTGGATGTTATATAATAATCTGCAGACTGATTGCTTAGCATTTTAGGAGGAGGATTGGCATAAATTTTAAGGTCTTTTCCTTACAAACACAAAATCTTGCAATAGTCTGCAAACTGATAGCCTACTATCTACCTATGAACCTATGTTCTCACTACTTAAAGAAGCCATACATTGAAAACACCTGAAGACTACTAGTTATACATTTGTTGAAGTTGTAGTACCAGATTACATGGTTTGGACATTTTGTATCTATTATAACACGAACATTCACCTGAGGGTAAAGGGGTCCATAAAAAAAATCAAGATTTGAGTTACACCAGGGTGCAGTCAATAGCACAAATATATTCCCATATTTAGCAGTACAGCATTTCTGTGAGATGCAAGTTAATTATGTAACGTTTCTCTCAATAGCACTTTTGTTTTCACTATATCATAATGTCTGTTACTTCTAAATTTTAATTTGAAGAGGGATTACTGTAGCAAAATGCAGCCCTTGAAAAATTCAAAGCCATAAGCAGACATTTTTAAGACATTCTTGCAGTTATGAAATTTTTCTTAAAACAGATGCAGAACATCTTGCATTGATTATAGTTTTGCAGGTGTTATTCTGACAGTTTGTTTACTACTTGAAACACGTGGGGGGTTTGCAGTCTCCTCTTAGACTTCTTCAAGATGAATAAATAAGGTGGTCTTTTCATGAGGTTGCTCCTACTACATGGAATGTTCAAATAAAATCTCAGGTAGCTGACTTCCAAGATGGATGCACACTAACCAGCAATTTGATTTGATTTCTCCCTATGCGAAAACAGAAACTGTGGAAATAGGGCCACTGAAATTATTAGTTTACTACTAGAAGGTTGTGCGTCAGGACTGGTAACTCGGCACGTAAAAATCCACTACCAAACATTAGCGGACCGGAGTTCCGCTGTGGCGACCCCTAACTGGGATAAGCCGAAAGACACAACAACAACAACAACTAGCTAGTAATTAAACTGCTGGATACTAGCAAAAAAAAATCTTGAGAACCTGAGAGAAAATCAAACAGAAAAGGGGAAGAAAAAACCCTGGCTGGTGAGAATCTTGCATTTTCAGCAAAAAAGAAGTTAAAGTTTCAGCTTTGCTACAGGAGACTGCTTCCAGTAATTTAGAGGAAAACAAATCAAATGCACTCAGATGTGTTTAAATAAAAAAAAAATGAAGGAGTATATTAACTCAAATAACAAAAGGCTGGAAAAAATAGAATAAGCTTTAGTTAGCTATTAAGATGAACTGATGCAACTGCAAAAATCAGTGACTGAAACGAAGAAAAGCATGGCTGTATATAAGGCTTCTTAAGAAGAACTGTGTCAAAATTACTGGAGTTAGGAAAAAAAACTGAGATTTTCTGCTGTAGTAGACAAACTGGACTGAGGAGACTGTATTCATTTTACAAAAGTATAAACGAGTACCCAATCTGGTGTTCCACAAAAGGATTTGTTAACTGAGAGGGCACATTATGTGTGTTCCACAAACCTGGCTATGAGAAAGCAGTTATGATCTGTATTAGCAATGATGCAGTCATCCCAGCAGAAAGAGTTGATCCTGACAAAACTGACTGAAAGGAAAAGAATTAAAAATTGGAGACATCAGAGTATTTGTAGAAAAAGATCATTCACTGTATGCCAGGCAGAAGTGATGTTTACCCTAGCTACCAGATATCATGAGGTAAATGTATGATTCAAGCTGCTATTTTCAGCTATCCTAATTTTTTTTTCCTGGAAGATCAAATATATTTTTTACCTAGAATAGGCTAAGGAGAGAAAAAAAGTTTGTCCATCAAAGAGTGAGCAAGAAAGCAGAAGGGGACCCCACGTCTCATTTTTCTGACAGCAAACCCACAGAGCATACTTCTCAACTGTCTCTGATTATCAGGGATGTCCCTGATTTTGACTCACATTTTAGCTTCATCCTTTTTCATCCCTCCTAAAACCACTGACATTTCCAGAAAAGATGGTAAATAACATTTAATGAATGATAACAAAAATAGAGTTATAGACTTCTCTTACTTCAGAAAATGTGTAATGACTCACATTCTCTTATTAGACATCAATGTCTCAAGTTAATAGTATTAATATTTTAAAGTGTCCCTGATTATTTCTGGGTTTGTCCCCAATTCTGTGGAGAGTTATCCCTGGTTTGTTGAGAGCTATTCCACAGAGAAAACTCTGCCAGTGAAACCTTTCCTTTGTTTCAAAGGAAATGCTTAAAAATCAGAAAAATGCACAGGAGTTGCATAGAAGAATTAGGAGTGTCATGGACTTGAACCAGAGATTGATGTTAAGAAATAGAGATTATTAGGAAAAAGACCAGCAATACTGAGAGTAGTATATATGGGACTATAAAGCATCACAGAAATGTGAAATATTGATTTTCAAGAAAATGTGGCTGAGAAAGAGTGGGATTTTGTTGAGTTCGTTATACTAGTGGATTGACTATAGTTATACTAGTGGATTAACTATAAAGCATATGCCCCACTTTATGCCATTAATGTTTATAAGGACACTGAATGAAACAAAGATGTAACTGTAAGCGAAATAGTCTTTGTTCTGATTAATGCTTGTTAATAAAACAATGATATAAATTACATGTCATATTACAAAGCACTTTTGGATACCGTACAATCGGGGGTATTTTAAATGTGAAGTGAAAGGAGTCTTATAAGTGATTGCTGTATATGTTAAAGATATTAAAGCAAACAAGTGACTTTTTAGTTGTATACAGGCTTTACCCTATAACAAAATAAGAAAGGCAGAGTAGAATTAAAGTAATATAATGTTGTGATCTTTGGCTGCTGGGGTGGTGATAGGGTTAAGACCTGTCCTTTTTTTGTGCAGGACTGTTCCTATTTGGGTAGTTGTGTCCTGCAAAAAAAATTAAAAATGGCAAATGTCCTGAGATTTTAGGACAAAAAAATGGTTCCTAAGTTCCCCTTAATAGTTGCATAAAACAATTATTTTGCATTTGATAGAGTTAAACAGTATGTGAAACAACATAAGCAACTCAGATGCTAAAAGAATAAGGTATTATTCTGACAAAAAGTGAAGTTCAATGCTTTGCACTGGCTTTGGGTATGATTTGTCATGCAAAATCTGATGGTTCCACAAACAATGTCCTCTTTTGGACATTTGAAAAGGTGGTAACCGTATAAATCTCCCAGTCTAATAGTGTGCCTGTAAACCAAAAGCTTTACACATTCAAAAGAACCATCTTGTGTAATAGGTGGGAGTAATAGCTTTCTATCACAATGGGTATTCTATATTGTCATGGAATGTAAACGGCTTTACAGGTATAGATAAAATGCAAAGAGTATTGAATTATATTAATAAATGTGGGGTGCAAATAGTAATGTTGCAGGAGATGGATTTGGATGGAAATCAGCATGTAAATTTCATAAAGAAAGAATTTCAGGATGGACATTCAGCAGAATATCAGGCCCAAATGAAAAGGAGAATAATAATAATTTCTAGAGATGCTCTGATAGTGATAGAAGTGGGAAATAAAAAAGACAATCACTGGGATTCAATAAACTCTGTGTAGGCTTCACTTGAAGCCTACACAGAGTTTACATGTTTGCACAGTGAGCAGCAGCACTAATTACATATTCATGCTGGGCACCATGTTTAAACATAAACAAACATGGTTTTGTGGCTTGCAACAGCATTGCCATCCAGGAAACCATGTAAAGCAACACTGAAAGCAACAGACATATAGACCTGTTTACCTATGGGCAACTAAGTCTGTAGGATTGCATGGAATGCCACAGTGATTACTAGGTTTAATAATATATCAATATATATGGTCAAAACACATTACAGGACAGTGCATACAGTGCAGAGTATTGTGAAATATCATTTCAGGTATTCTGAATAAAAGTTGCATAAATGATCTGTAATGGTACTTGGACTGCTATTTAAAATAAATAGCAAAAAATAACCACATCAAGAATAAAAACAAATTTATTCAGCAAAGCTTTTGGGTCAACACCCTTCCTCAGTGCATTATAAAAGCAGTTAATACATACATTTTAAATAAGAATATCAATTAATCACGTCAGCTAGCTAACCTATCACACATTATCTCCCATCACCCTCATATAATTATTATGAAGAATTCATAAAAAGGTTAAAAACTCATATTTCAGTCACATAAAACATAATAAATCATTTTAAATCCATTCTAACTCTCTGTATTTATATTATTATTAAATTATTGAATTAAACTTCTATTTTTTTTACTAAAATGGGCTTTATACTAGCCACACTATTAATATCAGACTTATAATCTGCCCTTAGCCTTAGAATCCATTCATATTCTCTTATTTCCAAAATATTATTTAAATCCCCTCCTCTTATACTTGTAACTGCACTACCACCATAAAGTTAAAATAATGTCCTGAACCATTGTCCAATATGTGCTTACTCAATGCATTTGTACTTATATTTCTTCTAATGTCTGATTTGTGCTCCACTATTCGTTCCCTTAGTTTCCTGATAGTCTTTCCCACATAAAATGAGGGGCAGACTACACAGGTGGCAAGGTATACTATTTGTACCGTGTTGCAGTTTGCATAACAAGAAAATATAAATTATTTGTCTGTTGTAGGATGCACAAATTTACTCTCTCCTTCATAAATATCTTCACAACAGCTACAGTTAAAGCACTTAAAGGTACCTGTTCGATTACATAAGCTTCTTCCTTTTGTTGTTGTTTAAAATCTTTATAACATAGCTTCAAACTCAAACTTTCCAAGTTTCTATAGGCAAATTAAGGTCTTTCTCCTATTATTTCTCTCAGTTCAGGCATTGCCATCAAAATTGTCCAATTTTTTTGTATTATTCATTTCACCCCTTCCATTTTTAAATTATAAGTGATAAGGTACATAATTACATTGTTCTTCTTTGCTTTTTTTTTTGTAATTCTATTGTGTCCTTTGATCTGTTCCCAAAACTTGGGCTATATTCACCCATTCTCCCATCAGCAACCTCTTTACATATCTGTTCTACCACCTCCGGCTTATACCCATTCTTTATAAACTCATCTACCATCTCTTTAATCTGTTTTTCAAAATGTATCTGATCAGTATTTAATACGCTTGTCCTAATCATTTGTGCCTTTAGTATACCTTTAAAAGTATGAGAGGCATGCATGCTACCTCTATTCACATATCTACTAACATGTACTTCTTTCTTATATATACTTGTTTCAACATTCCCATTCTTCTTCCATAACTCTATATCCAGAAGCACTATATTTTTTTCTGAAGCTGACATTTTAAACTTCAAGAAACTTGTAGTTGTATTCAGGTATTCCATATAATCATTCAATTGTTGTAGGGTTCCATCCCAAATTAAAAAACAATCATCTACAAATCTCTGATAGAAACGGATGTTTGTATTCATAATATTAATGTCACTTAAAACATAACGTTCTTCCCATTCATATAGCACAAGGTTGACATAAGTATTTGCCGCTGGAGTACCCATAGCCACCCCTGCTAACTCCAAATAGACTTTGTAGTCAAAAATAAAACTATTCTTGGTTAAAACCAGCTTCAATAATAAACAGATATTCTCAATTTGTCTAGCTGGTAATTTTACTTCAATATTTAAGAAGTCTCTTGTAGAGTTTATCCCATAATCATTGGGTATTACAGTGAAGAGAGATGCTATGTCTAAAGTTACAAACAAAAAGTCATTAGCTTCCTGCTTAGAATACCATTCATAGAGCTTAGTTAAAAAATAATTTGTATCTTTTAGGATGGTAGAACACTTGGTTAAGAAACTACTTAAGTATTTCTATAAGTACTTAGAGATGGGCTCGGTCATCCACCCACCACCTGAGACTATAGGTTTCAGGGGCAGATCTTCTATAGATTTATGTATCTTAGGGATGCCGTAGATTTGTGGTATCCTTGGGCAGGTAACAGTAAAGTAGTTAAACTGTTCAGTTGTTATATCACCAGACATTTTGAGGTCATAAACAGCCATATTAATCTCTGAGATACGTTTTTTAACATCAGTAAATATAATTTTCTTAAAGGTGTCTATATTCTACAGTAAAGTTTTAAAGTTTAGAACATACTTATCTCTGTCCATTATTACTATGGCGCCTCCCATATCCGCTTGTTTAACTACTATACTATACTATTGTCATTCATCAATTCCTGTAATGCTTCATATTCCTCATAAGTTAAATTATAAGTCTTTTTTGCCCTTGGTGCAGAATACAGTTCCCTGAGTTCATCCTCTACTATATTTACAAAAGCTGTTACTATGGGACAACTAATAGGTAAAAATATGCTAGACCTTTTACACATTGCTACTTCATTAATTTCATTGCTTTTAAAAATTAGCTTCAAGTTTACATTCCTTGCAAATAACTTCAAATCTGTCAATGCTTTTACAATATTGTCAACAGCATTAGGTATAAATTTAAGTCCTTTATTTAAAAGCTTTAAATGCGGTTCTGTTATGTCCTTGGTAGATAAATTAACAGTACCTTGATTCATAGAGATTATCGCCATGCTGCTTTGTTCTGAAGGGCAGGGCTGCTGTTTTTCCTCTTGGTTCCGTTGACCAGCTCATGTTGCTGCCATTGTAAAGAAAGCCCTCTCGACCAGGCATTTAACTGCACATCCACTTTCTCCGGTAGCTTCAATTGAAAGGGGAAAGGGAGAAAAGTTGCAGCTGGTTCATTTTTCCAACTGGCTGTGATATATTAACATCTTTTGATGATAGTTTAGTCTTAGTTGCTTCCCCTCCACTTGCTTCCATGCTCGTAGCCATTACTTCAGCAATGGGTGTTGCTGATGACTGGATAGGAGCCGCCTGATTGAACAATACATCATGCGGTATTAATGCCTGTGCATTTTCATTGGCATTGAGTGACTGTCATTTGGATTGACCAGGACGTTCAAATTTATCTAGTTCATCCATTCTTTTTCTCTCTTTTAAATTAACTGTTTTCACAACATCATTCCTCGGCCATGAAAAAAATATGGCCAGATTTAAAGTCGTTCAAATCACGCATTAGTTTCTGTCTCTTTTTGGCTTCTAGTTTAACATCAGTCAGGTGCAGGTGATCTAGCACATTTTGGTATAAAGTCTTTGAATCAGTGAAACAGGACATATTCACTAAATCATTTTCTAATTTTATTATGTTTTCTTCCAGTTCTTTTTCTACAGGTACAAAATATGCATTCATTAAGCGCATATACTCAGCGCTTAGCTTCAGATTTAACTGTTGCCACTGTTTCAAGAGGTCTGGATAAGTGTTTGCATACAAGGGCATTTTTAAGTTTCTAAGCCCTCAAGGAACTACACCAACCTAGAAGCCAAAAAGAGACAGAAATTAATGCGTGATTTGAACGACTTTAAATCTGGCCATATTTTTTCATGGCTGAGAACTGATGTTGTGAAAACAGTTAATTTAAAAGAGAGAAAAAGAATGGATGAACTAGATAAATTTGAACTTCCTGATCCATTCAAAAGACAGTCACTGAATGCCAATGAAAACGTACAGGCATTAGTACCGCATGATGTATTGTCCAATCAGGCGGCTCCTATCCATTCATCAGCAATGCCCATTGCTGAAGTAACGGCTACGAGAATGGAAGCAAGTGGAGGGGAAGCAACTAAGTCTAAACTATCATCAAAAGATGTTAATACATCACAACCAGTTGGAAAAATGAACCAGCTGCAACTTTCCTCCCTTTCCCCTTTCAATTGAAGCTACTGGCTAAAACAATGAGTGAGATGGTAACTGAAAAAACAATCAGTAAAAACAAAATGAAAACTCCAGCAAAGCTAGAACTTCCATTGAGTGACCTCCCAAACCTCTTGTATCAGAGGCACATGGGATATATGCAAATGATCCTTATGAATATCAGGTGTTTCAGCTAATTGTCGATTCTGAATGCCCATGACTTGTTTCATCGTTTTAATGGACAATTGCAGGCCAATAAAACCAAACCCCACTAGCTGTGGATATGCATATTTTGGCCTTGTTATGACCTCATCAGCACAGCACATGCAGAATGTTTGACTAAGCATTAGAAACACATGGCTGTTATACCCAGCTGATGTCCATTATCATTAGGGTCACTGCAAAAATATCCCAAACAACAAACTAAAACAATGAGTGAGAAGGCCACTGAAAAAACAATCAGTAAAAACAAAATGAAAACTCCAGAAAAGCTAGAACTTCCATTGAGTGACCTCCTAAACCTCTTGTATCAGAGGCACATGGGATATATGAAAATGATCCTTATGAACATCAGGTGTTTCAGCTAATTGGCGATTCTGAATGTCCATGACTATAACAGCCCTGTGTTTCTAATGCTTAGTCAAACACTCTGCTTGTGCTGTGCTGATGAGGTCATAACAAGGCTGAAATATGCATATCCACAGCTAGTGGCGTTTGACTTTATTGGCCTGAAATTGTCCATTAAAATGACAAAACAAGTCATGGGCATTCAGAATCGCCAATTAGCTGAAACACCTGATGTTCATAAGGATCATTTGCATATATCCCATGTGCCTCTGATACAAGAGGTTTGGGAGGTCACTCGATGGAAGTTCTAGCTTTTCTGGAGTTTTCATTTTGTTTTTACTGATTGAGTGAGAAGGTCGCTGAAAAAAACATTGTTTTAATTTGTTGTTTGGGATATTTTTGCAGTGACCCTAATGATAATCGACATCAGCTGGGTATAGCAGCCCTGTGTTTTTAATGCTTAGTCAAACACTCTGCTTGTGCTGTGCTGATGTCATAACAAGGCCTAAATATGCATATCCACAGCTAGTGGGCTTTGGCTTTATTGGGCTGAAATTGTCCATTAAAATGATGAAACACATCATGGGCATTCAGAATCACCAATTATCTGAAACACCTGATGGTCATAAGGATCATTTGCATATATCCCATGTGCCTCTGATACAAGAGGTTTGGGAGGTCACTCAGTGGAAGTTCTAGCTTTGCTGGTGTTTTCATTTTGTTTTTACTAATCAAAGCTATCGGAGAAAGTGGATGCGCAGTTAAACGCCCAGTCGAGAGGGTGTTCTTTACAATGGCAGCAACACAAGCCGGTCAATGGAACCAAGAGGAAAAACAGCATGGCGATAATCTCTATGAATCAAGGTACTGTTAATTTATCTACTAGGGACATAACAGAAGCACATTTAAAGCTTCTAAATAAAGGACTTAAGTTCATACCTAATGCTGTTGACAATATTGTAAAAGCATTGACAAATTTGAAGTTATTTGCAAGGAATGTAAACTTGAAGTTAATTTTTAAAAGCAATGAAATTAATGAAGTAGCAATGTGTAAAAGGTCTAGCACTTTTTTACCTATTAGTTGTCCCATAGTAACAGCTTTTGTAAATATATTGGAGGATGAACTCAGGGAACTGTATTCTGCACCAAGGGCAAAAAAGGCTTACAATTTAACTTATGAGGAATATGAAGCATTACAGCAATTGATGAATGACAATAGCATAGTAGTTAAACAAGCGGATAAGGGAGGCACCATAGTAATAACGGACAGAGATACGTATGTTCTAAACTTTAAAACTTTACTGCAGGATGTAGAGACCTTTAAAAAAATTGCATTTACTGATGTTAAAAAAATCACCTCAGAGATTAATATGGCTGTTTATGACCTCCAAACTTCTGGTAATATAACAACTGAACAGTTTAACTACTTTACTGTTACCTGCCCAAGGATACCAAATATCTACGGCATCCCTAAGATACATAAATCTATAGAAGATCCCCCCTGAGGCCTATAGTCTCAGGTGGTGGGTGGATGACCAAGCCCATCTCTAAGTACTTACAGAAATACTTAAGTAGTTTCTTGACCAAGTGTTCTACCATCCTAAAAGATACGAATGATTTTTTAACTAAGCTCTATGAATGGTATTCTAAGCAGGAAGCTAATGACTTTTTTGTTTGTAACTTTAGACATAGCATCTCTCTTCACTGTAATAACCAATGATTATGGGATAGACTCCATAAGAGACTTCTTAAATATTGAAGTGAAATTATCAGCTTGACAAATTGAGAATATCTGTTTATTATTGGAGCTGGTTTTAGCCAAGCATAGTTTTATTTTTGACAACAAAGTCTATTTGGAGTTAGCAGGGGTGGCTATGGGTACTCCAGTGATGAATACTTATGCCAACCTTGTGCTATATGAATGGGAGAAACGTTATGTTTTAAGTGACATTAATATTATGAATAGAAAAGTCTGTTTCTATCAGAGATTTGTAGATGATTGTTTTTAATTTGAGATGGCACCCCACAACAACTGAATGACTATATGGAATACCTGAATACAACTACAAGTTTCTTGAAGTTTAAAATGTCAGCTTCAGAAAAAAAGATAGTGCTTCTGGATACAGAGTTATGTAAGAAGAATGGGAATGTTGAAACAAGTATATATAAGAAATAAGTACATGTTAGTAGATATGTGAATAGAGGTAGCATGCATGCCTCTCATACTTTTAAAGGTATACTAAAGGCAAAAATGATTAGGACAAGCTTATTAAATACTGATCAGATACATTTTGAAAAAACAGATTAAAGAGATGGTAGATGAGTTTATAAAGAATGGGTATAAGCCGGAGGTGGTAGAACAGATATGTAAAGAGGTTGCTGATGGGAGAATGGGTGAATATACCCCAAGTTTTGGGAACAGATCAAAGGACACAATAGAATTACAAAAAAAAGCAAAGAAGAACAATGTAATTAGGTACGTTATCACTTATAATTTAAAAACGGAAGGGGTGAAATGAATAATACAAAAAATTGGACAATTTTGATGGCAATGCCTGAACTGAGAGAAATAATAGGAGAAAGACCTTCATTTGCCTATAGAAACTCGGAAAGTTTGAGGTTGAAGCTATGTTATAAAGATTTTAAACAACAACAAAAGGAAGAAGCTTATCTAATCGAACAGGTACCTTTAAGTGCTTTAACTGTAGCTGTTGTGAAGATATTTATGAAGGAGAGAGTAAATTTGTGCATCCTACAACAGACAAAGAATTTATATTTTCTTGTTATGCAAACTGCAACATGGTACAAATAGTATGCCTAGCCACCTGTGTAGCCTGCCCCTCATTTTATGTGGGAAAGACTACCAGGAAACTAAGGGAACGAATAGTGGAGCACAAATCAGACAGTAGAAGAAATATAAGTACAAATGCATTGAGTAAGCACGTAATGGACAATGGTTCAGGACATTATTTTAAATTTATGGTGATAGTGTAGTTACAAGTATAAGAGGTGGGGATTTAAATAATATTTTAGAAATAAGAGAATATGAATGGATTGTAAGGTTAAGGACAGATTATAAACCTGGTATTAATAGTGTGGCTTTTTTAAAGCCTATTTTAGTAAAAAAACAAAAAGAAGTTTAATTTAATAATTTAATAATAATATAAATACAGAGAGTTAGAATGGATTTAAAATGATTTATTATGTTTTATGTGACTTAAGTATGAGTTTTTAACCTTTTATGAATTCTTCATAATAATTATATGAAGGTGATGGGAGAGAATGTGTGATAGGTTAGCTGGCTGACATTTCATTAACTGATACTCCTATTTAAAATGTATGTATTAACTGTTTTTATAATGCACTGAGGAAGGGTGTTGACCCGAAAGCTTTGCAGAATATACTTGTTTTTGTTCTTGACGTGGTTATTTTTTGCTGAAGGAATTGACCATACCTGAATTACAGCATTGACCATTTTACAGTCTTTAGATTTAAAATAAATAGTCAGGGGAAATGTGTGTATTGAATAGGGACATGCAAATTAATTATAGGCCTGAACATAGGGAAAGAGGACTGCTGAAACATCATAATGTATAGGATATGTGGGCATGTAAATGGAAGACAGCTGTAGCAGGAACACTAATCACATATTGGCATGGTACAGTACAGACTGCACAGTGAAAATGTATGTTATGTGACTGTCAGACAAGGTGACATAACAATGGAGATGATGTCTTTGTGTTATAAGCATCCTGACATGAATAATGGAGAGGACATCTATCAGGGATGTTATATACAGTACAATCAGGGTTGGGTGCATTTTGTGAGGCTTTGCAAACTGATTTGCCTAAATATGACTGTAATGTCAGCAGAGGTCACCAACAAGTGTGGCACAGTCGCAAGCTCATGGACGGCAGTAAGCAGAAGCATGCACAATCATGGAAAATATCAGAATAATACCACTAGTAATCCCATGTCTCTGACACAACATATGTGATTTTGAATGATCACAGATGGTTGTGCTTGAACACACTTGTACAACTATTATGACAGGTGACCAGTCTCTAAGGGTAATCAAGCACGCCATCCTGACACTGTAACATCTGCTGGAGGTGTTAGGAGGGACACTGCTATAACTGTATGTGACATTATGATCGATCCGGGATAGTTGACTGGTGTGTATGGCATATATATGGCACAATCCACACTGTCATGAATGTAACCCATGCCATCAATGTTGTCAAACAGCTATGCATGTGCTGTGCGCATCGCCAGAAGAGGTATCACACATGAATCTGTTATATCACCTTGATGGGGGTTCCACACCACAGACAGTAATGTTTATGCAAGAAAATAATACCTAGGTATGGCCAATAAGATGTGTGAGAGCTCACTATGGCAAAGGTGGTGCACTTCAGTTACACATCACTGGAAGATGTGTAGGGAGGTACATAAAAAAGGGTGCAATGTACTCAGTTATTGGTGTGATGAAGGCTGTGAACTATGGAGGTATTATGGCCTTTGATATAGATGTCCTGCTTGTACTTAGAAGTTGTGCTACATACAAGGGAGTAGTCACCACTGTGGCCACATCCTGGTGGGTGTTCCACATACCATCTACTCCAGGACACAGGTCACATACCACTTGATCTGCTTATAGGGTTGTGATGTCTACATTATCATTGGATTGTGTGTTTGTTTTCATAATGTAACAAATCCCCCCATGTTTTTGTTTCATCTCATGTGTTGTCATTGCTGTGGCAGCAATCTTTGGTGTGTGTTGATACTGTCTGTATTATCTAATATCACAGTTGGAGTCAATGATTGCCCAGAATCTGTAGTCTTCCAGACAGCTGTTTGGACACTGGATGTGCATGTCATTCTTGATGTCTGTGACTTAAATAATGGACAGGAAATGGCCTACCACACAGCCTTGATGTATGGACATGATCAAGGGACTCGAGATATAGATCACTTCATATGTTTCGACATATTTTTATGCCACGTATGGGATACATTAATCTACCCACTTGGTAATATAGGTGTTTTTGGCAACATCTGACAGTGCTGAGTGAATATCTCATTGTGGCTTTGTGTCAAATGCCTTGGTCTGGTCAAGTTCCACAGGATGATAGTGTTGTCATCATGCATGCCCTCAATGACCTTTTTGAGGATTTGAGGACATCTAACAGATGTAACAGACATGGATGCAGTATTAACAACACACACATGTCTTTTGCACACAGATGAGATATTACCGGTGTCCACTTAGAAAGGGTCCATGGTTACATGTTGGTGTACCTCACACATGTGGAGAGTCAGGATGTGTCTATACATGCATGCATCAGGTGCTGCCCCCCCCCCCACTCAGATGTATGCATGTTGATGTATGCCCTTCTATGAGAACATATTCCATGTGGAGGGTGTGTGAAGTGTATATCCAACCGTGTCAAGTAGGAGTCATTATATAGGTGATCTGTGATGTTGTTACAGCACACTGACTCTGTGTGATAGGCCTGGATGAAGGTAAGATAGTGCATACTGCCTATCCTGTTATGGCCTAGGGTTTGTACACAATCCCCCACTCAGGTATCATTGAGTAACTCTCCCAGATGAGTTCCGAATGGAGAGATGATAAAATCAGCAAAAGGAGAGAAGTATTGCTGGAAATGAATTCATCCTCAAATCTTGGTGAGTACCTTCATGAGGTGGACCCTGTTTTTCACAAAATCTCACCAAGACAACACCAATATATAGACTGTATTTTATATAGCATATATCATGGACAGAAATAGGTTAAAAAATAAAGAAAATAGCTGGGTGCACAGTCCCAGGATAAAAAGTGCCCTATCCTCATAGGTGCACTGGTACCAATACTGGAAAAAATGACAGTGACAGTGTAGAATCTCAAGACATGGAAATATTCATACAATGGGGCTAGGCCAGGCCCAGGGGGAGGATGGCCACCCTGTTGTAGAAGGCAGTCCACAAAAATCACAAAAACTGATAGGCCAAAAAAGAGCCATATAGACGATAGAGTGGACTATTGAGGATAAGAAAAAAATGATGTATTGTTACTATTATGCAAGACGCTCAGAATTTCCAGACAAAAGATAAATGAAAAGATTAAGACAGAAATTAGAGGAAAGAAAAATACTTCCACAAGAAAAACTGTCAGAAACTTCAAATAAAAATGTGTGTTCATTAATACAACAGATCCATGAAAAACACTATATAGACCAGGAAACCTTGTGTTGTTTGAAAAAAGAAGTGACTGAGGACATGAAAACATTTAAATAACAAAATTTAGAGATGTTTGAAGGGTATAAAAAAGAAATATGGACATGGGAAAGAAAGAGAGATCTGATATGATGCAGTATTCATGCAAAGGAGAAACCCAAATTAAGCAACAAAAAAAGGCAGTCCTAAAGATATTCGAAGAGATATACAGGCAAAGGCATCTAGATATGGAAAATAATAGAAAATAAGATCACAAAGAAGGGATGTGGGACAGAAGATTAGTCAAGTAGAAGTTAAAAAATAGAAACTGAAGTAATGGAATATTTGCAAAGTGAGGGATTCAGTGCAGAATATCTGTCACAGGTCATACCACAGTATGATGAAACAACTAGTCCCCAAAGTAAGGAGAAACAAGAGCTGGAGACATCTGAAGAAATATGAACATGGCAAATAAAAAGAGATTTAATATGGTGCAATACTTATGCAAAGGAGAAAGCAAAACTAATTGACGCAAAAAGAGCAGCACCAAAGATATTTGAAGAGAAATACAGGCAAAGACATCTGGATATGGAAAAATTTGCAATACAAAAAATAAAAAAACAAAGAGGAAAAGTAGAAAAGAGGATTAATAATGGACAAGATAAAGAAATAGAAGCTAAAGTTATTGATTACCTGCAACGTGAAGGATTTAGTGTAGAAAATTTAACTCGGATAATAACACAACAGCATAGAGCAATGGACACCAAAATTAAGGAGAAACTAGTAGAGCAGGAAGCATTTAATCAGTTGACATGAAGATACTTTGGAGCCGTCCATAGGAAACCAGTACAAAGGTTCAGTTGGAGCAATACAGCAAGGGAAAGAACAGGAAACTGTGGCAACTCTGACACAGTCAATGCTGTGGAGTGATAGGCCAGTGAGTTCCCATATGAAAGATAAATGGATGACACAGGGTGAAACTTAAGAGAACTCAACACGGGTAGAAGCTCTGAAACCTTCTATAGAATGCCCGCAGGAAACGGCAAACAAAGAATGCGCCCTCAGGTTAGAAGAAAATGATCTAAGAGAAGAATTACTTGATTTAATAGATATGGATAGACATATTAAGATCAATGAAAGAAACAGATTGCAGAAGGTCAATAAAACCCCAAAAGTCAGAAGTTTGATAAAACAAATGAACACAGTAATTAGGAGTGTCCATATGGATTCATAGGTTCATAGGTAGGTACTAGGCTATCTACCTGAAGGCATTTATAAGCCTAGATGGAATGTGTTGGCTTTCACCACCCCCTTAGATTAGTTCCCTGTGCCTCTGTCCAGCAGAGCCATTGAAGTGATCCCTGGGGTAAACTTTCTGTTTCCCATCCACTCATCAAGGTTTCTCTTGAAGAGGGTTAGCGAGGAGCTTTGCCTAATGTAGATTGGAATCTTGATCCAGAGCATGGGAAGTCTCTATCCCTCCAGCACATCCTATTTATTGTTGTGGTGAGGTTTAGATCCCTGGAGCGTGTGGCTCGAGGGGATATGGTTTTCTTTAGGTGGAGCATGTCCATCAATTCTGGGTTGCACATGGCCTTGTATGTCAAGCAGAGATCACCTCTGAGTAGGCGGTATGCAACCGAGTACAGCTGGAGTTTCTTCAATTGAGCTGCATAGGGTATCTGCTTGAGGCCAGTGATCCTCTTGGTGAGGTACTTCTGTGGTCTTTCCAGTTGTTGCAGGTGTCTTGTAAGGTACATCCCAAATGGGGCATTGTACTCTATGATGGGTCTGATGAGTGATGCATAGAGGGGCCCAATGACCTCTTTCTATCTGGATGCAAACCCTTTCGTGATTAGGTGGGCCACATAGAAGGATTTTCTAACCACTTTGGCAATGTGATTATCAAAGGAGAGGTTACTATTTACTTGGGTCCCCACATCCCTTATTATGTCTTCCGTATTTAGGGGGCTACCACCTATGTGGTAGTTTGTGAGTACTTTGTTTTTTCCAAAGGGGATGACTGTGCACTTTTTGGCATTTAGCTTGAGGCCATGGTTTTGACACCAGGTATCTGTCTCAGTGAGAACCTTTTGGAGGATGTCTGTGTCAGCCGGAGTGTCAATTATAGCCCCTAGTTTGCAGTCGTCTGTAAACTTGGTCAGCCATAGTCCTCCTGTGCTTGCCTGTACCTCTGAGAAGTATATGCCGAACAGGAGGTGTCCTAGGATTGAGCCCTGGGGAATGTCACTTGTAACTGATTTAGAGTCAGACCTAGCTCCCGCAACTCTTACCATGTGGTTTCTGTCAGTGAGCCAGTGGGTAACCCATCTCATGACGTAGGGGTTTATGTTCAGGCTTGTGAGCTTGTCTATAATATCTGAGTGGGGAATGGTGTCGAAGGCCTTTGCAAGGTCTAGGTAGGCTGTGTGGACCACCTTTCCCTCGTCTATAGCCTTGGTAACTGTCTCAAAGAAGTCCACCAGGTTTAGGAGGCATGATCTGCCCTTAACAAAGCTGAACTGGGTAGGGTCCAGTGTTTGGAGGTTTCCAATGTCTCTGTTAATGAGATCCATGATGATGCGCTCCATAGCTTTGCAGACCAAGCTAGTCAGGCTTATAGGGTGATAGTTCCCAGTGTCCATTTTGGCTCCACCTTTGTGGAGTGGAATAACTGTTGCTGTGCGCCACTCTGTGGGCACGTAGCCTGTGAAGAGGCTGAGTTTAAACAGTGTGTTTAGGTGAGGGGTTAGTTCATCTTTGAGTTCATGTAGGATGCAGCCTGGGACACAGTCCGGTCCCATTGATGCTGTGTTTTTAGCTTTGGAGAGGGCTGTTTTAACCTAAGTGTTTGTGATTTCAGGGGCACTACATTCTTCTGGTATAGTTATGAGCCCTTTTGGGGGGAGAGGGGGGTGAAGTTTGCACTGAACCTGTCTGCCAAGATGTTGGCTATAACGGTCGGTTCAGTGTATTTTGTGCCATTCTACAAGAACTACGAGTAGATCTGAGAATTGCCACTTAAATTCTTGACATAGCTAAAGAATGCCTTGTGGTTATCTTTGGAGTCCATGGCAATTTTTCTTTCGGAGCTAGCCTTCGATGATTTTATGAGGGAATGTAGTTTCTTGCTGATACTGATCAGGGATGTCTTCCCTTCTTGGGATTTTACTCTTTTCTGTACTAGTTTCCTCCTTCTATTGTATAGCTTGTTTATGGCAGGGGTCCACCAGACTGGTTTCCTTTTCTTGGAGGAGTGAGTCTTGGTTTTGTTTGGGATAGCACGATCCATGCATTCTTGTAGGTGCCCATAGAGTGCATTAGTAAAGGATTTTGCAGCTTGGACAGCGTTATCCTTTAGCATGGGGGCTTTGAAACTTCCCACCTCGGTCTTAAGTAACGTGAAGTTTGCTTTTGAAAAGTTTTTCACAGTGGTTTCTTTGACCGGGGGTGGTGGCAGAATGTGGATATCCAGAGTGATTAGTTTATGGTCAGATCTAACCAGCAAGGGGTTGACCTCCGGTGTGGAACACCGATCGCCCATGTTGATGATGACCAGGTCCAATATGTTGTCACCTCTGGTGGGGTTGTTGACCAGTTGATCCAGGGTGTTTGACTTTATAAATTCTAGGAGATGTTAGGCAAGGGAGTTTGTACTTGAGTAGTTCTCCCACTTAATGTTTGGGTAATTGAAATCACCCAATATCAGTGTGTTTGGTAGGACCTTTATGTTTCCCAATGTTTCTAGGAATGTGGAGTGGGAGTCCTGGGACATTGTGGGTGATCTGTAGCAAGCTATAATTTGAATAGCAGTTTTGCCCATTGTTAGTTGCACATGGATGATCTCTGAAGCATCGCGCTGTGCCACTAACCTGGAAGTGTGGGTATCCTTGATGAATATGGATACTCCCCTGCCTTTTGTATTTCGGTCAGGGTTTTGTGGTTGAAATGTATGGTATGAGTTGTAGCCTGATAGTGCTCGGGTGCTCTCTAGAGCCTTAAACCAGGTTTCTGTTACTGCACATATATCGATTTTCTCCATACTGAGGAGTGCCTCGAGTGCGTGCATTTTGAGGTTTAGACTTCTAGCATTGAGTAGCATTACCCTCAGTTTTTTGTTACTTGTGCTAGTTACAGCAGTGGGTTTGTCTTTTGAGCCTTGCCTAAAAAAGGCACTAAGCGGGTGGCAAGAGCCTTGGCCAGTATTCGAAAGCCTAAGGGTGACAGGTGCAAGCTGTCTCTAACGAAGCATGTCATCCCAGGCTGACAGACACTGGATCCACTTTGAATGACACCAGAAGCTTAGCCAATTGTTGAAATTGATAATTTTTTCTCTATACTGTGGTATCATTCTTGGTGAGGGCAGGATGCTACTCAGGGTCAGGGTCATACCTGCCTGGGCTACGTGATCAGAGAGCTCCTCCATGTCTCTTTTCATGTAGTCCAGGGAGGTACAGCTCAGGTCATTCACACCAACATGGACAATGACAGAGTCATATTTATACTTGTTCTGGAGTGACCTGAGTGCTTGTGTTATGTGGCGGATCCTGGCACCTGACAGGCAGCTAACAGTAACATTCTCCTTGTTCAGCCTAGTGAGTGGGACGTCAGTGTGCCTGACTATAGAGTCACCTATTACTAGTGTGTTGGGTATGTTATTTTGCCTTAAGGGCTGTGATTATGTGGCACACTGGTTTTGTGAAGTATGTGTTTCATGGTTTGTGTTGGGGGGTGGAGGTTGCTTGGATGTCTGCTTTGGAGGTCTCTGCTGCTTCTGCAGATTTTTATTCAGAGCCTCCAAGTATGTTTTTGTGTATTTATGTGTGTATTTTACCAGTGCTGGTTTCATAGGTCTATGTGAGACTGGTGGTGTGATGCAAGTAATTCCCTTCTTTTCTTGATTGCCTGGTCCAGTCTTGGGTTGAGAGAGCTTAGCCTCCAGTTTGGCTGTATAATTGCATCTCTCACATGTATTAGTGTTTGGTGGAAGGAGGAAAGGGTTGTCTGTGTACATGAGGCAATTGTAACATTGCCTCAAAATGCCCAGATTCACCAGTTGGACCGGAGAGAACACCTGAAACTACCCTTTGGACATGTAATGAAGTCCAAAAAGTGAGAACAGTCACCACGAGTAAATCCTTCTATAGAGTAGTCCCAACTCAAGCTCCTGACACACTGAAAATATCCACGATGGAAATATGTAAAAAATTCATTTATTGGAAACAGAGAATAAGCGCTTTCGCATAGTTAAACTATGCTTCATCAGATACAATGTCATAAAACCTTTGGACATGCCTGGATAGGTACAGTGAACTGTTTCACTGATTGGATGGTAAGATCGAATAGAGAGCCTTGTCCTTCTCTACAGTATGGGGGGGAGCTAGTGCTAAGGTTTATTAGTGCTTGCTATGAGTTTTGAGCAAGTGCCAGTATGAAAAGTGAATGGTTTTAGTGCTTAAGTTGAATGTTTGTCTAGTTCCAAGGGAAAAAATTGAAGAGTAGACTTTGTGGAGCCGGGAATAGTTATTACACTAGCTAACTGGCGCTGCCCGGTGCGCAAAACCTTGCAAATGTGGGTTTTATAGCAGGGAAATGAAAGAGATAGAAATTAGCCCAAAATGGTCAATAAACTACTAATTTCTGAGCTGAAACCACTCCTCCAGGGACAGATAGGCTGCTCAAAGCTCCCTCTCTCACAGTGAACAGAGAAACTTCCTTCTGTCCAAGTAATGTATGGGCAAACACAGAAACTTGTAACACAGCCCTGAATTCAGCACTAACCTGAAAACTGGACTATACTAGCTTAGAAAGGTGGGAAAACAAGAATATATATATATATATATATATATATATATATATATATTTTTTTTTTCTTCAGAAAATAAAGCAAATACAATCATAAAAACACTTTAAATGCACAGAAATGGCTATCACACTTGAGTGTGTAGCCTACAACAATTAAACAGGTAATTTAAACACAAAAATGACTTTGTTAAAGTGCAGGCAGTAAAATAAGTACAATATGTAGCTGAAACAATCTTTTTAAATCACAGAAACTCTAGAAAATTGGCATTTTAGGCGGAATTAGCTAAAGGCAGCAAGAAAATGCAGAAAAAAATATACTTAATCACTCCAAAGTCTCTCTTTTGTCTCTCTGCTGCTGTAGAACTCTGCAGGGCACCATGCGGGAGCTTGCTGAGCTGTATACTAGCACAAAAGCCTTGCAAATGCGGGTTTTATAGCAGAGAAATGAAAGAGAAATTAGCCCAAAATGGCCAATAAACTACTAATTTCTAGGCTGAAACCACTCCTCCAGGGACAGATAGGCTGCTCAAAGCTCCCTTTCTCACAGTGAACAGAGAAACTTCCTTCTGTCCAAGTAAGGTATGAGCAAACACAGAAACTTGTAACACAGCCCTGAATTCAGCACTAACCTGAAAAATGGACTATACTAGCTTAGAAAGGCAGAAAACAAGTATATATATATATTTTTTTTTTTTTCAGAAAATAAAGCAGTACAATAAAAAACACTTTAAATACACAGAAATGGCTATCACACTTGAGTGTGTAGCCTACAACAGTTAGGTAATTTAAACACATGCGATATAACAGAAGTAAATAGGATATATTACCAGCCAAATTAATAACAGATAAAGTCCTACCACAAGAACACAGGGTAGTAAGGGAACAGACAGGGAGAAATTTAATGCCATTATGGAAGTATCGAATAGAGAAAACTATAAAGCAATTAAGACAAGAATTGTCACTATTAGAAGAGTATAGAAGAGGGAACAGATCAACAAAAATACTCAGAAAGATAGACGTGATAAAAGCAATGTGCAGTATTATAACGGATCAGGATTTATCATGCACTATCACAAATAATAAACTAAAATATCAGCACAGGCAGAAAAACTTAGAAGATACACAGATAAATATGAAGGAAATGTACAAAATAAGCAATTTATTGATGACCCAAAAAAAATGTATAGAGAACTAGGAAACAAGGTAAAAGGAATTGAAAGACCACCAAAAAAAGAAGAAATAGATACATTTTGGAGAAGTATTTATGAAGATTCTGTGGAACATAACAAAGATTCTAAATGGACAGAAGTAAAAGAAAGAATAAAAAGTTCAAATGTACAGGATATGAAATGTGGTAAAGTATCAGCCAAAGAGATTGAAACAAAGTGAAGAAAAGCCACTAAATGGAAAACCCCAGGTTCAGATGCAGTACCTAACTTCTGGCTAAATGTATTGACATCTTTGCATGAAGATTAAGCAATGAGTAAGAACTATTTATATGCACACCCCAAACTCACACCAGCCTAGCTAACAACAGGAACAACAATGCTGCTATTTAAAAGTGAACCTGCAAGCTACCCTAAAAATTATAGACCAATAATTTGCTTTCTGATAATGTGTAAACTATACACTGGGATTGATGCCAACAGAGTTTATACTCATTTAGATGAAAACTCAATTATGGCAGTAGGGGTAATAAAAGAAAGTCATATGGAACAAAGGATCATTTATTGTTAAAGTCATAGTGGAAAATTGTAAAAGGGGGAAGAATCTAAGTATGTCGTGGATAAACTACAGAAAAAAATTGACAGTATCCCACATTCATGGATAAAAGAGTGCTTAAAATGTGTAAGATACACCCTACACTGATAAACTACATCAAAGTGATCATGAAACAGTGGCAAACCACTATGCAGTTAAGTCATGCTACAGGACAAATTATTATTCAAGGGATTAAAATCTAAAGGGGGATATTCCAGGGTGACTCTGTCACCGCTGCTCTTTTGCCTTGTCCTTAACCCTTTAAGCTGTCTGTTTAACAGATTATGTCATGGCTATAATTTGGCTACTAGAAAGCAACAAAGTGTAAGGACTTTGCATCTTCTCTTTGTCGATGATTTAAAACTGTATAGCTCATCAGATGAGGAACTGAAAGTACAACTGCAAGTAGTCAAAACTTTTTCAGATGACATAAGGAAGTCATTTGGGCTTGATAAACATGGAAAAGCAACCTTTAAAGCAGGAAAGCTTCAGCACCAAGAAAATGTTAGTTTGGGACAAGAATGTGATATAAAAGAACTTGAGTAAGAGGAAGCATATAAATATTTAGGAACTGATGAAGGATCAAGAATAAAAGATGAACAAATGCAAATAAAACTCGGTAAGAAATATTTTAGAAGACTTACATTAATCCTGAAAACAGCATTGACATCTAGGAACAGAGTACAAGCTTAGACAGGAAAACAAGAAGAATGGAACTACCCTCCTTCTCTTTTCCTGATTCCAACATATACTTAATATTAATGTTTTTTTTGTGGGTGAATCGAGGTACCAATCCCAATATGTCCGCTAACTCTTTGTTACCCACTATTATTCTCCAGTTGTTTTCTATTATAAAAGAGAAGGAGGGTAGTTCCATTCGTCCATGTACTAACAAAAAAGGTACGTTCAGCTGTAATAATTGTAAACAGTGAGGTTCATCAGTAATTCATCCTGTGTAACAATAGGACATTCCAAAGAAACATTTTGGGCTAAAAAATACTACAATTGTAACAGCGAGTATGTAGTTTATGTGGCTACTTGTTCAACATGCGGAAATTATTACATTGGCAAAACTAAAAGATGTCTTAAACGTAGGATATATGAGCATTGTTTGGCAATAAAGAAGAATGATAGAATGAATGCACTATCAAAGCATGCTATGATATGCAATGAATTTAAGAAGTTTGAATTTTTTATTCTGGACAATGTAGAAAAAGCATTATTTGCTGGTGATTTAAACAACATATTAGAATGTAAAGAAGCCTTTTGGCAACTGTTACTGGGTGCAGATAGAGCCCCAGGTTTAAATGAAGTCATTAGTTTAAAATGTTTTTTATTGTATAGATAGGTCAGAAATATTTATTTCAGTGTGAGAAAACAATGTCATTATATTTAGGAATTAGTATATGGTGATTATACATTTAAACTTTTAATATAACAGTTTATACATATATACAAAATGTTATTTAATCATTTAATATCAATTAATATGTCATTTCCTGTTTTAGTTAATTATTTTAATACAAAAGGAAGGGTAGGCTGTGTATTTTTTGTTTCTGAAGAAGATCACAGTATTAAAAAGTGATTGAAAGTGCTAGTTCTACGTGTCCGAATTTGGTTTATTTGATGAACTTTTGAGCTGGGTGTTCTAAGTTTCAAGTGTTTCTTTATGTTTTTTCTACGTATTTTAACCCCCTGTGTTACTGTTAATTGTGATGATGATGTCCTTACTTTTTGCTTAATTTCTTCTAGAACCATATTCCATAGGGACCCTAGAATCATCTGCACATGGTAAGCCAAACATTTTTATGTTAGTACTGATGAGCAGTTCAAAGAAATATTTATTTTATCCATATGTGTGATGCAGGTGTCAGGACTGTTATGTGTATTTTTGTACTGTGTGCAATAGTGGCACCACTGTCAGTTTGTTGGCATATATTGGACTATAGTAGTGTAAGTATTAATTTCTTTCCTATGTTGCTTATTATCACAGGTGATCCTGACAGTGGATGTTTTAGACTGTTACCACCTGATGTCAGAGTATCAGCAGACTCTGATGTTTATGGTGGCCAAACACAGGCACAATTGGGAGGTGCAGAGGTTAAACCTGACACTTAGGTTGACATTCATCCATCCCCTGTAATTCCATTGGGCACAGCCAGTAGGCCTATGCCAACTCATTCCAGTGAGCCCTCAGACATTGGACAGGTGGAGGGTGAGACAATCAGGGTAGTGTGGTTACTGTGGATTCTATTCCTGTTGACTCTGGCTGTAGCCAAGGTGTGGGCAAGGTGCCATGCAGGAGGGTTGTTAGGGGTGCTTGTAGGAGGCCTGCTGTCTAGACTCCACCTGATCCAAGTGTGTCTTCCTGTGCCACTCAACATATGTTTAGGGCCATCATGGAGGTGCAGGCATATTCCAATAGGTCCTCCAGTGAAATGCTTAGGGTTGTAGATGTGGCAGAGGCTGACATGCGTGACTGCCTCCACCATGTTGCTGATTCAATGGCTCGGATGAATGACACATTGGAACGGGTGGTGTCTATAATGGAACATCTGCTGGGAGTGGGACTACATCCACTTGAGGGTAAGTCAGCCACATCATCTGATGTTAGCCGACGTGGCCATGCCTGATCATGCTGTCATAGTGGCACTATTTCCACTGCTCCATCAGTGGTTGAGGTGTACACACCCAGACATAGCAGGCCATGGGGGTCATGGTCCTGGGTGTCCTCATGAGGAGAGCTTGTCCAGCAGACATCAGTCACATTCAGATAGCAGTAGTGCATCTGACCATGGGCATGGATGTGCCAGTCCAACTCCTAGCAGAGCCAGTTCTAATGGTCGGGTATGACAATGATGAACTTCCACCTCTACCATACACGGCTCACACCTGTCTGGCATACCAAGATGTAGAGATAGCACAAAGCTTGGCTGTGTTCTTGCAGACATACACACCAGTTTCATCTGAAGGGCCCACACAGACACATACACAACAGTTACATGGTTCAGCCATGAGGCATAAAGCTCATTCTGTTTCAGTGACCATTTGTTACTTTACCCAAATGACTGCCTGCTTCTATTTCTTACTTACACACACTCACTTATCTTTTGTGTTAGCCTAGGCTTCCTGCTCCCCCACCATGCGTGTATGCATGCACACACACACACACACACACACACGCACATACACACACGCACGCACGCACGCACCACCCTGTGCAAGTGATGATAACTGAGCCATATCCTTGTTTTCTATCTTTTGGATTCAGGGATACATGTATGATGCTCAGGGTGCATAGCTGACTTAGTGCACTGTATATCTTTGTTAGTGATGTTGTTTTGATAATTGTACTTTTTACATATTTTGTTCTGTATAAAGTTAGACAGATGATAGAATCAAAACAGTTTTTGCATAAGTATTTTTAAGAATCTTCTGAGGGTTATGAAGTCTGAAACTGAAATGTATCTCATTAATTTCTAATGTCTCTTTTTAATGATTTTCCAGTACAAAAGTATGAGGCCAAATTGAAAACATTTGGTGACCATTAGTACTTTTGAGAGGTATAAATGTGTGATTCTTTGATGCCTGAGGCCTATTACTTGATAGAGGGCACATGTATTCTCATAAGTCTCTGCTGTAACATATTGGAGTCATTGCTGTACAAATCACCCATCTTTCATTTACTTACATTACCAAGTAACAACATGCAAGGATATTCCATTCATTTGTATTATTACACAATTCTTTTTTAACACTCTAGGTTCAACACTTAGCTTGTAAATCCAGCAGTTGCTACAGTTTTAGTTCAGGGCTGAGTTTGTCTGATGGATATTTAAACTGGTTTATTGACTTGAGTAGTAGTGCTGATGAAGTCCCATTTGGGATGAAAGCGCTTAACTACTTTTTATTTCTTGTACAATAAAGTGCAGTGTCAAGTTTCCATTTTGCCTTCTTGGTTCTTGGTTTGGACTGAGTTTGCCTCATGCTAGGAGTACACAGCTATTACGTGGGTAGGTAAAGGTCGTGAGCATTGCCTGGCATCAAGGTTACTATATGTATGTGCATAGGAGGAAGGTTTTAGCCCCTTAGGTGGTGAGCGAGTGTACTATGTGTTGCCTCGTAGCTAATGTGACAGCATATTGAGCACACCCATGTCTGCCTACACCCACAGCAGCTGATGGGTCCCCCTTACTCCTCACCTGCGTGTGGCTGTGGTGATCTTGCCATTGGTGGTGGGATGTGTACCCCTTCCCCTTGTTGATCCTGCTGAAGCTGTTTTTTTAGGATGATGCTGTGAAACATGGCACAGGCGGTGAATATTTCAGTACATGTACGTGGATTGTACTACAAGGCTTTCCCAGATGTATCTAGGCACTGGAACTGCAAATTCAGCAGCCCAAACACACTCTCTATGATATTTCTGCTTTGAGTGAGTGCCTCATTATGGTGTTCTTCAGTGGGTGCATGTGCATTTATGATGGACGTCATCAGCCATGGTTCTATTGCATAACCTGCATCCTCCAGTAAATGAACCTGTTGGATATCACCCCTAGTGAACATCTGATACAGCTGGGAGGTGTGCCAGATATGTGAGTCATAGTAACTGCCTGAGTTGCCAGCACACACATTCAAGATGATTCCCTTAGCATTGCACACGACTTGGCAGTTAATGGAGTGGAAGCCCTTTCTATTTATGTAAACATATGCCTGTTCCCTGGGTGGTGCCTTGGTTTCTATATGTGTACAAGCTATGGCACCCAGTACTTCAGGCTAGTGTGCTACAGAGTAGAACACCTGCATATTTGTGGCCCTGTCCTCAGGAGTACAAGGAAAATATATGTGGTCACTGGAATGTTGGAGCAAAGCATTCAGGAATTGATGGAGGATCCTGGATTCTGATATGTGTGACACCCTCAGTATGTCCCCTGTTGGTCTCTAAAAGGTTCCTGTAGCTAAAATTCTAAATGCTACACATACCTTTGTCTCCACTGGTACTGGTTTCCTTCAATTTGCCCTTGGTCTGAGGTGAGGACAACAGAGGTTGTTGAGTTGCTCTAGTGTGCCTCTATCCACTCTGTAGCACTCTAGAATTTCCACTTCATGCAGATTGTGATAAGTTAAATGGGGTCTGAAAACTCTTTTCCTTCTTGGCTGTGGTCTATTAGCAGCAACAGCAGCATAGTCTTCAGTCTGTTGCACATACACATGAATTAAAGCAACAGCAGCCCCTAAAATTATTTCCGTATAGACTCCTTTCCATGTCTGTATGCCAACAGGTTTTCGAATTCACAGGGAAAATCAGCACTGAGTCTACATGATTGCTTTATAGCTTGTTGAATAACTCATCCATCTTGGATTGGTTAATTAGCATACAGTTCAGCTGCTTATGCTGTAATTAGCATGCCATGGTGTTTACCATGGTTGCACAGCTCTACATACTGTGTAGAGACACTTACTGAATACAAAACAGTATGCTACCGTTGCGACTTTCACATGGTCTTAGTGGACCGTATAGGGTTTATTGACTCTGCCCTAATAATGGTATAGTATATTTGTGCTAGTAAGGGGCTTCTGGCAAGGGAGGATGATTATGCTGCATGTATTTATATTCAACCAAAAACTGCTGTTATGGAGCTTAATTTTTTTTGGGGGGGGGTAATAAGCTTTCGGTAGTGAATATTAGTTATGGGTGGGGAATGGAAGTTGATTTGCAATAGAGAGGGTGTGTTAAGGAGAACTAAAATGGAACTATAATACAAGGGGTGAATTTCTTAAGAAATATGTGAGAATATTTGGAATGGAAGACATAAATTCAGTAGCAGGAAACCAGTCACAATTTACAAATTATTCCCCAAAGTACAATAACAGGGCTAGAATGGATAAATGTATATTTCACAGGAGCATGTGTATTTAATTTAAAGGTTTCACACACATCCAATAACTACTGCAGGTCATGCACTGATGAAAACTAAGATAAAGATAAAGATACAAGATAATGGAGTAAAACTGAAACACTGCACTCTTCTACTTACTTGTTGAAAAGAGTGGCATTTAAGACGTAGATAGTACAAATTATCAAAGAGTGATTAGGGAACATAGACATTTCTTCAGATGGGATATCAAGTGAGTTGGATAAAATGAGAATGGAGTTTAAAAATAGGGTAGAAATAAAATAGTACATGATACAGGAAATAACCAATAGGAATTATTTACTGGGGCTAACAAAAGAAAGTACTGTAGAATAAGGGGAATCTGAGAGAAGAAGAAGATGAACAACTATAGAATACTAAAGGGAAATAAGTGGGCATTTGCATAATATGTATGAGTTTAGGGAAATTGCTATGAAACAATTATAGCAGAAAAACTTTTAGAACAACTTAGACAGCAGAAAGTTGGTAAGGCCATTGTCCAAGTTAGAGACCCTATGACAAGAAAAATAACCAGAGATATTATAAATGTAATGAGAGCTATTTTGGAAATGTTATGAAAATCTGTATAAAGCAGAGGATTTTTGAAACCAAGAAAAGGCACAAATGGAAATATTTATGGAAGATTACATTTTGCTAAGGTTAGAGTAAGATGAGGTTTAACAATTAATTGCTAAGATAGGAAGAGGTGAGATAAAAATGGTGATATATAATCAATCAACAGGGAAGGCTCCAGGAACAGACAGTATTCCTATAAAAAATTGTCTTTTGGCTTATCCTGGTTAGGGGTAGCCACAGCGGAACTCCAGTCCGCTAATGACTGGCAGTGAATTTTTATGGTGCCGAGTTGCCAGCCTGGCACCCAACCTTCAAAGAAGGCACACCCACACACACACACACGCACCTACCTGCATGCTTTTTAAAGTGAGTTTAACCGTGGGGAGGACATGCAGACTCCGCACAGAAGGCACTCCGGACGAGAATCGAACTGGAGAATCTCTATTCCTATGAAGGCTGGAAATTAGGAAGGAAAAAGAGATAAAGATATAGAAGGTTTTGCTTAACAGTATTTCAAAGGGGGGGGGCACCATCAACTTGAAAACAGTTGTAATGACTGTATTACCCAAAGAAGGTAAAGACCCTTTAGACTCAGCATCAATTAGATCCATTTCAATTTAATTCATGATTATAAAGTGTTTATGTGTATACCAGTTAAGAGAGTGGAAAATGTGTTGCCAAACTGATAGGTATACATCATTGTGGTTTTATGGAGGGGAGGCAAATATTTAACCAACATTAATAGAACAGTGGTGATCCTGGGGAAAGCATAATGTAAAAAAAATACCACTATTTTTGGTGGGCCTTGATGCAAGGAAACACAGAGTAAACCGGGATTTTATGAGTAGGACAATGGAAACATTTTCATTCCATTACAGAAAAACAAAGTTAATTAGGAGGATATATGAAGGGACACTTAATGAAGTAAGGTGTGAGAATTCCTCTAAAACAAACTGTATTTGAACAGAAAAAAAACAGACAGGGATTTGGTCTTTACCCTTTGTTATTTGCTTTATATTTAGAACCATTGGAAAAAGAAAATAAGGGATTCACATACTCAAGGATATAACTTGTAGGATAACCAGGAAAGGTTAGCTTAATTTGCACATGGTATTTGCTCCTGATAAATCCAGAAAAGGGTACTTCAGTGTTGTGGAATATTTTGAGACAGTTCAGAGTCCTTTGGTGTTATAAAAATTAATGAAGATAAAACAAAGGCTATAGTAGTAAACTATGTACCTACACATGAATTGGTCTGGCGATACCCATATTTATGGGGACATGATAAGATGAAGTATTTAGGAGTATGGATTAAAAAGGATTCTGTTATGGCAGCTAAGAATTTGTAGGAATAATCACAACAGAAGATAATACAAAAGCTGAGAAACTGGAAGCTCTTTATTATGGATATGGATAGTAAAATATCATCATCATTATCATCATCATCAACCCCCTTTTTCTCATTTTCTACATGGGATCGGGTGTTGTGTTAACTGTTGCCATCTCTCTCAATTCAATGCTACAATCCATTCTTCTTTGACACTCATGCCTGACTGTCACAGAACTTCTCTCACACAATCCATCCACCTCTTTGCTGGATGCCTTCATTTCCTCTTACCTTCTTCCTGTCTGTCCCAAATCTTGTTGGGAGGGTGGCCTAATGGTTAAGGTGTTTGCCTTACAAACACAAGGTGCAAAGTTTGAATCTCACAAGGGATAATTGGCTAGGCTTAAAATGGCTCGCAAGGGCAGTTAGCTAGTACTAACCTATGAATCTATGAACCTATGAATCTTCACCCGATTGTCTTCTGCTTTTCTGCACATGTGCCTGAATAACCATAATCTGTTCTCTTTGATTTTTCTGCAATTGGAGCTACTTTGGCTTCTGCTCTTATATCCTCATTTCCTCACCTGTCCCAGAATGTGCATCTCACCACCCATCTCAGGCACTTCATTTCCATCACTTCTAGTTTCCTCATCTGCTCTGCCTTTACTGCCCAGGTTTATGTACCACACAGTAGTACTGGTCACACCGCTGTTTTGTATACTTTACGTCTCAGCTTCTTTGGCATTCTTCTGTCATAAACTACACCTGACATTTTATGCCAGTTGGCTGCAGCCCCTCTGATTCTAGTTTTGATCTCTTCATTCAGACTTCCCTTCTACTTAACCACCCTTCTTAGATACTTAAAGATATTAACCTGTTCCACTATCTTCCCTTCTATTTCAGTTCTGAGCTTCTTCTGATTTCTCCTATTTGCTGCCATTACCACTGTCTTATCAGTACTTAGTTTCATTCCATGTGCCTTCAGTTTTGCATTCCATTCTGATATCCTTTGCTGAAGTTCTTGCTCAGAGTCGATCTGTAATGCCACATCATCTGCATATAGCAACTTTGTTGATGTGTCCCCTCTGACCTGTTTGCTAATGTAGTTCATCACCAGTATAAAGAGCAGTGGGCTCAGAGCTGAACCCTGATGCACATCCACTCCAAATGGAAAACCATCTGTGAAACCAAACACTATTCATACCCCAGTCATTGGGTCCTTGTACATGGCCTGCACTAATTATAGCAATGTTTCTGGGACTTTGGATGGATAGTAAGATACAAGCAGTGAAAATGTTTTAGTCCTTTTAATTTTATTTTCTGATCAGGCATATTTTTATCAACCAGCGGAAAAGCTGTGGACAATAATTAAGAAAGCTTTGAAGGAATTTATTTGGGAGCGAAAGAGGGCAAGATGTAAGTGGGATAAGTTGATGTCTTTGATGAAGTCTGATTCAATAAATAGATGAAAGTGCTGTGTATAAACACAGTGTGGATTATTGTGAATGGCACCAAGGTTGGTGAGTTGTGATTACACGTTGATATACCTGACAGAAAAGATTATTTGGGTTTGCCTGATTTGAATGGATACTCCGGAGTTCCACAGTTAAGGTTGATATACATAACACAAGCAGAGGGTTATAAATCAAAGTGGAAAGGTGTGATGATGAAACAAAGTTAGAGAAATAAGGACAGAGTAGGATTTTAGATGCAGATCTTTAAGGAGAATAACAACCATACGGAATATTTTATTCATAAAATAGCAGAGAGGATTCTAAGAACAAAGCCAACATGGGAATTTAGAAAGGAGATTATGCCTATGGGAATGACTGCAAGCAAGGGTACAGAAAATGGGCAAGGGGGGACTAGAATTTACTTGATAATATTGACAAAGGATCCAAGTAAATAACTAGAGAAGGAACAGTAATAGATGGGATGAGGCCAAGTAGAAATTTGGACTGTAAGGTAGAGACTGTCTTCATTAACAGGGATTGATATCAGAATATAGGGGAAAGCAAAGGGAAAGAGGAGTGCTATGTGACAGACTAGCTCTGGTAAAGTTTTTAGTCAAGTTTAGAACAGATACTGAAGTAAAAAAAAGAGATAATTAGTAGGGCATGTAAAATATTACATAGTAATTATAACAGTCAAAGAGAGTAGGTTAGGAAATATTAGGAAGAGAGACTGGGAGGGCATCTGTATGTCTTTTAAGCATGTAATACAGTCCAGAAGGTTTGGGATTTTTGCTTGGAAGTAGGCATTGCTATACCCTGATCAGACTTCAGAAAAAAAAAATCCTCAGGTAGATAGCAAATACTAGAGGTGTGTTGAGAAAGAGAGAGAGAGAGGTGCCTAGGAACATTTACTTTTTTTTTTGGGGGGGGGGGTGTAATAATATGGCAAATTTTGAAATACTGAGTACTCTGCCAGAAATGCTGAGAGAGCAAATGGCTGTAACTAAGAAAATAATTATTTTGAAATGGTACATAGGATCTGAATTTCCTAGAAATATTAAGGTCTTACTAAGTTTAATGCTATTGGCTGCCAAAAAAGCAGTTACTAGAAAATGAATGAAAGGGCCAGATTCATTAACAGCTACACAATGGCATTTTATTTGATATTTAGTAAATGGCTTTACATGATGTGTAGAGCCACCACATGAAAGGAAATGGCAGAATATGGTAATGAAACCATAAAGATCAGAAGTACATGCTGATTAACCAATCTAACTTGGGGATGCTAGTCAGGAAGGTACAAAGCAATTGTGTACCCTGGGATTCATTAACAATCATGTAGGTGCCATATGTAAGCATGTTAGTGCAATGAGCAGCAGTAGCAGTGCTGATCAAATATGCATGCTGTGCATTGTGCCTACATGTTTGCAAGCACCTTTTTGTATCGATCAATAGTGTTTGCAGCCATGGAAAGGTGGATGCATGCACAGAATGTAAACAAAATGGCTTGCATATAGGCAATGCTCAGATACAAGCAGGTGCTGTAGCCCAGACATATTAAGGACAAGAACAGGGAAAGAATATATAATGAGGGAAAGTGAAATGGGAGAGCTGATACACTAAACGGTGCTGTAATGAATAATCAATGTTGAAGAGGAGAAATTTGTAAATGTGACACAAGTGTATAAGAAGCATGTCTGACATAAATCCAGCAATACTGATGCTATGATAATTAATGTCAATGAGAATCCATAGAGGTTCATAGAGGTTTATAGATTAGTTATGCACATAAATAAAAAGGGACATGATAAGAAAGAATGTTACAGGGAAATAAAGCTGCAGTGTAACAAAGGGGAGTGAAAATGTGATATACATGTAAATTAAATGCTGACTTGAGATAACAGTTATCAAGGGCAGAAGATACTTTATAGGCTGAATGCATAGAATGCAGTTATTGCATATGAGATGTATAAACAGAACATGTATGTATGCAAGCTGACAGCACTGCTGTATTATCCATCTTAGCATGTATACACAAGCACAAAGGACCTTACAGCTGTAATGTCAAGTAAATCAAAAACGGACATGTTTTTGCAAAGAAATGATGATGGCATCAATAGAAAAGGTGTTTATCACCAACAAGCATGTAATAGATGAGCAAATGCTATATAGTTATGTAAATGCTAATCTAATAAAAAACAACATACATGCGTGGCAAATGACAAAACAGAGTGGATGGTATGTCAGAAGTCGAGTTGTGTCTTTGCTGATTTTCAAACATATCTGACATAGTAACACTGGGTATGCTCACATGGAATTACAGGGAACAGTAACATAACAGCAATTTGACAGCAGGAATACAACAGGAAGTGTTAACAGAGGAACAGTAATAGTTTCTGATGGCCTGGCAGCATGCCATAAAGTAAGAAACATTTATGGAATCACTCATCTGCCATTAAGTTGTATAATGTGATGAAAAGAATTGCAGTATTAAACACATATCCAGAGAAAGACATGCAATACAGAGCATCATCATCTTTTTTTTTTTTTTTTTTTTTTTATGAATTAACTTTTTATTACATTTTCCACAGTTATACATTACAAAGCAAAACAGGGAAAAAAGAAAAAAAAACAATTAATACATAGTAGAGATAAAATAACAATGGATTTACAAAGGATCAAATAACCATGTTATACTGCAATTCACAATTTCCTGTGAGTTTATCCTTGCTGGTGTGACTTCGTAACAAAGTTTTAGCATAAAGAAAAAGTACATTTTCCTCATTGTAACACAGAACTTTATCCAATGACAGAGCATGTCATATACACTCAATTAAAACAGGAGTAGGTAGTAAAACATTACTAACTAGTTATTTACATAGAAGTTTGTCATTGGCCATTGTTATCTAGTATATAAGAAACATTTGAATTGTCTCCCTAAATCTAACAAAGAGAACTATTTACAATATATACATTATTTACAAATGGATGTCACTCATGAAAAATATTTGGTGGAGTTTAGATTTGCGTTAGACTACTAGTGGATCACGTTATACCTAATGAAAGTAAGATATCTTTTATAAAAAGTGCTAGCTTAAGTTAAATTATGGTCTCCAAGGATTGTTGGAAGAAGATTTTACAATTAATGTGTGTGCCGTACAATAGGGCTAGATACTTTAATTTTAGTGCTGGACTAGGATAGTATTTCTATGAGCTTCCCCCAGTAAATCTTGAAATAGGTTAGTTTCTTTTGACTGACAGTTTTTAATTTGTTAGCCAAGACATATTTAATAGCCACATTTTTGAATTCTGACCAGGAAATTTTGGATCTATCAAGCCAGTTAAGAGCTATATAGGATTTGAGTAATGCACTTAATGTTACAATAATATGTTTGGATTCTAACATGTATGTATTGGGGAAAATATTCAATATTGACATTTCCCATGAGAGGGTGGATTTCATGTATCCTGATTTCTCCAGTTTCACTTTTAAAGAGCACCAAAGTTTGTGAACATTTTTACAAGACCAAAAGATATGTAAGATGTCAGCTATTGTGTTAGTACACGTGGGGCAAAAAGGTGAGGTATTAGGATCTATTTTATTCAGGAAGAGTGGAGTATGGTAGGCATTGTTATTTATCATGATTTGGGTATAAATTAATTTTTTAAAAGGAGTAAGTTTTGTAGTTATTTGTATTGCCGCCAATTTTTGTTCATTAGTAAATTTTACATTTTGGGTTATCCAATAGTTTGAGTGTAGAATTTCAGTTTGGTATTTAGTTTGGGTGACAAATCTATAAGTATTCGAAAGCATTTTGTTTTTTAGTAGTAATTGAGAGATGAGTTGTTGATATAGCTGGAATTCTTGTAAGGGTACGTTTATTTTTGATGTTTTCAAGGATATTAAGTAAATTATTTGATTGACAATTGTTCTGTATTTTTTATATAATGCCAAGGCATTAAGAATGTGACTTACGGGCTGATCTTTTAATTGATATAGGTCCCATACTGTACAGTGTTTAATATTTGTGTGTTTATCTAAGTTTAGCATTTTGTTATTTATTTTGAGTTCAGGGTTCATATGTATTGGTTGTGCCATAATTAAGGAATTCCTTATGTTTAAGGAAGCGGTCAGTTTTTGGAAACATGTTACATTATTGATTATAACAGGATGTAAATTAAAGCTTCTTAGAGTTTTGTTGCTAAGGAAGGGAATGGCTTTTGGGTTAATGTTAGATGTTTTTAGATTCTGGTAATAAATTTTTATCCAAAGGGGGTTCCAGGAGGTATCAAAGGGTTCAAAATGGGTTAGTTTCATAATGTGGTTAGCTCTAATAATATGATAATATGTTTGGAAATCAGGAAGACTCAGGCTGCCCTTTTCCTTAGGTAGTATTAGTTTTTTGTAACTAATTCGAACACTCTTAGGATGCCATATAAATTTACCCAATGTTGTTTTCAGTTTGGAAAAGAATTTGTTTGGGACACATTGGCTTAGCGTTTGAAGGTGATATAATATTTTGGGAAGAATATTCATTTTTATGACTGATGTCTTGGAAAGGAAAGAGAGGTTTAGGTTTTTCCATCTGTCCAAATCTTTTGTAATTTTTGACCAAATTGTATAGAGATTTTCTTTTATAATTTCTTTTTGAGGGTGAGTGAAGGTAACACCAAGATATTTGAGTGAGTATTCTATTTTGATCTTTGACTCAGGGAAGAAGATTTCCTTATGGTTATAAGGGTTTAACGGAAATATTCTGGATTTATTGGGATTCATAGCATAGTTTGAGATTGCCGAGAATTTGCCAATTGAGTTTAGAATTTTCACAAGGTCAGTGGAAGGGTGTTGAAAATAAATGTTGAGATCATCAGCAAATGCCGTGAATTTAACTTGCACCCTTGAGATGTAGATAGAGTGGTTAAAAGTTTTTTGACCTAGCTTTAGGAGGAGGACTTCTAGGTAAAGATTGAAAAGGTATGGGGAAAGCGGGCAACCTTGTCTAGTACCATTGACTATATATATAGGATGTGAGTTTGTTTTATTTATATGTAGCGTGGTGGAGGCTTTATTGTATAAGACTCTAATCATAGCTATGAATTCTTCGGGGAGAGTGTAGCGTTTTAAGACTTGGAACAAGAAATTTAAGTTAACTCGGTCGAAAGCCTTTTGTGCATCTACTGATAATGCATATTTAGGGGAAGTGTCTTTAATCGTCATATTAGTTATTGCTTCTATTGTTAACGTGTTATCCCAAGCTTGTCTGTTTTTCATAAAGCCTAACTGCTCAGGGGATATGATAAAGGGTATTATTTTGACCAATCTGTGTGCCAATATTGTTGCTAGTATTTTCATGTCTAGGTTAATTAATGTAATTGGACGATAGTCGTTAAGATTTTGACCAGTTGTGTTAGGTTTTAATATGAAAATTGTTTTGGAATTATTTATGTATAGATCTGTGACTCCATGTTTTATTATGTAATTATATATTTTGAATAGAATTGGGACTAAGAACTTTGCAAAGGTTTTGTAAAATTCTGATGTGCAGCCATCTGGTCCTGGGGATTTCCCTAATTTCATTTTCTTGATGGCTAAAAATATTTCTTCAGTAGTTACAGGTTGTTTAAGAAGCTTAACTTGGGTATCATTGATTTGTGGGAAATGGAGATCGTCTAAAAACATACTGGATGCTACTTGATCTTCCAGGAGGTGTGGGCCATATATTTCTCGGTATGCTTCTTCAAAGGTTTTTATAATATCCTTGTCCGAGTTTAGTATTTTATTGTTATATTTAATTTCTTTTATTTTGAAGGATGGAGGTTTTATATTGATTATTCTGGCCAGGACCTTGGAGGGAGTTTGGGCCCATTCAGCATATCTATGCAATAATCTAAGTTCAATAAGAGAGAGGTGATTCATTTATAGTTCTTGCAGTTGTTTTTGTATAGAAATGACTTGTTTCTCAAGGTCCGGAGATTGTTTTTGTTGCATTTGTATTTCAAGGTTTTTAGCTTACTTTCTAGATTTTCAGTCTGGGATTTGGCTTGTTTTTTGAGTATTGATGCTTTTTGTATTAATATTCCTCTGAGTGTTGCCTTGGCAGCTGCCCACTGTATGTCAAATGGGATATTAGATTTATCTAAGTTACTGTAGGTCTGGTCGAGTAGTTCTGTTACTTCTTGAGAGATTTCCCCATTTTTTAAAAGATTGTGGTTCAGGGTCCAGTTTGTTGCCCGTTTCTCATTTGTGTTTGGTTTAGTTTCATTTATTTTTAAGTTGATTTTTGCATGATCAGACAAAGTCCTAGGGTCCGCCCAATATTTTATTTCGACCTTGTTGAAATTAGCTGAGATAAGAAAAAAATCTATTCTGGACCATGATTTGTGGGACGTTGAATAGAATGTGTATTTACTGGTATCATAGTCCTGTCTGAAGAGTTCAAAGGGGTCAAATAAATTGAAATCCTCCATTAGCTCATTTATAAGATTGGTCAAATCCACAGGTTGTTTATTGTCTTTGTTCGTTCTGTCAAGTACACATCTGTTAGTCATATTCCAGTCTCCACCTAATATATACAAGTAGTTTGGAAATTTTTCTAATATTGAGTAAATGTCATAAATAAAGGCGGTTTGTTGCATGCAGGGACCATAAACATTTAGAATAACAATATTTCTTGTGAAAGGTGGGAGGGAACATGTTAAGTAGCACCACCTGCCATTGGGATCAGTACCACTTGCTTTTATAATTCCTTTGAAAGAGTTTTTAACTACTATTGCTACCCCTTTAGATGCAGTATCATTTCCGGCTGCTAAAATCAATTTTGCCTATTTCTTATTTGCTTCCTTCTCCCATTGAGCTGTGGTCATGTGTGTTTCCTAAATAAGCATTATTTCAGCTTCTGATTTATAAATTAGGTGCAAGATTAGTCTCCTTTTTTTATTATTTTGGAGACCTTTAACGTTCCATGATTCCAATAGTGTCATTTTGTCTTTACTGACAGTGTAATTTGGATGTTGTTGTAGTGGTTAAGGCATAAATCAGTTTCTTTATAAGAGTAGTAGTATTTTAGGTATACGGTATGTAAGCAATATCGAAGTGTTATCTTCGGTGTTAGTATTAACAAGTGACATCCTACCCCTTGCAGACTTCCCCCCATGCGTATCCACAATCTACTATTTTCTGTAAGAGGCGTTATAAAACTATGTACACAACAATTTATAATACAAAGATCTCTTGTTATTCTAAGATCCATCAAATAATTAGCATAATATGACTTCCTTACCTGCATTAGTTTGTAGTTAATAAGTAATGATATAGTAATTTTGTAAATTAGTTGAAATAGATTTTTAATTCTAATTGAAATATGTTGCTTAGACCAATTTCCTGGACAAAGAACTTAAGGGCTTGAATTTAGTCTTTTAATATTTTCAATTAGATACCACAAGGAATTTATCTCTCGTAGTAAAAAGCTAGAGTCTATATTTGAGAATGTTTTTTTCCCTCAAACAGCTTACCTATATTTTAGAACTTTTCTCTTAGTTTAGGTTTAGCTTTTAATGACCCTCAGTGAAGTTTCCATGGTCATATATGGGGAGATAGAGAATGCTATCTGAAAATAGGCAGCTTCTGATAGCACATAATAGAGTCATGTTCTTCAGGTGGCTACACAAAACATAATATACATTTAGGTAGTTTAAAGTTACAGCATGGTAGGTCTGTCAAAAAGAACATAATACAATGTTATATACTCATCTGATAACAAGACAATTTCTCTTTTCTCTGCTTTCATAAGTGCTCAAAAATTGTAACGTGCCACAAGATAAATCATTACCTATTTAGTGTATAACCAGGTCATGATACTCGGTTCACTTAACTAGATTTATACATCTTAGTTCTTGAAGACACAGATAATTATTATTACTGACCCATATTGTATGTAATATACTGTTAGTGCATTTGCTTATTCGGTGAGACCTCCTTTTCTTAGGAAGAAGTTTTTATTGACTTACCATTTGTCAGTCAGTCTCATACACCCCATAGTGGACATTAGATTGCGCAGTGTCTCAAAAAGCCTTTTCATTATCTGCTTCAGCGTAAGAGTTCAGATTTAGGTGGAGTTTCAGTACTTCTGCAACTCAGACTGTAGTTCAGTAAACTGTTTAATTATTTAAGTCTTAGATTCCACTAGTGCTTGTAAGCCAGATATAGGCTGACAGCTTTTGTGTGTTTAGAATTCTGTGTAAGATTTTTCATAAAATTATGTCTTGAGGCTTGTTTGATTATTCAACTTCATATTTTAGAAGTGTAGTAGGAGGTAAGGTTGTTTCATAGTTTCATAGTAGTGTACTAGGCTATCTGCCCGGGGGCATTTATAAGCCTAGCCAACAGTGATGTGGCTTTACGCCACCCCATACTATATAGTTGCGCCTCTCTAGTAGTGACACATGTGGAACCCCATTATTTAGTAAACTATACCTCTGTCTAGTAGTGACACTGAGGTCACTCCCGGGGTAAACTTGCGATCTCCCATCCATGCATCGAGATTTTTCTTGAACAGTGCCAATGAAGGGCTCTGTCTCACGTGAACTGGGATTTTGTTCCAGAGTATGGGTAACCTCTGTGTTATGAATCTATCCCTCCAGCATGTCCTATTCATATTTGTGCAGAGGTTGAAATCTTTAGCTCGTGTGGTTCTGGTGGATTTGGATTTTTGAGATGGAGCATGTCCATCAATTCCTGGTTGGACATGGCCCTGTATGTTAGGCACAAATCACCTCTGAGCAGGCGGTATGCTACTGAATAGAGCTGGAGTTTCTTTAATCTAGCTGGATAAGGCACATGTTTTAGACCTATGATCCTCTTGGTGAGGTACTTCTGGGGTCTTTCCAGTTGTTGCATGTGCCGGGTGAGATACATCCCAAATGGAGCATTATATTCAATCATGGGCCTGACAAGGGAGGAATACAGAGGTACAATGACCTCCTTTGATCTGGATGAGAATCCCTTCATGATGAGATGGGCAAGGTAGAAAGTCTTTCTGACCACTTTGGCAACATGGTTGTCAAAGGAGTGGTCACTATCGACTTGAGTCCCCAGGTCTCTGATTACATCTTCTGTATTCAGTGGGTTATTGTCTACGTGATAGTTTGTGGGTACTTTGTTTTTCCCAAAGGGATGACTATACATTTTTTGGCATTAAGTTTGAGGCCATGATTCCGGCACCAGTTGTCCGTTTCAGTGAGACCTTTCTGTAGGATGTGTGTGTCGGCAGGTGAATCCACTATGGCACCCAGTTTGCAGTCATCTGCAAACTTTGTCAGCCATAATCCTTCCATATTTGCTTTCACATCTGAGAAATAAATGCCGAATAGGAGTGGACCCAAGACTGAGCCCTGTGGGACACCACTTGTGACGGGTTTTGAGTCTGACATGGCTCCAGCAATTTTAACCTTATGGGTTCTGTTTTTAGCCAATTTGCTACCCATCTTGTGACATATGGATTTACATTTAGGCTGCTGAGCTTGTCAATGATGCCAGAGTGTGGTATTGTGTCAAAGGCCTTAGCCAAGTCCAAATAGGCAGTGTGGACAGCCTTGCCCTCATCGATGGCACTAGTGACTGTCTCAAAGAAGTCAACCAGGTTTAAGAGGCAGGATCTGCCTTTTACAAAACCGAACTGTGTGGGATCAAGAGTCTGCAGATCCCCAATGTCGCCATTTATGAGTTCCATGATGATTCTTTCCATAGCCTTACAGATCAGGCTGGTCAAACGTATGGGGCGGTAGTTACCTGGGTCAGTAGAATTTCCCCCTTTGTGGAGTGGGACCACTGTTGCTGTGCGCCAGTGTTCAGGTACATAACCTGTAGTGAGGCTAAGATTGAATAGAGTTCTTAGGGGCGGGTTTAGTTCATCTTGGAGTTCACGTAACACACAACCGGGGATACCATCGGGTCCCATAGATGCTGTGTTTTTTGCCTTGTTGAGTGCTGATTTCACCTGTGTGTCTGTGATGACAGGTAGGTTACATTCAGCAGGGATAGTTACTTCATCTTTAGGGGTGAGGGAGGGAGAAATTTGCACTGAACCTATCTGCCAGAATGTTGGCAATGTCAGTAGGGTCAGTGAATTTTTTGTTATTGTGTACTAGCTCAGAGCATATCTGAGAATTTCCTCCCAAGGTTCTGACATAATTGAAGAAGGCTTTGTGATTGTCTTTGGTATCCTTGGCAATCTTTTCTCAAAGTTTGCTTTAGATGTTTTTATGAGAGAGCGTAGTTTTTACTTGTGCTGATCAGGGAAGCCTTTCCCTTGTGGGATTTGGCTCTGTCCTGCAGTAGCTTCCTTCTTTTGTTGTACAGTTTGTTTATAGCCGGGTCCACCAAACCGGGCGTTTTCCTTGGTGGAGAAGGTCTTGGTTTTAGTTGGGATTGCCTGATCCATGCATTCCTGGAGATGTCCGTAGAAGGCTTTTGTGAAGGATTCAGCATTTTGGGATGTGGTTTCCATTAACCCAGTAGGCTTAAAGGATATCATTTCCGACTTAAGGAGCGCAAAGTCAGCTTTTGAAAAGTTTTTCACTGTAGTCTTTTGTTCTGGGGGTGGGCGTGGGATATGTACATCCAACGTGATCAGTTTATGATCAGATCTTACTAGTGAGGGGTTTATATCCGATGCGGAGCATTTGGACCCCATGTTTGTGATAATCAGGTCAAGTATATTATCTCTCCTCGTAGGAGAGGTGACCAGTTGCTCCATAGCATTTGAGTTTATGAATTCCAGGAATCTTTGGGCCAGGGTGTTAGGGCTAGAATAGTGGGCCCAGTCTATGTTGGGGTAATTGAAGTCACCCAATATGATGGTGTTTGGTGTGACATTCATATCCTCCAGTGTTTTCAGGAATGCTTGATGGGATTCCTGGGATTGGGAGGGTGTTCTATAACATGCGACCAGTTGTATGGCAGTTTTGCCTATGGTGAGTAAAACTTGTATGGTTTCTGATGCTTCATGAGTAGCCACCAATCGAGAGGTGTAGGTGTCCTTTATGAAAATGGACACTCCCCTCCTTTGTGGTTCGGCCTGGAACTTGAGGCCAAACGCATGATATGAGGTATAGCCTGGTAGCGCTGGAGTGCTCTCAGGAGCCTTGAACCAGGTTTCAGTTACTGCACAGACATCGATGTTCTCCATACTGAGAAGTGCTTGAGTGCCTGCATCTTGAGATTTAGACTTCTGGCGTTGAGCAGCATTACCCTTAATTTTTTCCATTTTTGTTTTTATGGAGGTTGATTTGTCCTTTGAGCATTGCCTAAAAAGGCACTATGGGGTGGCAAGAGCCTTGGCCAGTATCCGAAGCCCAGTGGTGACAGGTGCAAGCCATCCCTTAGAAGCAACGTGGCTTGTCCAGCATATCATCCCAGGCTGACAGACATTGGATCCCCTAGAATGACACCAGTGATTAAGCCAATTGTTAAAACTGATCATTTTGTCTTTGTACTGAGGCATCATTCTTGGCGAAGGCAGGATGCTGCTCAGGGTCAGGGTCATACCAGTCTGGGCTACATAATCGGAGAGCTCCTCAATGTCTCTTTTCATGTAGTCCAGGGAGGTACGTCTCAGGTCATTCACACCCGCATGGACAATGACTGAATCATATTTGTACTTGCTTTGGAGTGACCTGAGTGCGTGTGTAATGTGGCGGATCCTAGCACCCGATAGGCAGCTCACCGTTACCCTCTCCTTATTCAGCCTGGTAAGTGGAACATCGGTGTGTCTGACTATAGAGTCACCTATTACTAATGTCTCTGGCATAGTATTTTGCCTTAGGGGCTGTGATTGTGTGACACACCTGTTGCTTGAGGTATGTGTTGTAGGTGTTGTGTTTTGTGGTGGTGTATTTCTGGGTGTCTGCTTTGGAGGCCTCTGTTGTTTTGGTAAGTTTTTTACAAGAGCCTCCGAGTATGCCTTTGTGTTTTTATGTGTTTGGTTTGCATTGGTGGTGGTTATATGTGTGACTGGTTTTGCTTTGGGTGTGGGTACCATCTCTTCCTGACTGGTCTTGCCAGTCCTGAGTTGAGAGAGTTCAGCCTCCAGTCTGGCTATATAGTTGCATCTCTCACAAGTATATGTGTTAGTAGGAAGGAGGAGAGGGTTGTCTGTGTACATGAGACAATTGTAACATTGTCTTAAGATTCCCAGATTAACCAGCTGAACAAGAGAGGATGCTAGTGGTCTACCACTCGACATACTAGAATATTATAAGGAGTGTTGTGCCTTTAAGGGAAGTGGGTATTCACAGGGGTAGTGGATGCCTGTGGTGCTTACTTTAGGGTAAGAGTGCTTGGTTTTATTATGAGTGCTTGCTAAGGATAGAAGTTCCGAAAACAAGTGCTAATATATACAGCTAAATAGACTGAGTAGAGCTTCTAAGGGAAAAATTGAAGAGCAGACTTGGCGGAGCCAGAAAAAGTTAAAACCTGTATAGAATAGTTTACACCTGTATAACCGCTGTTGCGCTAGGCGCCCGACCGCGCAAAAACGCGCAAAACGCCCTGAGGCGGATTTTTATACAGGGAACTTGAAAAGAGCTGGAAATGGTCCAAGGCAACCAATGAATTACAGCTCAAGTGCTGAGATCACTTCCCCCAGGGACAGATAGGCTGCTCAAGGCTCCCCACTCCCACTGGTGAGCTCAGAAACTTCCTTCTATCCAAGTAAGGCAATGGCCAACACAGGAACTACACACAGCCCAGAATACAGCAAAGCCTGTATACTGGTCTTAACTAGTCGAGCAAAGGCGGGAAAACAAGGAGTATTTTTTTTGTTTTTGTTTTTAGAAAAGAACACAGAAATGCAGTTAGGCAAACAGTAAAATCGATTAACACAGGCTAGCACACTTTAGTGAGCAGCCTCAGCAATTAAGTTAGCAAAAACAGTAATATTCGACCAGAGTCGACCAAAATGCTACTTTTAAGTGCAGATACTTTAGAATACAGCAGAAAAACACAAAACAGTTGTATCTTATTAAAAGAAAGCCAGAGAGGACAATGCAGATAAAAAAGCCAAAAGTACTTAAATCAGGAAAGTGGTCGCTTCTTTCAGTTCTCTGTAGCCAGGACCCCTCTGCAGGACCACGTGGAGCTCTGCTTGGGTATATAGCCAAAAACGCCCTGAGGCGGATTTTTATACAGGGAACTTGAAAAGAGCTGGAAATGGTCCAAGGCAACCAATGAATTACAGCTCAAGTGCTGAGATCACTTCCCCAGGGACAGATAGGCTGCTCAAGGCTCCCCACTCCCACTGGTGAGCTCAGAAACTTCCTTCTATCCAAGTAAGGCAATGGCCAACACAGGAACTACACACAGCCCAGAATACAGCAAAGCCTGTATACTGGTCTTAACTAGTCGAGCAAAGGCGGAAAACAAGGAGTATTTTTTTTGTTTTTGTTTTTAGAAAAGAACACAGAAATGCAGTTAGGCAAACAGTAAAATCGATTAACACAGGCTAGCACACTTTAGTGAGCAGCCTCAGCAATTAAATTAGCAAAAAAACAGTAATATTCGACCAGAGTCGACCAAAATGCTACTTTTAAGTGCAGATACTTTAGAATACAGCAGAAAAACACAAAAACAGTTGTATCTTATTAAATGAAAGCCAGAGAGGACAATGCAGATAAAAAAAGCCAAAAAGTACTTAAATCAGGAAAGTGGTCGCTTCTTTCAGTTCTCTGTAGCCAGGACCCCTCTGCAGGACCACGTGGAGCTCTGCTTGGGTATATAGCCTTGTGTATGCTTTTAGGTATAATATAAGCAGTGTATTAGTTTAGTGCAATGCTAGAGATCACTTCATTTTATTCCCAGCTATCTCCAAATTCTCTATTTATCAATTACACTAGAAATTGAAATTTTGGGTGGATTTTATTCCTTCCTTCCCCCTCTTCCCCCCCTTTTAAACCATTTATAATAGAGTTTGGCTCTCTGACAGATTTTGATCCCTTCTCTCCAACAACGTCTCCCGAGTAAGCACGGGGGAGAGAGACAGACAACAGTCTTTAATATGTTATTTTGCTTGGATTGTAATGAAAGGAGACCTGGAATCTGTTAGCTGTGTAAATAATTAATCAGACCAGGACACTTTATGTTGTAAGATATTTGCTAGAGATTAACATGGAAGAGGTGTTGGAGCAAGGGCTTTGGTATCTGTTGTAAGAAGTAAATGAAACTCAGTGCAGAAATAGTGCATTTCTATTACTCCTTAATTTTATTGCACTGAGATATTGATAGTCAGAGATATGAGTAATTGTGCCATCTGTTAAGGTAATACAATGGAGCAGAAGTGTCAGGGATATAATGCAAGTATTGAGTTGATTTTAGTTCACTGGGGCTTTCTATTAAAGAAGGAGAAATAATAGTACCCAATAGGCAATAGGTAATTTACTTTCATGTGTAAATCTTCTGTGTTTGCTAATGTAGATGTACATGAACAATTTTGAATTATTCCTTCCCTAATAACTCCTCTCTCTTCGTTTGATATTTGGTTATATAGTGTCTGAATGGTTGTCTAAAACTTGACTGATCTTAACGGTTGCGAAGTGCCTCTTTTGCGTTTATGCTGTGGTTACATAGCAATAATTGATTGATCAGTGTAGCCTCTGGTGTTTGAGGCTGGAAAGCTTTAGCATCAGTGTAAAACTTAAAAAGCGCTATATTTGCGAGATTCATGAAGTTGACGTTGGTTGGATTGTGTTAGTGCTAAACTATTACATCTGGGGCTTGGGAAGAGCTCCTTGTCTTTATGAGCAATGGATATCTCAATAGTAGCGTCGATCGTGCTGTGTTTGTGCGAGATACAGTTATCCCTGCAGAAATTTGTGAGTAGGCTCCGCCCATTAACCTTTCGTTACGTATTTGGGTCATCCAGGCAGCTTGAGTTGTGTCTCTGCGCATTCATGTTGGTTGAAATTCTGAGTTGTTTTTCGCTTTCCAGGAATCTGTGGAGCTTATCAGTTCAATTTTTTGGAGGTTGGGTCGATTACAGTCTATCGTAGCAGGCACTGAGAGGATAGGAAGAAGAAGAGAAAAGTGGTAAAGAAGAGAGGAGCAGAAGAGAGAAAGAAAAGAGAAAAAGAAAGAGAGAAAGAAAAGAGAAAAAGAAAGAAAAAGAGAGAGTTGATTCTCTTTCGGACATACCATGTGTGTTCTGTTTTGGAAGATCCTTAACTTGCTTTGTGGACTGAGACGACAATACGACGATGTCTCCGATGCTAAGTAGCTGGCATCAGGTGAGTGCAACTTGCGTTACGTCGCTCGACCTCCAATACGCTTGGTGGATTGTTTATGAGACTATTTCATACTGTTTCTCTCCAGTCTCGCATCTCTCTTCCATCAGGAATGAAATCTTGCGTGTTGGGATTTTTCTTGTGTAATTTATCTTGTAAAGGTTTATAGATCTTCTTCATATAAAGCTTGTCACCTCGTTTAAATTTGTAAATGGAGTAGAAATATTTCTCGTATGTGACAGTTATACATATTTTGTTTTTGTTTTGTTGTTATTTGTGCATGAGGGGTGAGGAGATGTTTCTCCATTCCCTCTATCCTTTTGGCAGATTTTTGAGGTTGTCTAATTTGTTTCCTTTGAAGCTGTGCTTTTGGGAAGTTAACGCAGCATCATGACCCGGACGTGGTTTGAAGGGTTAGAGGGTGCAAGTTTAATGGTTGCATGTATTACAGGCCCAAGGATGGAACTCTGAGACGATAAGTACAGTTTTTCCTTGGGCTGATCTTTGTCTCACTATTTACAGGTAGAAACGTGGTTTTGTGTAGCAGGCAGTCTTTTACAAACGAGAGTTATTTTAGGAGGGTTACCTTTAATCCATATTTGAGGGTACTTCTTTAAACGCCTTCAAAAATGATGATTTGGCTTCTTTAACAGATTTAACAGAATAGCTAACTGTTTTATGTTTAAAGCAAAGAGTCGCCCGGTATTTCATTTGGAATTTAATGTTTTTGTTTATCAGATACCTACAGAAAGGGGATAGAGCTTGTCTTGACTGTTTTATTTGGAGAGGTAAGTCTTGTGCTATTGAGATTTTGTAGCTATTCCAGGAAATAGATTTCTTTTTTTTTTTGCATTAAGAATTATAGATTGTGCATGGTCGGAGTTTAATAGCCTGACATAGACTTGTCTAGAAGTTTCAGAAGTTTGAGCTTTTCTTAACGCCCTGTGTATTTTTTCGATTGTTATCATTTTAGACAGGTCTTTATTGTCTATTACTAAGTCAATGATTTCTTTTGCGACTCCAGGGAGCTGTGATTGTTCGTATTTCTCAGGAATGCCTCTAATCAATATATTATTTTGTCTTGCTCTTGCTTCCAGATCAATGATTTTCTGATTCATTTCTGCAATGATGGTGTCTCTCTCTGCAGCTGCGTGTTGTAATTTTTGTATTTTCATTTCGTTGTTTGATGTTTTAGCTTCATTTTGCTCCATCCTTGCCATCATTTTGCTCCATCCTTGCCCTCATGTGGTCTAGAGGGTTATCTAACAGTGTAGTGCTTCGCGGGCGGTACTGCGCAGCTTGGGGCGTGGCATACATGATTGACACAGAACATGCAACACAGAAATAAAAAGACATTTTCTTTTGGGAAGTTATCATATGTAAATTGAAATAAAAAGACATTTTTTTTTGGGAAGTTATCAAATGTAAATTGACACTGAACATGCAGCAAGAATGTGATTTACTGTACTAACATGTGTGAGCCGAGTTAGCTACTTTTATCTTTTTTTATCTTTCCAGCAAGAATGTGATTTCCGCACACGTATACTATGTACTACAGCTCCGTACTATAGCAAATAGCCTAGTAACATTGAAATTACAGTAAAGCACACACATTATTCGTTGGAGCAAACAATCGCCTTTATTTGTAGCACACAGTAAGGTTAGTACATCGGGCACAAAAGTAACTGTTTGGAATGTGATTTCCGTACTACAGCAAATAGCCTAGTAACATTGACAGTATCCAAATGGCTAGCCACTGTTACATAACCTTCACTTTACTGTACTAAAGCTACTTTTATCTTTTTTTTATCTTCTTTAAAAAAAGACTATTTAAACTAACAAGCGCACACATTATGATATTATGTTATGAAAACAAGTAGGGGTACACACGGGGGGGGGGGGATGCAGTACGGCAGCTCTCTTAATTTTCCATCTCTAAGATACTAACCGCTTATTAGTGAGTTGAAGTAGAAAGGTCATACGATGTTTAAACTATGCTGGTTTTACTTATAAAAAGATAATGTAATGAATTATTATGATTAATTTCTGTTTACCATGGATATCTGTTAAAACCTGAGTGTGTGCCAGACCCGGTTATCTAAGACTGTTATATTTACGTATTTAGTGTGCAATAAATTGGGTGGTCTACGTCTAGGTCTCCGGAAATAATCTAGGACGCTTTTAAAATATTAATACTTTAGAGATACAAGTTACCTTGCATTTTCTGAAGTAAGAGGGTTGCACCACTAATTATCGTCTGACTTCGTATGCTGAAAAGCTTTTTCTGATTTAGAATAAACTGTGTTAGTGTCTTTACTATCACTACATATACTATGTTTCTTGACAGTCAGTGCAGTTATGGGCAGTCAGGGGCGGGGTTTGCTACTGCGCATCCTGCGAGGCACTACACTGTTATATAACCGTCTAGAGCATTTCCAAAAGATGTTAGCTTTGTAGAAAAAGCTTGTATTTCTGTTTGAAGGGGAAGAAGGGCCTCCTTGAAGTCTTCCATTGTGAATGGTTGGTCAGTTTTGACTTTTTGAGTTTGTTTGTTAGCTTCAGGGTGTAATTTGTTTTTTGTCTTTTGGAAGATGATTCCTTTTCCGGAGAGCTGATGAGAGAAAGTCTGGTCTTAGTAGTTTGAGATTCCATTTGTTCCATTTTGATTGGTTTTGTTTAGGTATCTTATTCCCAGTCTGGCAGGCCCAAGCACATGTATCCAGATTCACCACTGTGCTACAGTATTTGAAAGTTATAGGATCAGAGCCGTTCGTTTTTCTTTAGAAAGAAAAAAAAGTGCAGATAAGTAGAGTTTGGAGTCTTTTTATGATATTTGGAATTTTTCCCTGGTCTATTTATATAGTAGCAACAGTGATTTGATTAGATTGATATCTAGTTTTGGAGCAGGCAGAAGTATATGCTTCTCATCTGGCAGCCATCTTGAATCTGAGAGCATCATCATCTTGTGAATAGGTAATGCATATGAGCAGTGAATGATATAAGAAATATTTGCATCTGCCATTTTTGAACACATGCTAGAACAGGTATCCGAGAGATGAATAACAATCATAGTTGCCACAGAAATACACGTATCTGTCATGCAATGAAGACCACCCTTGAAGAGCTTACATGACTTTCCTACCATACAAGGTGTATTGATGACCTACCTGGCAGTAAGCTGACTGAAAAATTTGCCCTTTGAGTGTGCCATAAATAATGTGTGTGTGAGTGTAAGCCATTGTTGCCTGACAGAAATTAAACAGATAAAAACCCTGCCTATTATACAAAGCTCTCTTCAGAACTCTGTATTGACTGTATGTGCCACAACAGAGAGCAATGGAGACTGTCATAAATAACTGAATTGAATGTGCCTATTAAGACAGGAGATTTGAATATAATATGAACAATCATATTTATTCAAAATGCTGGAAAGCAGCCACATGTTATTGTCCACACAGCACTGAGCATTACAGTATGACTACTCTAACAAGGAAGCTGTCCCCATCATATGGGGCACACACATTCCCAAAATGGAACCATAGTCTATCTGTGTAGGTGTGCTATACAAGCCAGTATTCAATGCATGTGCCACAGTAGCACTCGCAGCACAACATGACCCAAATAAACATTTCACTGCCTTGCAGTCACAATCTGTAATGATATATCGTTGTCCAATCATTACTTAATTGGCAGTTACACTTGTAGAAGTTAAGCACTGCTGTATTTAAACATCCTGCCTATCTAGTTACACATTCTAGAGAATAGTGTAAGATATGGAAGCACCTCAAGAAAAGTCTGACATTTAAATAGACAGTTCACTTGCTTAACAATGACCTCATCAGTGTGTTGCATCGGAGGTGTAGGCAGACAATATAATTTTGTAATCACAAGCTCTTACTGATGCCACACAAAACACCTGACATTTGAAGAATGGAAATGTTCTCCCGCCACCCCACTTAACAAATGTTTGTATCACTTTCCCTATAAAAACAGTAAATGGATATTTTTTCATCCCATGACACTATTTGAAGCATTAATTTACAAATTTGTGATCAAAGTTTTGCCAGAAAAGCAATGTTTTATTTAAGTAATGTACAGAAAATGTTATTATTAAAGTACAAATAGATGGCATAGCTGCACCCTTGTGTTGCAAAGAAGCTGTGGATGAGAAAGGTGGGTTTAGGGGATGATGGAGTCATATACCATATTAAAACATTTATCCAGAGTACAGGCTGATTAACACATGCTCACCTAACTGTAAACACCCTCACACACACCCACACACACAGGTTTTCCCTCTTGTGTATAGAAACTACTGTCTATCTAGTTTCACAATCTACAGCACAACATACTAATTAGAAGCACCACAGGAGATTTTTGACTCTTAAGGGGAGAGATTGCACTTTTGTCAGGATGACCTCATCTATCATAGAGGAAATTTCCACAAAAATTGGGATAGAGAAGTTGTAAGAACAGTTAAACATATTATTCTCAGGAGACATGTATACAGCACCAAGTGTTACACACAAACACACACCCACAGAAGTCTATCATGTTGGGTATCAAACTTCCTACCTATTTAGGTTACACAATTTAGAGAGCACTGTACTAGTTGCAAGTGCCACAGGAGAAGTCAGAATTTTAAGGGTAGAGGTAATGTACTTTTGTCAGGATGACCTCATCAGTATGTGTCATACAGGATGTTTCTGTCAAAAGTGGAATAAGTAAGTTGTGAGAACAGTTAAAAGTGAATGTATGTATTCATCGTCATTATCCTGTTGACCACTGTAATCCTGACATCTGACTCTCCATCTTGCTCAAAAGTACATTAAGCTGACTAAACCTAGCTTAGCACAGCTGCACAAAGTGAGACAGAGTAATGCAGATGATGGCAATCAAATTTTTTTACTGTGGAGCTTTTCTCCCCGGGCCTCCGCTGAAAATGGACCCACGTCCAGTCGGACACTCCCGGTCAACAAATTTAAATAAAATAAAATAAAAATAAATAAATAAAATAAATCTCAATATAATGCTGGAAGCTGTGTACTTCTGTTTAGCCTTAGTTGCCTGGCACCAGCGATTGCACAAATGCATAGGTGGAAGATTAATGATACAAAAGAGAGAAGAAACATCAGAAGGGAGACATAAAGACAAGGACAGAGTAGATTATGACAGGAAGAGTAATGATGGCTCACAACAATATGTAGCCAACACGTACACATAAGTTAATTTACCAAAAACACTAAGTAACACTTTGCTAATGACTGGATTAGAACCCATGAAATTATTCAAACACCTTTCTACACATGTCAGCATTAGCTTATCACATTACAAAGGAATTACTACTTCCTAGAATTAAAATAACAGAACTGAAGTGTACTAACAACGTAATGAAGCAAAAGGGGTGAACAGTGAAAGACAGAGAGACAGATGCATTGAGGAATAGCAACAACATGTTTTGTAGGACATGTAGGAAAATATCTGTGGTGTTTTAGCATTATTTATTAAAGCATCATTAATCTGTCCTACTGTGTATGATAAATTGATTGTTTGAGGTACAAATAAGGGGTAGGAGAGTGCAATAAACATGAATACCAATCTGGATGACATTGGCTTAATAAGTCTCCCTTTTGGGGCTGCAATGTTTTAGAAATAGATGTCCTGCAGCTCTATTCCAATGTAATGTTAAGGAAATGTTTTATATGGAGAGAAATACAGATGTTTACAGTTAAATATATAATACTAATATGAAATATCAGGAAGAAATAAACTAACATACAGTTGTAATCAAACCCATGACATTATGCAAAAATAACAGGCTACAAAGGTAATTCTCTCAACACACTACATAGGATCTCCTAATTTAATACAGCCAGCAGGCTAAGAACTGTTGCATTAACTGTTCCACAGTACTGCCTTTAGTCTGCCTTTACATTGTATTCCCATAGAGCAGCAGATTTAAGCACATTTATGCAAAAGTAACCAGATCACTGCAGATTAAACTGAAATCTTTAGCTTTTGCAATAAGAAGTTAAACAGTGCTGACTGTCGCTCACTCACACTGTCACTCAGCAGTACTGTGCTATGCCAAAATTCATGCAAATGTTGAGGACACAAAGTGAAAGATTTCATGGGTCGGCCATGTGGGTTGTCTGTGAATCTATTTTTGACCAGATTAAATGTGTGAAAGGGGGCTGGATAATAAAGTGGTGAAAAGGGGTCTGGCAAGCAGAGGGTAGAATATGGGGACAGAAATACAAGAATTTGCAGGAGGGTCATGAGATAACACCACAGCTATCTACTTCTTCACAACATAATTGTACACACAATTTCATTTCTTTGCAGAGTCACCACACCAGTGATGGGTGACAACAACAGATTAATGTAGCATGGACAACTGGACAAATTAGTTGTGTTAAGATCATAGGAAGTTACTAGGCTATTGGCCCTGAGGCCCCTTATAAGCCTAGCCAAGAATTTAGCCCATATTGTGACAAGTTAGTACCTGATGCCCCTGTCCAGCAGGGACACAGGTGGAATCCCAGGGGTGTATTTTCAGTTCCCCATCCAGTTATCCAGGTTGCTCTTAAAAAGGGTTAATGAGGTACTTTGCTATGCTTAATGTAGATTCACTGACAGGAAACCGCTTGGAAGTGGATGACATGATGATACGGAGGAGACTGGTCATCCTATGTATTAAGAGATGAGATAGAAGGGCAGTTCAGCGGGGATCCAAAGTCTACTTTGTGGTGAGAGAGAGGCTTCAGAAGGCAGTAAGGGATATCATCAGAATTAATGACAGACTCATGTTAGTCAGACTCCAGTGTAATGATACGGCAGTATTCATAATCTCAGCCTATGCCACACAGCAGGGTTGTGATAGTGAGGAAAAGAGTGTATTCAGACAGCAGTTGCAGGATCTACTAGATAAAGCAGGACAACATGAATTGGTGTTGATAATGGGTGACTTGAATGCACATATCGGGATAGACAGAACAGGATATGAGGACTGCCTGGGTCCACATGGGTGGGGCAACAGGAATAAAGAAAGAAGCCATTCTAGACTTCTGTCTGGCAAATGGCTTGATAGCAGCCAACACATGGTTCAGAAAGAGAGACGGCCACAAGATCACATACAAGAGTAGTCAACATGCAACTCGGGTCGACTTTGTCCTAGTAAGGAAAAGGCACTGGGGTAAATTCCATGATTGCAAAGTCATCCCCAGTGAAACAGTCGGCCCACAACATAAACCACTAGTTGCCACAATCAACTGCAAGCAGTGGTCGGAGAAAGCTCTAAGGTCAACAGAGACCAGGCTGAACACCTGAAAGTTGACTGGAGAGAAAGTACAACAGTTCAAGGAATTACTCATGGCTCTAGCACCCCAAGAAGAGGAGGAAATAGGTGGAGTTGAAGAAGAATGTCAGGACCTAAAAACAGCATGTGTTAGGACTACAGAAAAGATATGTGGCTAAACCAGGTATGGAAATAAGGTACATAAGGAAAGCTGGTGGTGGAATGCAGAAGTCATCAAAAGAAAGAAGGAGTGCAGGAAGAATTGGGAGATAGAAAAGACTGACCAGTCTAGGAAGGACTACTGGTTGGCTAACAAAGAAGCTAAGAAAGAAGTTGCAATAGCAAAGAATAGGGCATTGGAGACACTGTACCAACTTCTGGAAAGTGATTCAGTAAGGGGCACAAAGAAACTATATCAGGCTGCAAGGCAAAGACAGAAAGATAAATAAGATAATCGGACATCCTTCATAAGGGATGCCAGCAACAACCTGTTCACCAGTCAAGAGGACATCAAAGGCAGATGGAGAAGCATTTCCAGCAGCTTCTGAATGAAGAAAACCCCACAGAAGCTGTACTGCCCCAGAAACAGCCTATGATGAGGGAAGAAGAGGAGCCCACCCTAGAAGAAGTAAGGCCAGCAATAAGGAAGATGAAGTCAGAGAAAGCAGCAGGCTCATATGATGTCACAGCAGATATGATAAAGATGCTGGGAGAGACCGGGGAGAAATGGCTCCTGAGGGTACAAATAGCAGTGTGGAGAGAGAGAAGCATATCCTAGATGACTGGAGAATAAGCATACTCATGCCAGTGTACAAGAACAAAGGGGACATCCACAACTGTGGGCAGTACAGAGACCTCAAACTCCTATCACATTGCATGAATGTTCTGGAGAGGGTGATTGATAAATGGATACACAGAGTAGTAGAATATAAGATGGAAGATGAGCCGTGTGGACTCTGATCAGGATGCAACACAACTGACCTGATGTTTGCACTGAGACAGATACTTGAGAAGAAGCTAGAGATGAGAGAGGCCAACTGGGCATTCCTAGACTTTGAGAAAGTATATGACAAGGTCCTAAGAAAGCTGATCTGGGCAGTACTGTGGTGGTTTGAAGTCCCAGAAACATTGGTAGAATTAGTGCATGTTATGTACAAGGCCCCAATGACTCTAGTATGAACAGTGATCAGCCTCGCAGAGGGGTTCCCAGTGGGAGTGAGTGTACATCAGGGTTCAGCTCTGACCCCACTGCTGTTCATACTGCTGATGGACTACATTAGCAAACAGGTTGGAGGGGATGCTCAACAAAGCTGCTGTATGCAGATGATGTAGCAGTACAGGCAGACTCGGAGTTAGAACTTCAGCAAAGGATAGGAAAATGGAATGCAAATCTGAAGGCACATGGGATGAAACTAAACACAGATAAGACAGTGGTAATAGCAGCAAATTGGGGAAAAAAGAAGAAACTGAGAAGATAGTGGAACAGGTAAACGGCTTCAAGTAGCTGGGAGGGGTAGTTGAGGAGAAGGGTAGTCTGAATGAAGAGGTCAAAGCTAGAATCAGAGGGGCTGCAGCCAACTGGCATAGAGTATCAGGTGTCGTCTGACAGAAGAATGCCAAAGAAGCTGAAAAGTAAGGTGTACAAGACAGTGGTGTGACCAATACTACTGTATGGTACAGAAACCTGGGCAGTAAAGGCAGAACAGTTGAAGAAGCTAGAGTTGATGGAACTGAAGTGCCTGAGAAAGGTGGTAGGATGCACACTGTGGGACTGATGAAGAAATAATGACATAAGAGCAGAAGCCAAAGTATCTCCAAGTGCAGAAAAGATCAAAGAGAACAGAATACGGTGGTTTGGGCACATGTGTAGAAAAGCAGAAGACAATCTGGTGAGGAAGTTTTGGGACAGACAGGAAGAAGGTAAGAGGAAGTGAGGACATCCAGCAAAGAGGTGGATGGATTGTGTGAAAGAAGATCTGTGACAGTCAGGCATAAGTGTTGAAGAAGGTAGGTGTGTGGCACTGAATCGAGATAGTTGGCAACCACGATACCCCAACCCCCGTGTAGAAAAATGGGGAAAAAGGGGGATGATGATGATGATGATGATGAATGAGGTATTCTGCTTGATGTAGAGAGGGAGTCTATTCCACAGAAGGGGGAGTCTCTGGGACACAAATCTGTCCCATCAACAAGTCCTATTGATGTCACTGACCAGGTTGAGGTCGCACATGCGGGTTACTTGAGTGGAGCTTGACTTGCGGATATGCAGCAGTCCCATCAAGGCGGGGTCTGGAATTGCTTTGTATGCTAGTCAGAGATCACTTCTGATGAGTCTGTATGAGACTGAGTAGAGAGACAAGCCCTATCTATGTAGGGTAGATGTTTGAGGCCTTGGATTCTCCTGGTGAGGAACCTCTGTGTTCTCTCCAGCTGCTGCATGTGCTTTGTGAGGTACATGCCAAAAGGGACACTGTACCCAACAGTGGGTCTTCTAAGGAAAGAATACAGGGATGTTATGACCTCCTTATCCTTGGATGAGATACCCTTACTAATGAGGTGGGCCATGTAGAAAACTTTCCATACAATGCAGGCAATATGGTGGTCAAAAGACAGTTTGCTATCAGCCAGGGTGCCCAAGTCCCTCACGGCTGAGTGCATGCTTAGGACCTTGTTATTAATGTGATAATTTGTGGGGACATCACTCTCACCAAAGAGATAATGATGCATTTTTTTGGCATTCAGTTTGAGGCCATGTTTCTGGCACCAGTCATTTGTTTGGGTGAGACCCTCTTAGAGGATGTCCACATCATTAGAGGAATTAATGACAGCTCCCAGCTTACAGTCATCTGCAAACTTGGTCAGCCATAGCCCACTGGTTTTGGCCTGTACCTCAGAGGTCCCAAGACCAATCCCTGGGGCATACTACTCATTATGGGTCTACAGCTTTCCCTATTTTGACTAGGTGGGTTCCATCAGTGAGCCAGTTTGCTACCCATCTGGTAACATGCAGATTGATGCCTAGTTGAGAGAATTGATCTATTATACCCAAGTGGGGAATAGTATTGAAGGCTTTGGCCAGGTCAAGGGAGGTAGTGTGCATCATCTTCCCCTCATCCATGGCTTTGGTGACTGTCTCAAAGAAGTCAACCAAATTTAACATGCATAACCTCCCCTTGATAAAACCAAACTGTGTGGGATTGAGTGTTTGGAGGTTGCCAATGTCCTTGTTAATGAGGCCCATAATAATCCATTCCATGGCCTTGCAGAATCAGGCTTGTTAGGCTGATGGGTCTTTAATTTCTGGATTTGTGGATGCTCCACCTTTGTGCAGACAGATGACAGTGGCTGTCCTTCAGTCTGCTGGAATAAAGCCGGTACTCGGGCTTTGGTTGAATAGGGTGCTTAATAGTGCTGCAAGTTCCTGCCTGAGTTCATGTAGGATGCAGCCTGGGATGCTATCGTGTCCCATGGAGGCTGTATTTTTTGTCTTTGAGATGGCAGTGATGACTTGCTCCCTAGTGACAAGGGAGTGGGGGGCAGGTGCCTTTGAGACTGAAAGAGAACACAACGGCCAATTGAAAGCTATGCATGGAGCTAAACTTTTTTTTATTTTTTTTTTTTTTGTGGGACAGGTGCCTCTTTCTTTTTTTTTTTTTTTTTTTTTTTTTTTTTTTTTGGGAGAGAAAGGAATGTTGGGGAAGGTGCTTAGGAATGAGAGCATCAGGAAGGTAGACTAGGTTGGGAAGCATCCACAGATATACAGGACATACCAGATAGATGGAGATGGTGATGGAATCAAAAGGCTTGTGGACACCATGGTTGGGGATAGGCAGGGGACATAGGAGGTGCACCCACATCCATCTTGAGAACAGTGATATTCTAGACCTCACCCTCAGAACTGCCATCACTGTCTCCTGAAGCAGTTCCCTGTGTCAATGCTGGATGTGGCATTATGTTTGCAATGTGAGACGGGACCTTTTCAACCCTGCTGATACATGCACCGAGGACCCTTTCCATTATATACTCCATGAGACTTGCCAGGTCATGCCTGATGACAAAGCTGCCAACTCCACTACTACTGCTACTGGAGGGTAGCACTGCACCAGTAGTCAGGACAGAGCTGCCTCATGCAATCTTAGCCGGTAGAGCCGGAGTTGTGGAGGCAATACTGACAGGTTGTGACCCTGAAGTGCTGGGTGTTTGTGCTGTCATCTGTGGAGGTATGCCGGGCTGAGCCACAGTGATCAGTATACCTCTCCATGCTGTTGTTTATTAATGGTTCAGCAGCAAGTTATGCAAACAGCAGATTGTTAATAAATTATAACCCCCATGCATAAAAAATGAGACAAAAGTGTTGGGGGAGACAAAAAAGAGATAACTAGATACATGGCATGTCAAAGTACTGTATTTTTTAAATAAACTTGGTTTGGCAATACATAAATAATGTTGATAATTTACTGTTGCACACCTTTGCCAGCTCCATATATGATGAAAAGTATTTGTGTGTCATAAAATAAACAAATCTCACCACTATGATATAAGATGCAGCAGCCTTTATTTTTCTATGACAGGAATTATGCATTATAATTTAATAAATACCATTAACATAATATAATTCTTCCTGACATATTGCTGTTAATATTTTATAAATATTTATCCATTAAGAAAAACTAATTCCTGCTTATGGGTACTGAATAAATACATAGTAAAGCTGGCAGTCTAACTGCCAGATGCAAGTAGCAAGAGTTATTGGGGAAGGCATGCATGCTTAAGATGAAGGTTAAAGTATGCTTGCTAAAGATGCTAGTGCTTGAGGGAATGAAAATAACATTATGACTTGAATTTTTACATGCTTCATACTTAACACATGCCTCTTTGAGGTGATTTAATCTCTCCCAGTATGCCTCATGGTTTGCAGTTATCTCCTCTGCAACTGCACAGCACAAAAAGAAAATAAATATATATGAAAACATAATGAGTAACTATTTTGGCTGGTTGATAACTAATTTGTTATCATATACATGTTATGGGTCCATGCACTTACACAACTTGGTAGGGTGTTCCCAGTCCTAAATTCAGCCTCCCATTGGCTTAGGAGATCTTTATTGTGCTTCTTTAGGTCACCATAGTGGTGAAGACATTATTCACCACTGCATGGAATGCCTGTTGCATTGGAGACAGCCTCGGTTAAGCTATACCAATACTCAGCCTTACACTGTGAGCCAGTATAATCCCCCCTGCAGTAGCCTGCAGATGTAGCACTTCATGAGGAGTGCCACAAAAACCCTGGACTCCTCAACACTCCATCTTTGTATTCTAAATTTAGCAACATTCCCTCCCTCACCAGCTATGTCTGCAAAAGTCAAGCTAAGAAAAATGTCTGAATTTGCACCCAGTTCAGATCTCATGTGTTACTAGTATTGTGCAAAGAAGCACAGCCTTGCCAACTGCATTTGCACAACTGAAGCAGACACACTAACACTACTTAAATCATATAGCTGTAAAGGTGTGAAACATGACATTGCAGTTAGATGTAAGGTATGATGCTCCGGGTCTACCTGACAACACCGACGCACTAAAACACTGACAACAAAATCACCGACACCGCAAAGCCAAACGTTCAGAAACACGAAACGTCACATACCCGACAAACCACAATCCCGACACTCAACAAACAAAACAAATCCCCTGTCCAAAAAGCGCGCACACAACACAAGCACACCCAAAACCTTACAAACCTACACTGAACCTTACATACACAACTATCTATGCACTAACCTTAACCCAAACCCTAACCCTAAGGTCCGTCACTATCGCACACTCACCTAACCCGCGCCCTAACCCTAACTCACTTAACTCGCCCCTATCCCTAACGTCTGTCACTATCGCACACTCACCTGACCCGCGCCCTAACTCACTTAACCTGCCCCTAACACTACAGACCGTCACTATCGCACATTTACCTTACCCACACCCTAACCGTGATGTTCATCACTACCGCATATGTACCCACTAGCACTAGTTTGACATGTCGGTGTTCTCAGCGTCGGGATTCTCAACTGTCTGTCATCTTCATTGTTGATCTTCCGGTGTCGGTCTTCTCGTCGTCGGCGTTTCAAGCTTTCGGCATTATCAGGTAGACCCGATGCTCCACCCATTATCACAGGTTCCAGTGTTCAGCAATGGATTGCCTAAAGGCATGGTGTTTAAGGGTTGCACTTTGGAAGGTGAAAGATGATGAATTATGACATATTGTCATGTTGGGGCTTATACAGTGTTAAAATATTATTGTAACAGACTGGAATTGAACCCATGGGAAAAGGATGGAAGAATTGCAATGTACATTAATTGACATTGCCACAGGAGAACTACATTTCCAGCATGAAGATTAGACATAGAGTAATTTCTGAGTGAATGGAGATATACTTCAGAGAGGCCTATATGTGGGTGTGGTTGTAATTATTTCTTGGAATGCATTCCTATGTAGAAGTCATTATTTCTGTTAGTAATTTTTTTCAGATGGATGCAGCTGAATGTGCCGATTAATACATGTTGGTTTATATTACATACATACTTCACAAGACATAAACATGTAGTTGGGATATGTGATTACTCATGATAACAACAAAAGTGTTGTGCCCGTCATACATATGCAAGTGAATTTTATATTAATTATAATCAGATTCAGGTCTAGGAAACTTCACGCACATTAGCTTGGGTTTGTGTGAAACATTAATGATATATGACAAATAGTACAGTCTCATTATGAAAGGATCACGTATACATTACTTGCAAGAAACGGACTTGTCATTATCAGTTTTCTTTAATGTTACAGTCCTATTCAAAACATAATAAAAATGGGCTTCTTATTCCCTTTTTGAAAAGTATTTTGTAGCTGAATTTGAACCATTTATCAGCTGTGCCCTTGATCTAAAATCTCTGCACTTACACCTTGTGCCACAGAGATAGTTCTATGACAGCTGAAATTTCTCTCCTCAGTACTGTCCAGAGGGGTCTATATTATAAACCCGAAAGACATAAACATCAAATGCATATAGATCGACACATAAAGAGCAATCTACCATTACAGCGAAACACATAGTCAGCGAAAGTGGAAACACTGAATGTGTTTCCTTAACCAACAGTGCCATGTAGGCATACTTAAAATTAAATCAATAAAATTAAAATAAAATACCCCCATGTAGGGGGCTATGCCCCCCACACCCCGCTACTTAAATATACCAACTCCGAGACTGCACTACAATGGGGAAAAGGATATATTTCCTTATCCCCGGGATCACGCTGCTGGCTAAAGAAACACGTTTGGTGTTTCCACTTTTGCTGAATAGGTGTTTCTCTGTAATAGTAGATTGCTCTTTATGTGTCAATCTATATACGTTCGATGTTTACATCTTTCGGGTTTATAATATAGACCCTGTCCAGAGTACTGTTGGAATTGCACCATTGCCAGGGGAATTTGTACTACCTAAGAAAGCCTAAACTAATTTTTTCATTTTTTTCCTTAGTAGTGAACCCTGTTTGCGCGCTGTCAAGTGAAGAATAAAAGAACCGTAAAAAAAAAGGGAAAAAATGACATATTGTGACTAATTGCAATGTTATCTCTACACAGGATTCAAACCATGCTTTGCGGACCTTATTTCTTTCAATTCTCTTTGGGTATACCTTGTACCATAGAATTTGACATCTGTCAAATGCATTTATTGAAGTAACTACTCTCCCTGCTGCTGGGAGAACGTAACAATGCCAGGCATATTTGCTCTACTTAAGGCAGCCTAAACTAAAATATTTGCTTTTTTTATTTGGTAGTGAACCCTGTTTGTACACTGCTGAGCAAACAGCAAAACTGAAAAGACATTAGAAAATGAATATATGATATAGAAAAATACAGGAAGTAAAGTAAATGCAGTGCACGGATACAAGTAGCAATCACCAGAGCAAGAAGTGCATTCAAGTGAAACATTCTTCCTTCTCGCATCTCCTTGCAACATTGGACATGTACTTTTTGTAACACATTATCACACTTGTGGTTAATGATAAATATGAAAGTGGACAGACTAATGATCACATGGTGTTAGCAAGAGTGACAATTGTTTTTTTTAAACAGAATGGTATCACAACATATTATATATGTATTCAGAAAACCCTCTGTAAAAGTATAATTTGAGTGGATTCAAACCATTAGTCACATGCTGTTTATCTTTAAGCTCACTAAACCTGCACCTTGTGCCACAGAGAAAGTTAAACTGTCAGGTGTATTTTCTTCACTGAGTACTATCCAGAGTGTTGATGGCCATGCAATATCACCAGGCTGGTTTGCACTACCTAAGGCAGCCTAAACTAAATTTTTCACATTTTTCCTTAAGCCGTGAAAGTGACTTTCGCTCTGCCAAGTGGTGTGCAAATGTAGAAGGCAACATCTAGCAAAATTATTCAAACGGCTTTTGAGGAATAAGAAGTTGAAGACACCCTGAAATGAATCGCGATGTATCTGTAGCAATGAGCAAAGACAGTAATGCATTACAGTGATACATTCAGCTGTCTCACATTTCATTGCCACAGCAGTACTATCATGTATGTCTCACAATATCGGGATTTAGCTCCTGCCATAGTAATTTGCACAGTATGCACAATTCATCTTTAAATTGTTTCAAATGACTTATCTGTCAATTTTAGTCAATACTGACCTTACTTGAGTTTCCCCACATCAACACATTCATAAAACAAAATGAGTGTGAAGAATTATTATGAACTCTTTGAGTGAAATGATCTGTGAACGAGATTTGATCCCTCACCTGTACTTGTTCTCTAATCTGAATACTGTTACACATTATGCCACTGTGATTGAGATAGGATCATCATAAATTTAATTTATTCACTCAGTATTGCTCAGACTGCTGAGAAAAGCAAAACAATGCCAGTTTTCATTATGATACTGATTGCAGTCCAAAATGTCAGTTTTCATCTTGGGCTGTGAAATGCAGTTCATTGCTATTTAGCACTGCCAGTCAATGGTGCACAATGCCAAACGGTGTGCAAATGAGACAAGACAAAAACAATAAAAAACCTATATATTGTAGATCAAATACTTTACATGTACATTTTTAACCAAATTTGTTGTGTTGCAACAGGAACCTATATGGATTTAAACAAGGGTATCCAACGCAATCATTTAATAGTATTTCCCCAAGTTGACACACAGACATATATTAGCAAGGTGAAAAAGAGTTTAGATGTAACGATAATGTAACATTGTATCAAATCACATTGAAAGTGAAACAGAAGTAAGTTATGAAAGTTGTCCTTTCACATTTGACAGTGAATGCCTGGATGACTGGGATACTGCAAACAGTTACCATAGGCATGTGCTCACATGGCATAGACAAAGACTGCAGACACCACAGGTGTATCCTGTTCTTTCTGTCTGGTGCTTCATTTCATCTATGCTTTCATAATAGCAACTATATCTCTGTTTTATTTCCATATGTAATCATTACCAATAGCGTTGTTGCCTAACAGCAAGAGGTTCTCCCGTTCAATTTTTGGCTGGAGTGCGGGGAGTGCCTTCTGTGTGGAGTCTGCATGTCATCCCCGCAGTTGGGTGGGCATTCGAAAGACATGCGTAAATGGGTGTGTCTTCATTGAAGGTTGAATGTTGAGCTGGCACCTCGGCATTCGTCAAAATCTACTGCCAATCATTAGCGGACCGGAGTTCCGTTGTGGTGACCCCCTAACCAGGAAAAGCCGAAAGACAACAACATGTAATCATTACCAATGCTTAAAGTACTCCCTTTAATATGAATACATTTTTTACCAAGGGCTAGTAACTGTGGTCATTAAAGCCAGCATTTGAATGTTAGAACTCTCTTTCTCCTAAATCACTCATTGTACTTTCAGACTTTAAGTCTCTTCTCCCTAACACAACCTCAGTAGGTGTATATCAAAGAGGGAAGATTGTGTAAACTAATCATTCCTGCAGTCATTGATGCCTGCAAGCCATTAATAGGCAAAACTTCTCAACCTCAGGAAATCTAAATCCCTTAGAGCTACATGATCCAGGGACCTGAACCTCCGCACAGAAATAAATAGGACATGCTGGAGGGACAGATTCATATCCCAGAGGCTCCCCTCACTCTGGAACAAAATCCCAAAATCCCAATCCATGTCAGGCAGAGCCCCTCACTGACCCTCTTCAAGAGAAATCTTGACGAATGGATGGGAGATCATAAGTTTACCCCTGGGATCTCTTCTGTGTCGCTACTTGACAGAGGTACAGTAAACAAACCTTAAAAGGGCTACCTTCTGTGACCTACTATACAGAGGCATAGTCAACTAATCTAAAAGGGTGGCAAAAGCCAAACATACTCTGGCTAGGCTTATAAATGCCCTAGGGCAGATAGCCTAGTATCAACCTATGAACCTATGTTCATCTTTGCATTTCTAGAGCATGTGCATTTATTCATGTAGGTCCCTACACCATGTTTACATTCTCTACACTTAGTGTAGCTTTTGGTATTTAAGAATGCTAATGATTTTATGCCTCATTTGCATACTCACAATGCTCTTAGGGCTGATTCTCCACTATGTAAAGGTAACTGTGTAGCTAATGCCCTTGTATCATACTGGTGAGACTGTTTTAAACCCATGGCTCAATACTGCTATTAAAATATGACTTTGGGAGATTTATTTATTTTCTAGAGTCCTGTATTGTCAGTGCATTCTATTTCTTAATTAATGCTTTTAGTTTAAAATTGAAAGGTGAAGTGCAATGACTACTGAAAAACAGTTTTATTAGTTTACACTTTTTTCTTTTATTCCTACTTTTTGCGATAGCCATGTCTGCATTTCAACAATTATGTTACTGAATGTAATTCTTACTGCAGATGATTATATTGTAAGTATGTAGGAAAGTCTGGTGTTTTTATCTGTGTTAGCAGGAAAAGAAACATTTGTTCTTTGTGTCTTTCTACCTGACTGAACTCCACAGCAGTGGCTGTGGCAGTTATAATGGTTTGGTGTTATTTTTCTAATGCAACATTTATAAATTGTTGTTGGACTTGTTATTGTCTTTGGAATACAACATGATTACCCGTAGAAAAAACAAGTGTTGCTGCCACTATTATTATGCTGTAAATGCAACAGGTGATAAATCAGTGTACTGCTGCTGCCAGACATCAGACAAAAAGAACAGTGTTCAGACCCTGTTTAACTTATCATGGACTGCATGGCACAAAAATTGTTGAGAGAGATAGGGTGGACAGGGAAACACTGGAGGAAACATGCAACCTCGACCGCCTCCACCTCAGGCCCCAGTTAAACCATGGAGAATCCATACCAGTGGAAACAAAAAATATGTGTAGCATTATGTGTACTAGCTAGTGGTACTTTCCAGTGACCCACAGGGAATATATTTGGGGTGTCGTAGGGATCAGCATCTAGAATATTACATCAGTTTTTTTTAAATGCAATGCTACTACATGCAAGGGATCACAATTGTTTCCCATGCACCCCACAGGAGAAAGCAAGAATCATACAGGAATTCTACACAGTGGTACACTTCTCTGAAGTGTTGGGGGCCATAGACTGCATGCACTTTGAAATTAAAGACCCACAAGGTGAACAGAGAAGGAGGTACATCAACAGAAAAGGTTTCCACTCTATAAACTGTCAGGGTGTTTGTAATGCCTAAAGGATCATTTACAATGTCTGTGAAGCTAACCCAGGCAAATTACAACATCTCACTCACATGGTACACTTGTGAGCAGTACACCAGGTTTGCTAGGGGTGACATTGCTCAAAGGCATTTAGTGGGGGATACAGGTCATGCACTGGATCACTGCAATGGATCCCTGGCTTATGACATTCATGAGAAACCCACACAACCCCACTAAGCAAGGATACAATGAGGCCCATGCTCAAACTAAGAATATCAAAGAATGTGTTTGGTTTGCTTAAATCAAAGTCTCAGTGTCTAGACACATCTGGAGGTGCACTGCACTATGGCCCAGGCACCTTTGCCAAAATGATTATAATCTGTGCCATGTTACACAAACATATTGAGCTAGGACAGCAAGGGGCAGGACCATAGTTTCAAGGACCACAGGCAGGCCCAACAGCAGCAGGTAAAGATGAGAAGCCTGAGAGAGAAACACCAGCTGCAGTTGGTACTGGCAGAGGCATGTATAGTATGTCCTATCTCTGGCTAAGAGGCAAATGATAGCACACACAATTGCTACCTATATCACAGCCTAAGATCCCATACACATATAAACAGGATAACTGATGCTTGTTATACTCCACAACCTTTACTTGACTATATAATGACAATGATCTGATAGCATCAGACAGAGACAACCCCAAAGGACACAATTCATATCTGGAGTAATTGCAAAGTAAGTGTGGAACCTGTAAAAGAAAAAACATTATATAACTGATTAGTTTCATATGGAGATATGTACATGCCCCTAAACAGAGCATTTCTCTTAGGTGTACAGTTATGTCAGTAATATCTCCTCTGTCAGATTTTTGAAATATACAATTAGATATTAGAAACAACAGTGTGCATCAAGCATTTCATAAAACATGGGAAAAGTCAATTATGCACAGTTATACCAAGAAGCAAGACTGAAGTACCTAATGCTGCCACTGCTGTAATGACAATACTAACTGAAATATAATGCAGTTCAACAATTATAGAAGCAATTATTCACAAATGAGTAGGAACAAGAAATCAACATCTTTTTTCAATAATACATATTGATAAGTGCAAGCATGTGAATAAGCAAATGTTAGCTATCCTATGTGTGCATCAGATATATATGCAACCCTAAGTCACAAAGACACGTGCAAAGGGCAGAACACAGTTATCATCATCATTTGCACAGGGTGGAGGCGGTATGAGGTCAAGGCCGACACCAAAGAAGTGAGTATGTGCAAGTAAGAAACACGTGTATCTATCAGAGTGTTTTGTGCCAGTAACAACAGATGTATAGCACTCAATAGGACTGTTTAAATAGTTTGCATGTGTGTGAAATGGTATGGGCAAGTGATTTTTTTTTCAATGTGTGTGTGTCTGCATGAACACAATCAATCATTGTCTTAGCACTATGTCCTGTAATCTTGGGCAGGTATGAGACATGTTTGGTACAGTAGTCAGTTTAGCATCATCACCTCCAACCATATCATCTAGCTGTGCTAGTTGTTGAATTGCTACTTCCACTGCCCTGGTTAGAAGTTGGGGGTGCTACCTGAACATGAGCAAAGTCTGCTGGATAAGCACTCTTCATGACTACATCCAGCAGCACAATCCTTTGGCCTGCCATGTCTGGGTGTGGACACCACAATCATTGCTGAACCAGTGGATATAGTGTCACTACTGGAGTGGGATCTTGCACAGCCACGTCTCCTAATACCAGAAGATGTAGCAGCTCTCTAGCACGTGGATGCCCTCCATCCCCAACAGATGTTCACAGACACTGCCTGATCCAGTGTGCCATTCATCCTGTCCAAGGAGTTGCCCATATGGTTTAGGTGGTCACTCACATCAGAATGCACAATATTTAGTAGTCGCACTATCTCTTCTGAAGCCCTTGGTGGACCATGCCTATACCTCTTCTATAGCCCTATACATGTCTGGCAGCACCTAATGGCACACCAACATCGGGAGGAGGGTGGACAGCAGGCCTCCTCTGATCACCCATACCAACCTTCCTTTGTGGTGCCACATCCTCACAATGGCTATGGGAGAAGCAACTAGCTCTGCAATTGGAGTAACCACACTAGCCTAATCAAAGCTGTTATCAACCTGTCCTATGTCAGAGATCTCTATGTCATGTGTATGCGTAGGCATATTGACTGTGTCTGAAATATGGGCAGGGGATGTGGGAGCCACAGCCTCAGTGTCGGACCGACTCACTGCACCCCATATTATGCCTCTTCCTCACCATCATCATCATCTGAGGCTACCGATACTCTGATTTTCAGGTGGCAGGAATTACCAGTGCCACTCTCATAATCATCTATAACATGCAATAGACACAATAAACAGAAAAACATAATAGAATTGATCACATACTTTCCTTACATGAAAGGCATGTTAAACTCTAACAGATGCTAAAGCAACACAAATTTTAATCTCATGTAGACCTGAATCTACTTTACAGACACCAACGCCACTAACCAAATATATGCTCACAAGAACAAGTGGGCTGGCAGCCTGCAAAATAGATGTGCCTGTATGTGAAGTAGGGAAAAGAAAGAAGGCTGCTAAGTATCACAATGCAAATGAAACAGTTAAAAAGAGAACAATCCCTTTCACAAGTACAGATTAAAAATGCTGTCATACAAAAATGTAGTGAACAGTTGTATTCCCCCCTGCAAAACATCTTCCTCTATTTCTCCATGTCTGTCATCTGACTCACAGCTATTGCTGTCTCTATTTCTATTTATTATTTATATATATATATATTTACACACACACACACACACACACACACACACACACACACACACACACACACACACATCTAAGATATATGCGTAACCTTAACACTTGCATTTTGCAGATCTGGAAGGTCTGTTTGTGACAGTCTATGACCGTCATCCATATTAGCAATGCCAAGGATTTTGTGGGAACCCTCTGCTGAGCTATCTGGATCTCTGACAGTGGATAGGAACTCCTCTATTTCAGTTATTGATGGTTCAGTAGCAGGACCACCCCCACTGTCACCTGTTTCTGGGCTAATGCAGTTTCCTATGGTAGGCAGAAGTTATCATATCACTTGCCCGGTGACATATCTGGGAGTCAGTTCTTCCTTGCCCTCCAACAGTATTGTCATTGAACACCTGTTACTACTGTATATCCTGTCTGAGGCACATTGATCACCTATACCTCAACTTAACAAAAATTCTCCATGGTGATGTAAGGCCTGGATAATCTAGAGTGTCTATATTACGCTGGGATGAAACAGCTAGGCTTGAAACTACTTCTGTGTCAATAGCCTAGTAACTTCCTATGATAATGACCTACTTTTCTGCATCGGTGTATGGTGACTTGTGAACTACTGATTTCTTCTTGGGTGCCTTATCCCTGTATGCGATGTAACAAAAAACAGACATATAATTACATATATAATATATAGACAGGATGGCTATGAACTCAATTGTGTGAATGTGTGCAACCATCACGTACACAGCAATTTAAAAGTTAATGATCCCCTGTGACTACACACAAGTTAGGACAGCCCTCTCATAAAAAGTAAATATTTCTTAATCAAATATCAACAAAGTATAACAGTTCAGCAATGCAGATAACAGAGGTTTTACTGTGTAATACGTTGCAGCTTTAACTAAGCCTGCTTTAGGCACCAGTGAACCCTGCAGTCACTGGGGGCCCCCAACCACAGAAAATTATCTTATCTTGATATTTTGTAACATGTCTGTCAAACCAGGTGGTTTATAATAACTCTTATATCTCCTTTAAAATTCAAAATATCTCTTGTTATAGTAACAGTGTTTTGACAAGTAACATGCTTCACAATTCTATTAAATATTTTAACTAACTTTGGGCAGCATGATGCCAGGGAATCTTCTTAGGCTAAGCTTATATAGGCTCCAGGGCCTTTAGCCTAGTACACACCTATGAACACTGACATAGTGCCCCTTGTTTAGTTAAATCCTACTGATGGACATTCTCTCCACTAAAACTAACAACATAGCCAGGTTTAGTTATCTGCAAAACACACAGCAGTGCGGAAGGGCTTAATCATCCTTGACTGTGGGGGGGACTCACAAAGCTGCTGCTGCTTGGGGAAAATGAGGAAAAAAATATGTATTAATTTTCTGATTACGCTGTTTAACCTGAACTGGGCTGTGATATGACCCTGTTCGGATAAATTTGATAATGAACATGAGGAAGGTAAGCACTAGACAGATCAGTAGGCCAAAGTGACTGATCTCAGTACATACTTTGGATTTTAAGTAGAGCTAATCTTCCAATGTTCAGGGTTGGCTTTCTCTCTCTTTAAGGGAGTTTTATAAATACTGGCAGAATACCAGATGTTATAACTCTCAACTTTGTTGCTCAAGAATTCTGAGCAAGGGCAAAAATAATAGTGACTCAAAATCAGGAACACATTTTAAATATTACCCTACTTCACTTATAAAGTTAATAGAGTAACACACTTTTCATCAACATGCATTTTGTTGACTATCTGTAATCCTGAATGATTTTCCAGGAAGTCAAACTTATTACAAGGGACAGAGCAAAATTATGAGGCAAATCATGGACAGTCTGTGAAATCAGGGACAGTGACAGGTGTACATTACTCCTCAATGAGGTAAATAAAACTGACTTACCCCTGGTTCTGTTTGACAACTGCTAAAAACTGTTTATGATATTGATCTAGTGTGACAGTACCAGTGTTATACAATACATTGCTATTTGTTGAAATTAGTGTAAAATAAGAAGTTATGTACTCACCATAACGTTCCATCTGAGTAGGTATCTTCATTTGTCTGCAACATTTGGGATACGGATCCGAGCCGGCAACTTCTACCACAGCATAGATCCGAGCTCCTAGCTCCTCCCTTTACCCATAATCCCCTGCCAACCCTGACTGACCTCAGATCAAGTTTGCCACATATAACAACTCGTTACTGTGTCCCGGAAGGGACTCATCTGAGACGACTCCTAATTAGAATCATATTGGTCAGGGGGAAGGAGGGGGAGATGATTGCAGACAAATGAAGATACCTACTCAGATGGAACGTTATGGTGAGTACATAACGTCTTAATCTGAAGTAGGCACTTCATTTGTCAGCAACCTTTGGGACAGAGTCCCCAGCTACCTGAATCTTGGGTGGCCTTCATGGAAGGTTATTCCGGAGCACTGCAGAGCCAAAGGACGCCCTACCTCTGGAGACAACATCCAGTTTGTAATGGCTGATAAAAGTATGAGATGAAGCCCAAGTGGCTGCGGAACAAATATCATCCAAGGGAACCCTAGATCTAAAAGCAGCCGATGTAGCAACGGCCCTAGTAGAATGAGCGCGGACTCCCTGAGGTGCAGGCCTTCCCGAACTCTGATATGCTAAGAGAATACAACTAGCTATCCATCGTGACAGGGTAACTTTAGAAACCGACTTGCCTAAGTTGGTTTTGGCAAAGGAGACAAACAACTGGTTGGATTGTCTATGACCAGCAGTTCGATGAATATAAAAGCGCAGTTGTCTGTGCACGTCCAAAGAATGCAGTTTATATTCTCCTTTGTTCAGATAGTTGGGGAAGAACTCGGGAAGATTAATAGATTGATTAATGTTTGCTTCAGAAGATACCTTAGGCAGAAAAGACGGATTGATCCTGAGGTAAACTCTATCCTGATGGAAGGCCAAATACGGTGGTTTGACACAGAGACTCTTTTAGCTGAAGTAATGGCCACCAGAAAGGCCGTTTTCCAAGAGAGGTGTTTAAGATCAACCGTGGCCGCCGGCTCGAAAGGGGGGCTTGTCAAGGCCTGTAGAACTAAAGATAAATCCCATGGGGGTACTACCTCCTTGACAGGAGGTCTGAGGAGGAAGGTACCCTTGAGGAAAGCTTTACAGAGCTTGGAGGTAATAAGAGGGCCCGACTCATGCCCTACATGATGGTGCGAAATCGCTGCTAGTTGTACCTTGACTGTAGAACAGCTAGCCCCCTGATGAAAAAGGGTAGTTAGAAAATCCAAAACAGATGTTAAAGGCGCTGTAAAAGGATCTAAGTGACGGTGCTCAGCCCAGATGGAAAAACGTTTCCACTTACTCCGATAAACCCTTCTGGTGGCTGGCTTGTGTGCTGCTACTAGAATGGCTTTGACTGGTGAGGAGATTCCGGGAGTCCTTATCGGGAGTGGAACTGGAGCAACCAAGCCGTCAGCTTGAGGTTGACCAGGTTGGGGGTCGGAAGACCCAGAGGGTGAGTAATGAGATCCGGAAGGGGATCCAGAATCCAGGGCGGATGAATCAGGAGAGCCCATAGGTACGGGAACCACATCTGACTAAGCCAGAATGGGGCAATGAGGATCATCTTGCTCCCCAACCAACTGGCTTTCTGTAAAAGTTTTAGCATCAGGGGCAGTGGAGGGTAAGCGTAAAGAAGACCGGGAGGCCAAGCATGTACTAGAGAGTCTCTCGGGGACTCCCCCCAGAGGGGGTATTAGAGTGAAGTAACTGTTAAATTTGGTATTTGAGGGAGAGGCAAAAAGATCGCAACAGGGTTGCCCCCATTGGGCAAATATTCGCTCTGCTACTAGAGGATTGAGAGACCATTCGTATGGGGTCAGGATTGTACGACTGAGCATGTCTGCTAGGATGTTGGACCGTCCCGGAATGTGCGTTGCAATGAGAAAGCGGTTGGTGGATATCGCCCATTCCCACACTCTCATGGCCTCGTGACAAAGAGGATAAGACCTGGTTCCCCCCTGTTTGTTGATTTACCAGACAACTGACATGTTGTCCATTTGTACCGCAATCATCCCAATTGGAAGAAGGTCGTGAAGTGCCTGCAACGTCAAAAGCACCACTCTCATCTCTAGGACATTGATATGCAAGGAGGTCTCTATGTCGTTCCACGTTCCTTGGACCGTTCAGCCTGAATAGTGCTCCCCCCACCCCAGGCGAGAAGCGTCCGTGGTCACTGTGGCGATGGGAGGAGGCATCGAGAATGGGCGTCCCGTGTGGAGGCTCGGGGACTGGAGCCACCACACGAGCGACCTTCTGCAAGTCCTGTTTAGGGGAATGGGATGGGACAGGGGGTTGCAAGACAGGGACCATTGCACCTGAAGGGTCCACTGTAGGACCCTCGTATTCAGACGGGCTAAGGGCAGCAGAGAAGTTGCTGCCGCCATGGACCCTAGAGCCCTCAGGACCAATTCCGCCGGTGGAGCTTGAAGTTGGAGAATGGCCTGTACATGCAACCTCAGGTTCTGAAGCCGATCTGGAGTCAGGAAAGCAAGCATTAGTCTGGAATCCAATCTCGCCCCTATGAAATCTATTACCTGTGTAGGAGCCAGAGAGGATTTGGCCATGTTGACCATCAATCCTAGACATGGAGCAAGATTGAGAAAGTAATCCCTGCATGAACAGAGCAGATGCATCTGTCCACTAGAATGTGATAGTACGCATCCTTGAGGTCTATCGAGCACATCCAGTCGTTCTCCCGTAACAGGGGGAGAATAGATTGCAGCGTGACCATCCGGAACTTTTCTTTGGGTACTGCCAGGTTCAAGAGAGAGAGGTCGAGGATGGGCCTCAAGTCCCCCCGTCTTTTTTGGCACCAGAAAGAACCTGGAGTAAAACCCTGATCCGAGCTGATCTGGGGGGACTGGTTGGATGGCTCTTTTTTGTAAAAGCTGCTGAATTTCTGTAGCAGCCGCTTCCCTCTGATTGGGTGGTACGTCGAGGAGGCTACTGGTTTTGGGGGTTACAATAAAGGGAATTTGGTAACCTCTGGATATGATGCGAAGCAACCAGCGATCTGTTGTTATGGACTCCCACATTGCTAGGTGCCTCGAAAAGTGCCCCCCGACTGCCTCCAGAGTGGAGCAGCCGGGCAACCCCTCGGGTTCGGCGTGGGCCTCTCAGAGAAGGGTTCTCTGGACCCAAAATTCCTGGGACCCCCTCTGCCTCTAGGGCGGCGTCCTCCTCTGCCACGAGAGGACTGGTTATCCGGAGCAGACTGGGATTGATGCGATTTCCGGTACCACATCTTCTTCTGACCCTTTTGGTTCTTGGAAAAGGACCTCTGGAGAGCAGAGAAGCGGACTCCGACAGCAGACAACGTCTTCCCGTCTTTCTCACTCTGGACTAACGTGTCGCGAACGGTTTTGCCAAACAGAGCAGAACCATGAAAGGGGGCATTCGCGAATGACGCCTTAAAGGGTTCCGAGAAGTCACAATGTCGGAGCCAGGCTTGTCGCCTCATGACCAGGCCAACTCCGCCAGCTCTAGCGGCGTGAGACAAAAGCCACATAGAGGTGTTAGAAATGGACCGTAGAGTGGACATTCGGGAGGAGTACAGTTGTTTGTCCCCTTCCGACATGGACTCTGGGGGGGAAGCAGCGTATTCTTTTATTAGATCCCGCTGCATCCGGATGACGTGTGCCATATAGTTCAGCGCCCTCATCGAGAAGGTTGCTGAACTGAAGGCCCGCTTCCCAAGGCGGTCCATCGCACGAGACTCATTGCTCGGTGGGTGGACCGTGGGGCTCTCCTGAGCCAACTCTCTCTTGGTGGCCGCCGCCACCAATATGGCATCCACAGGGGGACCTCTGCTCCAATGGGTTCTCCCTGCGGGGGCACTCAAGATCCTATCTGGGCGCTTAGGGACTGGCTCTACAGTGTCAGGCTTCTTCCAAGCCCTGGTGGTGATGAGGTCCACCAGGGGGTCGGGGGGGGACACCCAAGAGGTAGATGGCCTTGCTTCGAACGCCTCTAGGAATACGGACTCATTGGAGGAAGCCTTGGGGGCAGACCAACCCCCCCCTGATCCTAAGCATTTCCATGATGTCTCCAAAGGAGACATCCTCGGGGGGTGACCTTGGGGAGCCTTCCCTTTCATCTAAGTCCGTATCTTCCGTAAGGGACTCGGGGGGAGTCCACGTGCCTCCTCTTACACTTAGACTTGTGAGGAACCTCCTCGGGGGGGCTGTCCGAGGAAGTCTCACCAGCAATATCATGTTCCGAAGGAACACCCAGAGGCACTGAAGCAGGCTGCCCCAAAGGCCGTGTGATGGGAGCCTGGACCAGCTGAGAGGGAGTGCAGGGGGGAGCCGAAGCCAGGACCAGAGGCCCGGATGCACTCAACAGTGTCCTCTCCACCGCAGCGAAAGCCGAGGGGGAGCCGCCCTTGATTGGATCAGAGAGTCGACTCCCACCCGGATCCGAAGCGGGGACCGGACCCGGGGCCGAGACCATCGGATCCGAAGGACCCGTGTGCTCCGACCGGGATGGAGCCGAAGGCACACCGAATCCCTCAGATCCGAAGCTCGGCTCGGAGAGGTCGGATCCGACAAACTCGAGGGAACAGTCAGAGCCGAAGTGCCCAGCACTGTCTGCTCCGACCCACCCCCGGATCCAACGCGGCTCGGCTCCGAACACTCCGAACCCAGAAAACGGGTTTCAGAAGGGGCGATTGGAGCAAAGAATGGAGTCGAGCTCCCCCCCGGAGGGGGGGAGGCAAGAGCACTCCCATCTGCAGCTGGGCCTGGATGAACCTCCTCATCATCCGGTCCATGTCTGCATCCGACATGCTATAAGTGGACCTCGAAGAGGCCACCGAGGCAGGCCTGGAGTGCCGCCTCGATGACCTCTACGGGGACTGGGTCACCTCCTCCTCAGGTCCCGGTGAGAAGCAAGGGGACCAGAGCCAAGGAGGAGGCGATCCAGAAGCCCTGGAGGGAGAAGCCCGTTTGGCGGGCGGGGCAGAGGAGGAGTCCTCGGCCCGCCGCTTATGGTGCTTCTCTCTCCACTTGTCTTTCCTGGCCTCCCTCTCCTCTGGAGCCGAAGCGGGAGGTTGAGTCCCGACCGGAGGGAGGGAGGCAGGAGTGGCCGCCACCGAAGGCTGGGTAGTGGCCACAGAAGTACCGGAGGCCGGAGCCGGATCTGGGGGCAAAAGGCCCGCCAGAATCAGCTTCGACCTCCGTTCCTTAAGTGCCCTGGGGTTGAACGCCGCGCAGATCGCACATCCAGAGGAGAGGTGTTCAACCCCAAGGCACCTAACGCACCGAGTGTGGCCATCCGCCGGTGAAAGCTTATGGCCACACTCAGTGCACTTAGAAAAAGCGGCTTTAGGGGCCTCTGACATTTTTAAGTAAAGGAAAACACACTCACTCGGCCCCTACACACACACACACACACGCACACACGCACACACACACTACGACCAGCGAGGTAGGGAGGAGAAAAAGGACCACAAAATTAAATTTTGCTTAAGCAAGATAAAAGAGGGCTATAGGGGTACCTAACCAATCACTCTCACTCACACCAAAAGAAAAAAGTAAGAAAATTGAAAATTTTTTTCTCACAAAGTTTCCGATAGACCAGGAGCTCAGGAACCTAGCTTGTAGCTTGAAGCGCGGCAAACTAGATCTGAGGTCAGTCAGGGTTGGCAGGGGATTATGGGTAAAGGGAGGAGCTAGGAGCTCGGATCTATGCTGTGGTAGAAGTTGCCGGCTCGGATCCGAGATCGGATCCGTATCCCAAAGGTTGCTGACAAATGAAGTGCCTACTTCAGATCTAGTGTTGCTATGGCTTATTTGTGTGTGTGCAATTTTTATCTGTGCACACACCCAGTAATGCAGAGAGACATACATTACTCTTCTGGATATCCGTAAAATATGCAGTTAGGTAATTATATTTCAAAAGTTAGGCATAAAACATATTACAGAACATTCAGACACTTAGATCTTCTAGGAATCTGATGGCCCCCACACCACAGACTAAAATGGGTTTTAATATGGGCTTAAGGGTGGCCTCTGCTCTCAACTGTACCCATTCTAAAACCAGCCCCACTCAGATGTGTGTACAGAAGGTTGCTATAGGTTGTGTAGGAGGCAGGGGATTGTGTGGCCATTACTTCTTTAATTTTCATCACAGTCAAACCTTAGAGGTGTGCACAAGAGGTCATTATAGCTTGTGTTTGGGCTAGTGATGGTACGATCATTGTTTTGTTTACTTTTCCTCACAAACTTCAGAGGTATACAAAGAGGTTTAATATGGCTTATGTTGGGGCACTGTATTGTCTGGGAGCAACAAAGTGGAATACATTACTGTAATCATTTTTCACTTTCCTCACAATCACACATTGGACATGTTTACAGGTGGCTGCCTTTGGGTTTAGGGGTGAGGAAGCATGCTATGTAGATGTATGACAGCAGTAACTTGACATGCATGATGTAGGCCATTTGAACTTCTGCTTTCATCCCAATCTAACATCAAAGGGATGCACAGGCAGTGACTGTATTTTGGGGGATTAGGGAGCCAGGCAGTATTCCCAAATAGGATATGTATGCCCTCACAACAATTGGCTCATTTATGGTGAGCTACTATTTTGTCAGCTTTGAACATTAAGTCTTGGGCTCAATTCATGTCTTCCTTGAAAGAAAAAATAAGACTGAAACTCTTTTCTTACTCATGATTTTTGTTTAGGCCAACATTGGATTAAAAAGTTGGGAGAATGCTCCAAAATGCATCCCAGAGCATATTGTAACCTTATGGCTTCTGCGAACCCTGGCTTACTTGAGTTTACTGTGCTGTCTTGGTCAGGAAAGATGTGTTGAAAGATGCCCGGAAAACTAAAGTTGACAGCAACACTGAATTTATTTCCTTAATCATAATTTCTGTTCAAGCCATCACTGGATGAAAAGAGTGTGTAAAAAAAAAAAAAAAAAAAAAAAAACCTAGTAAAATGCACTTCAGAGCATATAGAAAAGTGATGGCTTCTTGAAAAGGTTGAAGAGTTAAGGCAAAATCTGAAAAAAGGAAGAAAAAAGTAATGTGCATGGTATGGGTAGCCAGAGGGGAACAGTGGAGTGCGTGTGTGTGTGTTAGGGGGGTAAAACTGTGTTAGGGGGGTAAAACAATAGGCAGTGCCACTTAAGTCCAAACCTGTACATAGAGTCATTGTAATGTATCATTGTTGCAACTAAATGCCAGTAACTTTGAATATTCTTTGTGAGATGGACCAACATAGCTACATGGGCCCCAACATGAGCATTGTGCAGGTCAGCCTGTGCATATTACTCTTAAATGTTTGCAGCATGAACTAAAAGGTTGTTTTGGGGGTGGCAGTGACATGGTGATGCTTGGACTAGAAGGGCCCAAGGGGCCCCCAAAATGTTAGCACCAGCCCTTTAACAATAACAATTAAAAATTTAGCATTAGAAATGTAAGTCAAAACTATTATAAATGCCATCTCCACTGCTGTCATAGGCAGTGAGGTAGAAATCCAAAAATGTAACACATTTTCGTTCTGCTAACACAGGTACAAAATGCCAGACCTACCTACAAAATTGTAATACACTCATCTGCATTAACTGTGCAAATGTCAATTAAATACAACCTAAAATATAGGTCATGTAGCATTCTGTAGCGTACGTTTTGTAATGGAGACAAGGCTATGCCAAACGAAAGGTTTAAAGAAAAAACATTAAGATAAAAAAATGCATAGCCGTTGTCAGTGCAATTCTCTTTTTAACATTAAACTAAAAGCATTAGCCAAGAAATAGCAACATACCCTGACAATACAGCAGTACAGAAATTAGATAATTCTCCAAAAGTTGTATTTATTTAGCAATACCAAGCTCTCTGAATCCAAATAGTCACCCCAGTATGATACAAAGGCATTATATACACAATTACCTTTATATAGTGCAAAGTCAGGCCTGTGAAGACTGTGAGTATGCAACTGCAGTGTTAAATCATTACCATCCCTGAATACCACACTCTCCATTAAGTGTAGGGACTGTATGCCCTAGCAATTCAAGGATGATCATTGGGAAGTGTTACCTGCTAATGGCTTGTAGGTGTCTATGATTACTCTGACTGTAGGTACGATCAGGGTTTCACAGTCTCCTCTCTTTAATGTGAGGTTGTATCAGGGAGAATTGATTTAACAAAAAGTCTGGAAGTACATAGACTGAATTAGGAGAGCAACACTCCTAACATTCAAATGTTAGCTTTAATGACCCCAGTTACTGCCCCTTACTAAGAAATGCTGTTCATATTCAAGAGGGTACTTTAAGCATTGCTACAGATAACATATGCAATAAAACATAGATATTATTGCTATGAAGAAAGCATAGATAAGGGAATGAGGCACCATAAAGAAAAAGAGGAATACACATGCAGTGTTTACAGTCTGTTTAAATCGTGTGAGTACTCATCCTAATTGTTGGGTAACATCATACTTGTCCAAACATTTACTGCCAAATGAGTAAGGACAGCTTTTATAACTTGTTTCTGTTGCACTTTTAATGTGACCTGATACAATATCACGTTATTAGTACATCTAAACACTTTTTCTCCTTGCCTTTGTCTGTGACAAATGTTTGTTCTTACTACCCTTGTGTGTGTTCACATCCATACAGATTCCATTTGCAAGATAAATTTCATTTAATTAAACATCTGAAATGTTCATTTAAAGTATCTGATCACCCATTTTTTTCCTTTTATCAGTTGTACACCATTTGGTATTGCACTCCATTGACTGGCAGTAGCAGTGGTATTTCACTGCCAAAGGTAAAAACAGACAATATTTATTTAGACTGATATCAATAGTGCAGTAAAGACTGGCATTGTGCTTTCCTCAGCAGTCTGGACATTAATGAGTGAAGAAATTGAAGTTGTCACACTCCTATCTCTGTTGTATAATGTGTAAATGCATTGAGTTTAGAGAAATAGTACAGGTGTTGCAGTGTTTGAAACCAGTTCACACATCATTTTACTGAAGGTCATACTAAATCTTGACACTCCATTTTGGTGTATGAATGTACTGATGTGGGAAACTCAAGTACAGTCAGTATCGACTAAAATGACAGATAAGTCAGTTGAAATTATGTCAGTATTAATTGTGTGTGCTGTGTAAACAATGAAAGCATTTCTTCTGTTCCCTGTGCTCTTCTCTTTTCTCATGGCATTAGCTAAAGTCCTGTTATTGTGAGACATACATGATGGTGCAGATGTGGAAAGGGGATGTGAGAAGGCTAACTGTACCATTGTATGCAGTAGTAGGTATGCTCATTGCTAGATATACACCGTGATTCATTTCATGTGTCTTCAAGTTGCTGTTATTCACAAAAACTTGTATGAATACTTCTGATAAATTATTGTCTTTTGCATGTGCACACAGCTTGGCAGCATGAAATAAGGAAATTATGAAAATTTTAGTTTAGGATACCTTATGTAACACAAACCAGTCTGGTGGCACTGCACAGCCATCAGCACTCTGGATAGTACTCGGTGAGGAAAATACACCTGTCGGGTAACTTTCTCTAAGGCACAAGTGCAGTGAGCTTAGAGAAATAGGACAGCTCAAGCATGGTTTGAATTCACTGAAATAAATCATTTTACAGAGGGTGGTCTGAATACATATTTAATCACATTTTGTTGTACCAATTTGTTGCTTAAAAAAAGCAATTGTTGCCACCATTGCTAACAACATATGAGATTTTGTCTTTCTCTTCCACATTATTTGTCATTAACTACAAGTTTGATAACGTGTTCCACAAAGTATATTTCTGCTGTTGCAATGACATGCAAGAAGGATGAAAGTATCACTTGAATGTGCTTTTTGCTCTGGTCATCAATACATATACTGATTGATTGCATTTAATTTACTGTCATCTTTTTTCTCTGTTATATAGGTTTTCGAATGCCATTTCCATTTGCTATCCAATAAGCAACTTGCAAACATGGTTCAATGCCTAAGGAAAAAAGCGAAAAATTTATATCAGGGTGCAAATATGCCTGGCATCAGTGTGAGGAACTCCACAACATGGATAGTAGTTACTGCAGGGAATGCACCTGACAGATGTCCAAATCTAGGGCACAATGTGTAACTGAAGTGAGATAAGTAAGGCACGTGAAGCATTGTTTGAATCCTGTCTAGTGATCACATTACAATTTTTCACACTGTGTGTTTTTTTTTTTGTCATTTTCATTTGCTCTCATCTTGGCATTTGAATTTGCTCTCTGCTTGGCAGTGAGCAATCACAGTTAGCTACCTATGGAAAAAAGTGAAACAATTAGTTTGGGCAAACATGCCTGCCACTGGTGCACTTTCCTCATCAGTCTGGACAGTACTGAGTGGAGAAATTCCACCTACCACATAACTATCTGTGTGGTACAGGGTGTACCTGATGTGAACTGAGAGAAATAAGACACATGAAGCATTGTCTGAATCATGTTTAGAGATCACATTGCAATTATTCACAATATATTTTTTTTTGCAATTTTTATTTGTATTTGCTCTCTGCTTGGCTGTGCTCAAACATGGTTACCTACCCAAGGAAAAAAGAAAATTCAGTTTAGGCTGCCTTGTGTAGCACAAATCTGCCTGGCAATGGTGCACTTTCCTTAACACTCTGGACAGTACTGTGGAGAAAATCCACCTGTCATATGCTTAACTATGTGTCATAAGGTGAAAGTACAGTGAGTTTTGATAAGGAATATAGCTGATTATGGGTTCAAATTGACTTATTTGAGGGCCTGGAGGGAGAGGGGGGACCCATCTCCAGGACTGAGTGTGCTAGCATGCTCCCTGTGTGCTCTTAAGGGAAATTGTGCTTGGTGCAGAGAGCTGCATCTGGAAATACTGTGTGTATTTTTGTTCCAAGTGAATGTCCCTCACCAGTGTCCATGGTGTGGATTGAGAGTCTTTGATCACTGGCCCAGAGCAGGGATGCCAAAGTTAAACATGTTTGTTGTAAGCAATGTGTAAATAATGCTTGCTTAAGTAAACATTTCTAATTAGCATATATCATTAATGCTTTACATACAACTTCAGGCTAACGTTTGTCCAGTTTATTAAACATGACAATGATGATATTTAATTTAAAATTAATTTGCAATTGTATGATGTGTATAATACTTTTGTTATATTCATCTTTTGGTTTATATGTGGCTTCTAGACTAATAACCCCAAGGGCTTTTTTAAGCCTAGCCATGCATCCCAAATCTATGACAAGCTCTGGTACCCTTGATTAGAGTACACAGGGGCTTAGGAAGTGAAACATTTACAAGCAGGGTCCTGGGGGGTGAACCATTTACAGGCTGCCTGTGTCTTTATAGACATAGGTGCAAAACCAGGGATGAAGTTCCTGTTCCTTATCTAATTGTCCAAGTTACACTGAATTGGGTCAGGGAGAACCTATGCTTCACATGGATGGGGGAGCCTGTTACAGAGAATGGGTCATCTCTGTGATACATGCCTGTTTCTCCAGCAGGTCCTTTTTATATCACAGGCAAGGTTTAAGTCTTTAGAATGTATAATTCTGGTGTTGTTTGTTTTATGGATATAAAAGAAGCCCATCAGAGTGGGGTCTAACAATGCCTTCTATACCAGGCATAGATCTCCCCTCAACAGCTTGTAGGAGACCGAATACAAGGATAGGGCCTTGAGGTGGTCTGCATAGGGTGTGTTACTTATGCCTTGTATTCTTTTAGTGAGGCACCTCTATGGATGTTCTAATTGTTGGAAATGTCTGGTTAGGTACATACCAAAGGGGGCACTGGACTCAATGATAGGCCTGATGAATGCCAAATACAGTGGAACAATGACTTTCTTGGACCTAGATGTCACATCTTTGCTTATAAGTTGCACACATACTGTAAACACTTGATGGTCAAAGGCTAGGTTACTATGTGTGTCCCCAAGTCCTTGACTACTGGGTCAACTCATCAACTTGTACAGGTGTGTTGTCAGTATGATAGTTACCAGGAGTGGATGACTTCCTGAAGGATACCATTATGCATTTCTTGGCACTTAGTTTAAGTCCATGGCTCTGACACCAGTTGTTTGTATCAGCCTTTCCTGGAGAACATTTGTGTTGGTGAGTGATTCAATGGCAGCTCCTAATTTGCAGTCATTTGCAGATTTAGTCAACCAGAGGCCACTGACATCGGCCTTGACTTCAGAGAAGTAAATGCCAAAAAAAAGTTGTCCCAGGACCGATCCCTGAGGGACTCCCTTGTGACTGGCCTCTTTGTAGAGGGGGACTTCCCAGTTCTAAATTTTTGGGTCATGTTTGTGTGCCAGCTGGCTATCCACTGGGCGACATAAAGTTTTGTACCTAAACTCTTAAGTTTGTCAACAATTCCCAAGTGGAAGATTGTGTCACATGCCTTGGCCAGGTCAAGGTAGGCAATGTGAACCATTTTGCCCTCATCCAATGCTTTGGTGACCTTCTCAAAGAAATCCACCAGGTTGCATAGGCATGACCTGCTCTTGATGAAACCAAATTGGATTCAGTCCAATGTATGGGGGTTTCCTATGTTATTATTGATCTTTTCCATGCTAATTCTTTCCATGGCTTTACATATTAGATTAGTGAGACTTATGGGTCCGTAGATAGCCTACCTTTGTGCATAGGCATGACTGTTGTTGTTCTCCATTCATGAGGTCTGTTTGGAGATTACAGTTAAATAGCAGTTCCAGAGGGCTTGATAGATAATGCTTCATGCTATTCAGAAGGCATCCTGTGATATTGTCTGGGCCCATTGATGGAGTGATCTTGGCCTTAGAGAGAGCATTAAGGATCTGCTCCCTAGTAATAGCAGGGGGAGTTATATTTGATGGTATTTCCTGAGGGAAACTTTATGGGAACAGAAGGGTAAAGTTGAAGTTGAATTTGTCGACCAGTAGGTTTGCTATATCTTCTGGCTCAGTATAGTTGGCTCCATTTACAATGACCTCTGCACACAATTGTCTATTATCTTTGAGGTTGACTCATCACATATCCTATGTATGCATTTAGGACACATATGTCTTATGAAATCTGTATGTAATATATCCCAGCCTGTATTACTCTAGCTCATACAACTGCATACATCTGGAATTTATTTACACACACAAATACTGACTTTTACACGAGAATTAATTCTCAAGACTAATTAAAATCACAGATATACAGTCATCCCTAAAGTGCATGTCTATTAACTCTGAAATTATTATATCTATAATTTCCATACTTAAGAGGTAGTTTCCTGTGGCAATGTCAATTAATAAGCTAACTTTCAATTTTTACATAGATTTGATCCCCAGCTGGTACAGCAATATTTTAATATTATGTAAGCCCAAAAATCACAATATGCCACAATTCATCCTCTGTCTCCTTCCAAATTGCAAGGATTAAAAGGATTAAAAGCCATGCCATTAAGCATTCTATTGCTGAACACCAGAAGCTGTGTCAATAGGTTAGTCACCCGTGGCAAAGCTCAATGACATGTTTCACAATTTTACTGCTATATGGTGTAAGTAATGCCAATGTGTCTCTCGAGGAATCCATCTGATTTCAACTGATTTCAACTGCATAAATGCATTTTGCAAGGCTGTGTCTTTGCACACAGTTACCTGCAAGATCTGAACTGGGCACCAATTAAGACATATTTTGTTAGCTTGACTTTTGCAGACATGTCTGGCAAGAGAAAGAATGGTGCTAAATTTAAAATATAAAGATGAGGTGTTGAGTCCAGGATATTCGAGGCACTCATTGTGAAGTGCTACAGATGTAGACTGCTGCAGGGGGATTATACTAGGTCTCAGTATAAGGCTAAGGATTGGAATAGCTTAGCCAAGGCTGTCTCCAATGCAACTGGCATTCCATGCACTGGAGTACAATGTCTTCACCCCTATAGTGATCTTGTGCAAGCAGGACCTCTTAATCAGATGGGAGGCTGAATTTAGAACTGCAAACAACTCAGTTGTGTAAGTAAACTTACCTATCACCTGTCTATAATATGGCATTAATGAATTAGCCAACCAACACAGATATTCATTATGGTTTCATATATTTCTTTTCTTTTTGTATTGTACAGCTGCAAACCATACCTCAGAAAGGCATGGGATAAGGATGACTAAATTCAAAATTCAGGTCTAAATTCAAGCCATAAATTACTTTTCATTCATTCAGTCAGTAGAATCTCAAGCTTGTATGCCTTCCCCATTGCTGCTTGAAATAGGCAGTGAGAATTGTGGCTTCACTGAGTGTGGGCTCAATACCCAGAACAGCAATTCTTTTTTATTACTGGATAAATATTTATGAAATATTAACAACTATAATGTGTCAGGAAGAATCCAGTTATGGTAATTGCAGTTATTATATTTGGATGCATATTTCTTTCCATCATATGGAAATAAAGGCTGCTTGTTGTTGTATCATAGCAGTGAGAATTGTTTATTTTATGACACATGTGAAGACTGGTAGAGAAGGGTGAAGGCTGCCAGCCTAGTCCAATAGATTTGGTACATAATTCTATCATTTATAAATACTATGAATGTTGAACTTGAAACAATGTGGCAACATTGCCATCTGCTGTAAAGAAAGCTAAGTCAAGCATTTCTTGTTGGTCCTTTGAAATTAAAATTATTTCATCACTGCCTTTGATGCTTTACAAGTCGTCTCCAGTCCTGCTAGATGAAGGCTTCCTGCCTATTGTTTTAAGGCTAAAGTTAATGACCAAAATTTACATGTGGAATGTCCTTTATTGCTCTAAGTGTAAAAGAATCTAAATGTAGTTAATGTGTAGCCTGGGAACTCCAGGAAGGGTGAAAAAGGTGATTGTAATGTTTATCGGAACTGGGGTTTCAATTTAAACAGCGAGAACCGGAGATTATTAAGCATTTTTGTCTGACTGTCCAACTCAGCACTCTGCCTGTTGCTCTATGTGAGTAACTTATTTTAGAAGTGTTTTCTTTTAGCAATAGCTAGAAAATTAGAAAGATTAGACTAAGTGTTTCTCTGTGATGTCAGAACTGTACTACTGATTTATTTTAAGTATTTCTGTGTGATCTCTGAACTTTTGACTAGCACTATATAGTAGAAAGTATTGTCTTGTGGTTTTATTTATTTATTATTAAATATTTTAAAACCTTTTAACTGTGGCTGGTTTGTGTAGAGGTAATTTAAGCTGTTTAGAGTACTTGTATGCCTTTGGTAAAACTGTACATAGCCACTCTAATAAGCCTTGACTGTAGTCACATTTACCAATTGGATAATAATATTGCACGGTAATAATTGGACACCCTTTTAAGGGTCTTTGAGTAGCTGATAATTATTAATGGGTGGTGGCAGCTGGTACTACCGTATAGTCTGGGGAAAAAGGGGCACAGCTGGAGAACCTGTGCCAGCCTTCCCCAGAAGTGCCTGTGTGGTTGTGTAAACTGTTATCTCAAAGTGTGTGTGTAAGCTACTTGGGCAGGGACACGAAGCACTGTTTGGACAGAGAGGGTGCTGTAGATTTTAGCTTGCCCACTAGGCTGAGATCTGGACCCTATAGTTATGCCAGTGGGGAGTCTTATTGGGGACCTGGAGAGCAAGGGAGCGACCAGCCCCAGACTGACTGTGATCTCTGTGTGCTCTTAAGTGAAATTGCACTTTACTGTGTGTATTTGTTATCCTTTCCTCTTATATGAGACGCCCTTTCTGGTGTTAGTGGTGAGGATTGAGGCTCCTTGATTGCTGGGCCAGGGCACAGGCGTCACAACACATTAATAACTTTCCATTATATATAATGCAGTATATAATTATCAACCATGGGATGGGTACGGCAAATCTATAACCAAATGGGATGGGTTATTTAGAACACAAAAAGGGAAATTGGATAGGCTTAAAATGGGCCACAAGGGCAGCTAGCCTAGTACTTCTCTATGAACCTGTAAACCTATATGGATGTGGCAAAGGTGTACAATAGTATATTATTGTTTATGTATTGCCAAATAAAGTTTATTAAAAATATATAGTACTGTGACATGCCATGTATCTAATTATATTTTTCTCTCTCCTACCCTTTCTCCCTCTTTTTTTATTTTGGGGGGTTATAATTTATTAACAACTGCTGTTTGGATACCTTTCAGCAGAAAAAGAAATGAGCTACACACAGAGAGGTAGCCTAACCACTGCATCTCAACTTGCCATACCTCCACAGATGACAGCACAGACATCCAGCACTTTGGGTTCACAACCTGTCAGTGTTGCCTCCACAAACCCTGCCCTATTTGCTCCAACTACATCAATAGCTCTGCCCTAGCTGCTGGTGCAGTGGTACCTTGTGGGGACAGTACCAACAGAGGTGGCAATTTTATCACCTGGCAGGAGCTGACAGGGCTGGTGGAGGATATCATAGAGAAGGGCCTTAGTGCACAAATCAGCAGGGTTAAAGAGGTCCTGCATCAGATTGCAAAGATGATGCCTTATCCAGCACTGACACACGGAGCTGCTGCAGAAGACAGTGATGACAGTTCTGAGGGTAAGGACTAGACTCTCGCTGTTCTCAAGCTGGACATGGGTGTGCCTCCAATGTTCCCTACCTTATCCACAGTAATAGTTTCCCCCCAACCTTTTGTTTCCATCCTCATCCTTGTCTGTCTTCTATGTCTGTACATGCTTCCTAACCTAGCCTACCTATCGGACACTCACATTCCTAATCACCTTTCCCAACATTTCTCTCTCTCTATCTTTCCCCAAAAATAAAAAATGGGCACCTGTCCCACCAAAAAATTATGCTCCATACATAACTCTCCACTTCACTTATTCATCATCTTGACATACCTGATTTGGTCCAATTGGTCATACAACATTATTTTGTTGTCACCTATCTGGTGTGGCAACTCTCCAGTCATAAAATTGTGTGTACAATTGTACATTTATATTGTGAAGAATTGGATAGCTATGGGGCTCTCCCATGACCCTCCTGCCAATTCCTGCATTCTTTCCCCATTGTCCTATCCTCTGTATGACAACCCCATTTTCACCACTGTCCTATTCACTCCTTTTTCACATGCTTAATCTGGTCAAAAATAGATTCGCACATAGAAATAGCCAATGAAAAAGCCTTCACTTTATGTCCTCTGCATTTGAGTGGAGTTTGGCATAGCACAGCAATGCTGAGTGAGAGTGAACACAATACAACTTCTTATTGCAAAAGCTGATGATTTCAATGCAAGTCGCAGTGATTGGGTTACTTTCATGCAACTGTGCTTAAATCTACTGCAGTATGGGAATACAGACTAAAGGGAGTACTGTGAAACAGTTAATGTATCAGTTTATAGGCTATTGGATGCAATGAGTTAAGAGTTGCTTTGTGGCTTGCTGATATAAACCACCCTGTTTGTACACTGATGTTTTTGCACAATGTTATTGGTTCAATTACAGCTGTAGGTCAATTTATTAAATCATGACAGTTTATATCCCTATCATATATTTAACTGCAAATGTTCCTCTCCATATATATTTCATTAACATACCATTGGAATAGGGCAGCAAGGCATATTTTGCAAAAACATTGTAATAACTGGGAAAGTTATTAAGCTACCCTAATCTTGATTGTCTTAATGTTTGTAGCACTCTCCTACTCCTTGTTTTTCCCTATTGAAGGCACTATGTTGTATGAAGCATGACAGATTAGAGATGATTTAGTAAGTAAGAGTAACACACCATACATATGTTCCAACATTTCCTTCAAAACATATTGTTGCTATTCATCTATGCATCTGTTTCAGAGTAACAAAAATAGAAAATCGCACAATTTTTGTTTTACATTGCACAGGGTATGTCTGTAGTATTTTTGTCAACAGGTGATCTTGATTTCAGAATGATATTGACTCAATTCAGTCATTTAATGTATGCATCCTGTACAGTGTTTACACTTGCAACTGTGTTACAAATTTGCTTAACCTATTCTCACAAAAAAACATCACTGTTATTCTGCAGTGTGCTGTCCTATGTATGTCTTGCACATTTGTCTTGGCAATGCACATAGTGCAAGTATGAAATGATACAAGTGTGCAGTCATCCTGACATGAAATTGCAGTAAAATTTGATTGATAATCCACTGATGTACAGCAGCAAATACCTATGGCATTCCATAATGTGAAACATGTCAATGTCCCTCACAGTAACACACTGTACTTGAAGGACAGTATCTAAATTTTAGTATAGAAGTATGTAATTACATGTGACAATCATAATGTTGCACTGTCTTGTGCACACACACATGCATTTGTTGCACACCCTGTGATGCACAGTACCATCTCTTCCACCAAACAGATGTCCTATTTCACACTGTTAATGTCAAGTCTTCTACTGTGGTGCTTGCAACTAATACAGTGTTTTCTAGATTGTGTAAACAGATAGGTAGCACATTTGATGCCCAACATGGGAAATTTGGGTGCGAAAGTGTGTGTAATGCTTGGTGCTGTATCCATTTCCCCTGAGAAGAATGCATTTAACTGTTCACACAGCTCCCTTATCCCACTTTTTACAGAAACATCCTCTATAAAATATGCTGATGCGGTCATCCTGACAAAAATGCACTCCCTCTGCTTAAGAATCAGACTTCTTCTGTGGTGCTTATGACTAATGCAGTGCTCTCTAGATTGTGTAACTAGGCAGGCAGAAGATTTGAGACCCAACATGGGAAACTATTGTAAGAGTTTGTGTAACACTTGGTACATTATCCAGTTCCCCTGAGAAGAATACATTTAACTCTTCATACAGCTCCCTTACCCCACTTTTTACTGAAACCTCCACTGTTAAACACACTGATGAAGTTATCCTAACAAAAATGTACTTTTATACCCCAAGCAGACTCTAAATAATTTTTCCTCGGGTAGATGGCAAATATTGGAGATGTGAAAGGGAAGAAAGAGGTAACTGGGGAAAAAGAAGTTATGTACTTACCATAATGTTCGATGTTTGTAGTCCATCTCGCCCTTCATTCTTACACTTGGGACCGGAGCCGAACCACGGCTTTGACTCGGCCATATTATAGCTCAAAAACTTCTGGTTGGCCTGTGGCTAGGAGGTATCCCATCATGCATCACTAACATTCCCCAGATCTTGTTTGCTGCAAGGAGAAAAATACAGAGACAAAGAACAAACCAAATTGAAAGGACTAACAAAAAAGCAGTAGGCACTCTACCCACGGGTCCTCAAGGAGGGGGCAGGAGGGAGGGTTCATAAGAATTAAGGATGAGATGGAGTACAAACATCGAACGTTATGGTAAGTACATAACTTCTTAGTCCTATCTCACCTTCATTCTTACACTTGGGACAGCATCCCTAGTACCTTCATCTTGGGTGGCTCATTGGAAAATGATCCTGAGTACTGTGGAACCAAAGGAAGACCTGTTCCTAGAAGCCATATCCAATTTGTAGTGAGTAATGAATGTGTGAGGTGAAGCCCATGTTGCTGCAGCACAAATGTTGTCTACTGGGATTTTAGCCTGAAAAACTACCGAGGTAGACACAGACCTGGTAGAATGAGCTTTCACCTTGAAAGGAAGATCTTTACCACATGAGGAATAGACAAATGAAATGCAACTGGAAATCCAGTGAGATAGTGTGACTTTAGAAACTGGAAGGCCCCCCTCCTAGAGTCTGAAAAGGAGACAAACAACTGACCTGACCTTTTGAAATCTTTAGTTCTGTCCAGATAAAAACACAATTGTCTATGCACATCCAATTGGTGGAATTTGTACTCTGCCTTGTTAGAAAAATTAGAGAAAGGAACACATGCAATTCAATAGACTAATTAATAGTGGCTTGAGACGAAACCTTAGGAATAAAGGAAGGGTTTGTCTGCAGAGAGAGCCTATCTTTATGAAACGCCAAATAAGGGGACTTGATGGAAAGAGCTTGCAGTTCAGAGACCTTTCTTGGAAGAAGTGATAGCCACTAAAAATATAGTTTTCCAAGTTAAAAACTTGAGGTCACATGTTGCTGAAGGTTAGAAAGGACTTGACGTAAGTTTATGGAGAACAAAGTTCAAATCCCATGGAGCCACTGGATCTGACTGGGAGTCTTAGCAAAGTGGTCCATTTGAGGAAGGCTCTATAAAGCCTATGAGACATAAGGTTAGGTTCGTTAGCAACATGAAAGGTGAAAATGGCTGCCAACTGGACTTTAATAGTTGCCGCTGCTGAACCTTGGTTGAATAACTGCGAGAGGAAGTCTAAAATGGCAGAAATGGGAGCTGTGTAAGGATCAAGGTTTCTCTCAAGGGCCCAAAAGGAGAATCTCTTCCATTTACTGGTATAAATTTTCCTGGTGGAAGATTTGTGAGAAGATGACAGGATGTGTACAATCTTGGGAGAAAAGTCATGAAGCCTGACTAGGGATGGAAGTGGAGCAGCCAAGCTGTCCGGTTGAGGGTGTGGAGAGAGGGATGGAATGCCCCTGACATGTGTGCCAGTAAATCTGGCACTGGATCCAGAGTCCACGGTTCGTCCTTTAGATGAGGTCTGCGGATGGGGAACAAAATCTGACGAGGCCAGTAAGGCACAATTAGGATCATTCTGCTTCCCGGGGATATTGCTTTGTGAATTACCTTCAATATGAGGGGGAAGGGAGAGAAAGCATGGAGAAGTCCCGAGGGCCAATCGTGAACGAGTGCATCTCTTGGTGCTTCCCCTTCCAGGGGAATCAGGGTAAAGTAGCTGCTGCATTTGGCATGAGAGGGGTGGCAAAGAGATCGCAAGACTGACCCCATTTGCAAAAAATTTGTTCCCAATGTATGTGTTCAGAGACCACTCGTGAGGCATCAGAATAGCCCTGCTGAGCCTGTTAGCTATGACGTTGGATTTCCCCGGGATGTGCATTGCTATCAGAAAGTGCTGGGAAGACACTGCCCACTCCCATACTCGAAGGGCTTATCTACAGAGGGGGTAAGATTTGGTTCCTCCTTGTTTGTTTAGGTACCATACCACCGACATGTTGTCCGAGTGGATTGCAATCGTCCCTAGAGGGCGAAAGCTGTGAAGTGCTTGCAACACTAGAAGCACTGCTCTCATCTCCAAGACATTGATATGCAAATGAACCTCATGATCTTGCCATGTGCATTGGACTGTTCTCCCTAGATAATGCCCCCCCACCGTATCTGGGAGGCATCCGTGGTCACAGTGGCAACTGAAGGGGGGAGGATCAAATGGTCTGTCTATGTTTAGATTGCTGGTATGGGTCCACCAACAAAGATCCTGTTTGCACAAATTTTTTATCAGGATGGGGTGAGACATAGGTAGATACTGCAGTGACCACTAGGCAAAAAGTAACCACTGCAGGACCCTCATGTGCAGTCTGGCTAATGGAACTAGTGTTATTGTGGAAGCCATGGTCCCTAATAGCTTGAGCACCACCTTTGCTTTGACTTTTCTTAGAAGAGTAAGTCCAAGACTTGTTCCCTTAGACTCTGAATTTTTTCTATGGTAGTAGCCCTCATTGAGACGGTGTTTATTTCGGCGCCAATAAAATTCACATGCTGAGAGAGCGACAATGCAGATTTTTGCCAATTTACTGTAATTTCAACTGTAGGCAAGTTGAAATGGTAGCGTCCCTGGCCTGTAACAGTAGATGCCTGGTGACAGTCAGGAGCCAGTCATCCAGATATGGAAACACTTGGAATCCCTGACATCTCAAGTGAGCCATAACCACTGCCATAAATTTGGTGAACACCCTGGGGGCTGTGGTGAGACCAAAGGGCAGGGCACGAAACTGATAATGACTGGCTCCCACACTGAAGCGTTAAGTGACCCCTCGATACCCTGTCCATTTTGATGTGGTAGTAAGCATCTTGGAGGTCTATGGAGCACATCCAAATGTCTTTCCCTAACAACGGGAGTATCGACTGTAAGGTGACCATTTGGAACTTGGACTTCTGTACAGATTCATTCGATATGCTGAGATCCAAAATGGGTCTCATGTCCCCTGTCCTTTTTGGCACCAAAAAGAATCTGGAGCAAGTCCCTAATACTACTTGGTCTGCGGGGATGGGTTGGATGACTCTCTTCACGAGCAACTTTTGGATTTCTAGAGTTGCTGAATCCCTGTGATTTGGTGGCACATCTGGGATTCATCTGGTCTGAGGGGGTGGAGAACAGAAGGGAATATGGTAACCTCTGGTAATTATCTTTAATACTCACTTGTCTTGAGTGATGTCGTGCCAGTCTTCTGGGTATAAAGAAATATGGCCCGCGACTGACTCCAGAGATGCACAGTCGGGCCTCCTTTCAGGAGCATTGATAGGGATGACCATGAAAAGGAATCACGGTCTCCCTGGTTCTGTGGGCCTCCTCTACCTCTAGGGCGGTATCTACCATTATTTCCTCCTCCTCTGCCTCTGGAGAAGGAATCACCTTATGCGTCCTGAAAAAACCTCTGTGATTTTTTGAACCACATTTTGCCGCCCTTCTGCCCTTTGGGATAGGGTCTAGAATGGACGGAAAAACGGACTTCTATGGCAGACTGGGTTTTTCCTTCCTGCTCGCACTTGGTGAGTGTGTCCTTTACCTTGGTTCCAAACAGTGAAGATCTGTCAAAGGGAGCGTTGGTAAACGTAGACTTAAAGGCCTCCGCAAAGTTACACAAATGCATCCAGGAGTGTCTTCTGAGAGAGACTCCTGAACCCGCTGCCCTACTCGCTCCATCTGCTGCATACGAAATCAGCCTCATGGAGGAGTTCACAGTAGAATTTAGGATGGACATCTGTGCGTTGACCTTCTGAGATACCTCATCAGATACGTTATCCTGTAGACCAGCTCTTTTAGGAGATCTCTCTGGAGCCTTGTGAAATGGGACAGGTAGTTCAGCGATCGAAGTGTAAAAGCCGCTGAAGAAAAGACATGCTTCCCATACCTATTCATCATTCGAGACTCCTTGTTTGGTGGATGGACAGTGGAGGAAGTTTCGGCAAGTTCCTTTTTGGTGGCTGCTGCCACCACCATGGCTTCTATTGGATCATATTTAGTAAGAAAGTCCTTGTCGTGGGGCGCTGACAAATTTATTTGGTCTTCTTGGAACCGGTTCCACAGAATCGGATTCCCACACCTTTCGACTCACTAAATCCAGGAGCTCATCGAAAGGAGGAGACACCCAAGAGGCAGGGGGTTGAGACCCGAAAGCCTTCAGGTACACTGACTCCTCATCAGAAGGGGATGTGGTGAGCCAGCTGCCTCTCTGTTTCAGGATCTCAAGGATATCTGCGAATGAGATATCATCAGAGGACAACTTGGGGGACCCTTCTGACTCCTCGAGGTCAGTGTTTGATGTAATAGACTCATCAGGGGAGTCAACATGTTTCCTCTTACAAGTTTTCTTCCTAGGTGGTTCCTCAGACAGGTATTCTGACTAAAACTCAGAAGACTGGGGACCACTCATGGAAGTATCCTGAGGCTGCGGGTCTCTGCTGTGTTGGGAGAGACAGGGAGCTGAGACTGAAGTCGGCGCCTTAGGGGGAAGAGTGTCGGAACCTCTGGATAAAGCTGAAGACCTGGACAGCACACTCCTCCATCACCTTGAAGGTCGATCCTCCCGGCTCTGAGGATGCCCACTGCTCTGAAGATACAGAGGCAGCCCTCGGTTCTGAGGAGATGGGCTCCGAGGCAGATGTAGGGTCCAAGCTCCTCCTTGCCGAAGCACTGAGAGCTAGGCTCAGAACCGAAGAAGTTCGATTCGAAGTGTCCCCCTCAGGCCTGACTGGAGAGATGAGGACCCTAGACCCCATGGACAGCACCAAAAGGGTCAAAGCGGATATCGGAACCGAGAGACCAACTAAAGGTAGCTGGAACCAACCTATACACAACCGGAGGCACCGACAACTCTGGCTCCGGAGGCTCAGAGAAGCTCGGAGGAGGAACATTGATTGGGTATGGGGACACATTAGGCTCCGGAGCCAACTGGGATGGAGCCAAAAGCAAATTTGCTAGCACCGAAGTCTGAAGCAGTCTACACACCACTCTCTCGACGTCCTCATCAGAAAGGCTCCTAGAGGACCTGGAAGATAGAGTGGTGGATTTAGATTACTGGAATATAGGAGACCTAAGAGTCAGGGAAACCGGTCAGAGTTCAGATGACCGACTCCGAGATGTAGTGTCAGTTATTGGCTCCAAAGTTCTTGGAGCCGAAACTGATGGATCCACTAGGCTATCCTCTGTCAGCACCGACATCAGTGGAGCTGACGAGGGTGTAGCCACTTTAGTAATTTTGTCTGGCAGCTCCAACGAAACAGAATGGGTGGGAGACCGCCTTTTCGTAGTTTTTGATCTGTCTTTCTTGGAGGAGGAAGGAGATTTAGAGCTGGATGATGAAGATGCTATTTCTTCCTGAAAAGAATGTTTTAATAGTCCTTTCAATATAAGTTTATTCTTCCTCTCCTGAAGAACACGAGGACTGAAAGCATGACAAAATAGGCAAGACTCTTGGAGGTGAATAGCCCCCAAACAGTAAACACAAATTGCGCCCATCAGTCAAGGATATCTTCTGGGCACATTTTAGTACACTTTTTGAAGCCCGAAGGCTTATGATCCTTAGAGTCTTTTGACATAATGCAAAAACCACCATCCACAAATACAAAACACAACTATTAAACTGACAAAAAGACAAACGGAGGACTAGGTCCTCTAATTTAAACAGGCCTAGCCCTACGAGGAGAAAGAAATAAACTGAGGACTAGGTCCTCTAATTTAAATGGGCCTAGCCCAGGGAGAGACAATAAACCAGAACAGAGGACTAGGTCCTCTAACTTAAACGGGCCTAGCCCAAGGAGGAAAGAGAGAGAAAGAAAAAAAACAGCAGTACAGGAGATAGCGATGCAGGGATACAAAAAGGGCCAATGGAAGAATGGCCAAACAACGTACAAGAAGCACACAGAGAAAAACAAGCAGCAAATAGTCTGAACAGACATGGACTGCAATAAATACACTAAGCTACCAAAACAAGATTATTGTATCCAACAATGACAAGTCAAAAAACAATGAAAAATATCACTTGGCCACAGCCAAGAATCACATCTGAGCTGAATGAGCAGCAAACAAGATCAGGGGAATTTTAGTGAGGCATGATGGGATACCTTCTAGCCACGAGCCAACCAGACGTTTTTGAGCTTCAGTATAGCCGAGTCGGAGCCAAAGTTCGGCTCTGGTCCCAAGTGTAAGAATGAAGGTGAGAGAGGTCTACAGAACATCATATGTTTTGGGAGTGTAATGACTTGGCAGACCTTAAAAATTCCCTACAGCGTACTCGGTCAGGAATACTGAGTAAGCAAATGAATGTAACTAAGGAAGTGATTTTTTTGAGCTGGGATACAGGATCTGAATTGCCTAGACATAGTAAAGGCTTGATAAGTTTAATTTTGGTGGCTGCCAAAAAGCAATTATTAGGATATGGAAACCAAAATCTAAACCAACTATATTTGAATCGGTGAATATTTAACATAATAGAAAACAGGAGGTAGAATCTTTAGAAAAGGGTAAGAAAAAATTACATAGAAAAAAATGGAAACTGAGGGAACAATACATGCAGAAAAAATGTTTTGGAAGAGGAATGAGGTTTAAGAGAAGGCAGGAATTGAATAATTTATATAATGTTGCGTAGATTAAAGGATATATAACATTATATGTGATGTATTATGCTTGTAAATGTGAACTTAAGTTCACTTATATCACAAGTGATAATTCAATGAAGGTGTTTAAAAAAGTGCACTCACCCTATTAAGAGTCAGACTTCTTTGCGTAACTAGATGGGTAGAAAGTTCAAGACCCAACATGGGAAACTTGTGTGAGTGCGTGTGTACAGCTTGATGCTGTATTCACATCACCTCAGAAGAATGCTTTTAACTCTTTTCACAGCTCCCTTATCTCACTTGCCTACACCCCTGGTACAACACATTGATGAGCTCATTTTTTCTAAATTGCACTGTTGCACTTTAAATTTCAGACTTGTCCTGTGGTGCTTTCATTTCTTACACTATTCTCTAGAATGTGTAAATAAATATGTAGGTTTGAATACAGCCATGTTTAATTTCTACAAGTGTGTGTGCGACTGCAAATTAATTCACAATTAATTTACACACATTTGCAGTGGCAACTTTTATAACTCCATATGGCAGTAAAAGTAATTTTACCAGACACATCTCCATGCCAATACACTTCTGATGTCATCCCTTCATAAATTCTAAATGTCTCACTTGTACTCAGTATTCTCTTGTGGTGCTGGCTGCTGATAATGTGCTGTATAGATGGCATAAGTGGATAAACAGGTGATATGAGTCCATCACTGCTTAAATAGTGTGACTGTGAATACTGTCATATAATGTTGGCCACCTCGCAATCACCTTTATGTACTTCGACTTATTAGATGGCTTTACAGTGGCATATCTTTACACTAGCAAATCCTAGCACCCCCAGGTGAAAATAACTTTTTGGCCACACAATGATCATATAATGCTTCCATAACTGCAGTACCTCACAGTTAGAATGTAAAGTCTCCTGTGTTGTGTGACTTTGATACTGTGCTTTGTACATTCTATAACTACATATGTGGGATGTTTGAGGCCAGCTGTGAGTGCGTTTTTCACTCTCATACTGTATACTACTTTTCAAATACATATATGATGTGTAGCTGTACAGTATTATTGTGTACTTCGACCATTTTTAGCATAAACATCCAGCTAATAAACAGTGATGATGTCATTCATTTAAATATGCACTATCCCAGGTGTACCTCAACATGTCATGTGGTGCTTGATACAGACACCAGCTGGATGTTGGAGTCTTCCAGCTCCAATACCGAAGGATGGATCAGATGAGGAGTAGGAGCCAGAGGGAAGGATGAGTCTGATCCGGCTCCTTTGGGTTTGGATCCAAAAGAATCTTGGCCAAGGCAGGTGTCGTGAAAATCCTCTTCACCACCCTATCCACATCTTCATCTGAGAGGCTCCTAGCAGACCTTGTGGACAACGCTGGGAATCTGGACCTGGTAAGAAAAGGTGATGGGAGCCGGGATGTAATAGGCTCTAAGGAAGGAGTTTGGTTCCAATAGCAGTACGCCATGAGCAATGGGGGTCTTCAGAGTGGATTCCGTGGATGTTTTCAGATCCAAAGCATTTGACTGATCCAAGAAAGTTCCCTGATCCATAGAAGCTGTCTGCTCCATAGATGCTGTCAGAGTGGATACCTTCGGTTGCTTGGCTGTCCACTCTGACGAAGCTTTTGGAGCCAGAGAAGGACATTTTCCTGACCTTTCAGACTTGTCTGATTTAGGACAGGAGGGATCGGAAGAAGAATTAGTCTCAGAGAAAGGAGTTTTAATTAACCCCTTCAAAATAAATTTGTTCTTATATTCCCTAAGCGCCCTTTGATTAAAGGCATGGCATATGGAACAAGATTCTTGTAAATGAAGAGGCCTCAAACAGTATACACACAATGTGTGCAAGTCACTGTGGGGCATCTTCTTGCTGCATTTCTTAAATCCTAACGGCTTGCCTTCTTTTTGGGACATTTTTGGAGGAAGCCTGAAGAACAAACCAGAGAAAAATCCATAAATTAAGTGGAAAGAAAGGACAACCCTCCAAAGTTTTTTTTTTTTTTTAAACTACAGAAAGAAAAAAGGGAAGGGAAAGTCCTCTAACTTAAACGGATTTTTGGTTAACTGCTCTCAAATGAAAAATGAGCTGTAACCAGAAGAGAAAGGAAGGGGTTTAGTCCTGAAAGACTAGAAAAAAACACTAAGGGAGAGAAAGAAGGAAAGAGAACACCCTCTATCTAAAAAAACGGTGTGGGTAAGGAGTTAGACGTCCTTAACTAAAAATAAATGCTAACTGGGGGGATCACTAATTAGGGAACTACCACAAAGAAAAATGACTGGGAAAGTTAACAATAAGGAAATTACTAATTAGATAAAGGTATAAAGCTATAAAAATACAAAAACTTAGCCCAGAGCTTGCTTGAAGAACCTCTTCGCAGTGCAGCAAACAAGATCTGGGGCAGTTAGGGGACTGCATTATTGGTAGGGAAGGAGGCCCATGAGCTTTGCTGAAGCCTCGAGCTTTTGTAAAGGCCGAGATGGATCTGACACATCTGATCTGGCCCATCAGTGAGAATAAAGGTGAGACTGACAACAACACATCATTTATTACTGTATGGCATGTTGCCAGACCATCCAAACTGTGATTGCCACTCTGTTACAATACTTTCTTGTGTGTTGCTGCTGTTGCTGTTGCGTTACTTTTCCCTGTAATTCTGTGCCAGTATGCCCAGTACAACGATGTCTAAGATGTCTGTAAATTAGCAATAGAAATTTTAAATCATAACCTGTCATCCGATCTGTGTTGTCATTTGTCACTTATGTATTTTGTGTATTATTAGATTACCATTTAGTATTTATATGACTATACAACACTTACTTGTCTGTTATATGCTCATAGGTGATAAACTCCTCTCCTATGCGTTCCACTGACATTCATTTGCAAAGACATGCCTATTTCTGATATACGTGACATTACAGCTGTAAGGCCCATTTGTTCTTGTATATACATACTGAGGTAGAAAATATCGCAGTGGTGACAGCTTGCATGTATAAATTCCCTGTATATACATCTCATATGGAATAACTGCAGTCTATGCATTCATCCCATAATGTATCTTCTGTCCTTGCTGTTATCTCAACTTAGCATTTTATTAACATGTATATTTTTATTTATTTATTTTACATTTGTTGACCGGGATAGTCCGACTGGATACATGTCCATTTTCAGTGGAAGCCCGGGGAGAAAAGCTCCAATAGTACATACAGAAAAACATTAAAATATTAAAACAATTGTAATTTGTCATAGCTCAAGCTTATATGGTTACAGACAATCGGATAGAAGGAACTAAGTATTCCTTACAATACTGCTTAGTATATTATAGTAAGGTAGGAGTTAGTCTGGATTGTGACAGGGACTTAACCAGTGTGTCATAAAATATTGTTTGAGATTTTTCTTGAATTGGTTTAAAGATGGTTCTAGCGTTAGGTCAGCTGGAAGTGAATTCCAAATTTTGCCAACAGTTAGAAAACAATGAGTCACCAGTTGAGTTGTTAGTTTTGAGTGTTTGAATTAGCAGTTTGTTAGACGAACGAAGTGGCCTGGTGTTGCTATAGGGATAGATAATGTTTTTAAGTGCAGGGTTATATCACATTGAGTTCCAAAATGGCTGCACAATGAGCAACAGCTTGTTTCTAGCTCTCCCAGTGTGAAAACAGAAACTCAGCAGAGAAGGCCAGTAGACTTGTGTTTATGGGTGAATTTCAGTAACTGACTAGTAAGTACACTGCCTGGATGCCAGGAATATGGAAATACAGAAGACCTAGAAAAAAATAGCTACAAAAGTGAGGAAGAAATGCTGCCTAGGGAGAGTTCTGCAACTGTCCAGCAAAAAGTAATGTAACCTTCATACATGACTTCCAATAACCTACATGATGATATAAGCCAACTGTATACAGACCTGGTTAAAATAAGCAAAACACTGACAAAGTATATCAGCACAAACAACAAAAGCCTGGAACAAATGGAAGAAGCTTTAAACGGATATTCAGATGAGATGATAAAGCTGCAAAAATCAGAGATAAAAATGAAGAAAAGACAGGCTGAATATGAGACTTCTCAAGAAAAAAATGTTTAAAAAAATAATAAAATTAGAGGACATAGCACATAGGAAAAACTTGAAATTTTCAGCTATACCAGAGAAGCTGGAAGGAACAGACTACATTAAATTTTGAAAACACAAATAAGCAACTGGACTGGTATGCCACAGTAGGACTTATTAGTTGAATGGGCATATCATGTGTATGCTTCAAATCTAGTTATAAGAAAGCAACCTAGACCTTTAATAGTAAGGATGCAATGCTACCAGCAGAAAGAGTTGATTTTGTTGAAACTGTGGCAGAAGGACAAAATACTAACAGTAGGAGACAGCAGAGTATTTGTGGAGAATGATTATTCATTGTACACCAGGCAAAACAGAAGTAAATTCATTCCTCTGTTCAGAGAATGTTGAGATGCAGGTGTTAGACTCCAACTGCTGTATCCAGCTGTCTTCAAGGTATTCTTCCCTGGATGGACAAAATCATTTTTGATGAAGTGCATGCTAAGGAGGAAATATAAAAGTTTTTCCAATAAAAACTAAGCTGTGAAACAGGAGGAGATGTGGCTTCTTGTTCCTCTGGTAATAAAGACCACGGGGGACTGCACCTGTGAAACCTTTTCCAGTATTTCAACGGAAAATGTTGGAGAGAAGGAAAGGAGCATGAGAGTTGACTAGAAGAATCGAGAGTAAGTTGGGAAATTTTATTTTATTTATTTTATTTATGATTTGTTTCCCAGGAAAGTCCGACTTGGAACAAAGCCAATTTTCAGCGGAGGCCCATGGAGAAATGCTACAAATGAGGCAGACACAGGATTTGGGTGGAGAAGAACAGTAATAAAATTAGTAACTTAACGTGCTATTACAATGCAATAATTATATTTGTGCAACACGACAGAACAAGAAAATCTGGAAATGGTGGACTTCTTCAAATTATATGCCCTACTTCATGTCATTAAAGTTCGTAAAAATGCTTTGAGGAGAGGAATAGACGGGAGATCACTAACTGTAAGTAAAGAAAACACTTTCTTTTCTTATAGTACTGTACCTGTGTTGCATAGTTTTCTTTGCATGCTATTTTTGGGTGTAATGGAGATTGTAAGCAGGTGTTGTTTTTTATTTTTCTCCCCTCTTCTCTTTTTCTTCTTGTGCAGTGAGAAGCACAGACAATATAATGATAAAAAAAAAAGGAAAAAGCGAGCTTGGTTAATGGGGCATGACAGAGTTCAAATTAATGTGCTTTTTTCATTTTTGCATAGGGAAATGCCTGATTAAGGACCTTTCTTTTAAAACAGAGCAAGTAGATGAAAAAGAATATTGAATATTATAAGACTTTTTTTTCTAGTACTTGTAAATATGCATACTAAGTAGCATTCCTGCAGCTGGTCTTCATGCCTCCATGGAGACAATCTGATAAAGAGAAACTGGAGACAGTCTGGTGGAAGGGGATTGGATGAGGGAAAAGAAGAACAAAGAACAGAGACATTGACTAGGATGTAATGTTCTTTGAAAACAATCAAGGGTTTCCCGGGTGTGACAGCTTTAAATATAATACAAAACCAGTTAGACTTGAAATAAAGTTCTCTCGGTTTTTTAATGCAATGAAGATACTAATATAAACAGGTGCTGCTTTTTTTTTTTTTTTTTTTTTTTTTTTTTTTTTTTTCACCCTCTTCTCTCTCTTTCTTTGCTCAGTTTTGAGAAATGTAGGCACTGCAATGAAAAAAAATGAGGGGAAGAGATTGGGAGAGAGCAGAAGGGTCTGGTTAAGAGAGTATGAGAAAAGAAAAATCAGTGTGCTTTTTTCCCATGTTTGCACAGGGAAATGACTGGATAAAAACCCTAGTCACTTTCCAGTAACATATTTATTACAAAGCATGTAAATAAAAAATAATGCTGAATATTGTAAGGCTTTTTTTCTGATAAACAAGGTACCCTTAGCAGTTTTGTGTCTGGTTTGCATGTCACTAGAAGACAATTTGATAATGAGAAATGGCTTGGAGAAATTGTTTACTGAAAGCATTCAAGTGTTTTCTCAACTGGGAGAGTTATAAAGATATACACAATCAAATAGCACTTACTAATAGCACAGGCTGTACCATGCATCTTAGCATTATTAACCTTTCTTTTTGGCTAACTTTAGCCTATCTGTGTAGCTATCAACTTAGAACTTAAGTACTTATTAGGAAGCAAAAACGTCAATATTTGAAGATGTATATAGTTTTGTGTGTTATTAAGTTCATATGTTTTAGGAGTTTTTTTTGGGGGGGGGGGTTGGTTGTTCTATTTGAGGGCTTTCAAAAACAAAAAGTTATATAAGATGTGACATGGGTACAAATGGATATGACATGAAACAAATGTATAAAAGACCAACCTTGCAAACAGTATAAACATGTAACATAAAAGTTGGAACTAGACATTTAGCAAAACAGCAGTTATAATATAAAAGGTGGTAAGAATAACTATATAAGAAAATTATGCTTTCTGTAATGTCTTTCAATCTGAATGGTCTTAACAGATAAATATAAAAAAGAAAGAGTAGTGAACTATATTAAAATGTAGAGTGCAAATAGCTATACTACAGGAGACACAACTGGAAATAAATGAACATGTGAATTTGATAAAGAAAGGTTTTCAGGATGGTTAATCAGCAGAATATTTGAGACAAAGGAAAATAGGTGTACTTATATTAATTGCAAGAGGAGCTCCATTAGTGATAGAAGAGGGAAAAAAGATAATGGAAGATACATAGTACTAAGGGGCTACTGGCTAGGAAGGAGGATTACACTGGCATGCATTTACATCCCCCCTAAAACTGCTATAATAGACCTTAAGAGAATTCTGGAAGAAATAATCAGCTTTCAGCAAGGAATATGACTTGTAGACAGAGAATGGAAATTTGTTTTCAACAGTGAAGATGTGTCTGGGGGCCTAGAAGGAATAACAAAGGAGGGTAGATTTTTGAAGAAATTTATGAAATTGTCTGAAATGGAAGATGTGAATTCAGTACTAGGAGTACTCACTGAGATACAAAAACTGGGTTAGGCTAGATAGATTTTATATCTCACAGGAACGTGTGCATTTAATTGAAGTTCTTGAGACATACCCAATAACTATTTCAAATCATGTACCAATAATAATGAATACAAAAATGCAAAATAATGAAATAAAAATGAGACACTGGCACTTTTCCACATATAGGTTGAAAAGAGAGGAATTTAAGGAATGGGTTGTGGAATTAATTCAGGAGCCACTACAGAAGATAGAATTATCTACTGAAAACAGCTAAGGAGCTGGATAAAATTAAACTGGAGTTTAAAACTAGGTTGGAAATAAAAAAAAAAAAAAAGAGGAGATATGCTTAAACAGTAACAAGAATTATTTAAAGGGATTGACAAATGTTAAAGGCATTGCAAAATAGGGGGAATTTCTTAGAAGAAAAGGAGCAACTGCAGAATGCTAAACAGAAAATAAGGGATTACCTTGATAATATGCACAAGTTTAGAAAGATTGCTGTTAAGCAACTGTTTTTGATAATAATTCTAGAGCACAAAAACTTTTAGTACAACAACTCAGGCAACTGAAAATGTATAGGGCAGTCACCAAACGTAGGGAGCCTATGACAAGAAAAATAACAAGAGACCCTGTATAAGTATTAGTATGGACATGTATGAAGCTGGATCTTTACCCTCTTTAGGTATTACAACTACCAATGCTTTCTTCTAGGATGTTGGTACTTTTCCTCCTCTTAAAATACTGTTAAAACCTTCCAGATCTTTATCAGTTTTTTCCTTTGCAGCTTCCAAACTTCCACAGGAATACTATATATTCCTGGATACTTTCCTGTAGATAGGTTATACATCACAATTCTTATCTCATCTCCTCCTATCCTGTTAGTAATTGAGCCTCATCTACCTATAACCATGGCATATTTAATTCTTCCATAAACATTTACATTTGTATCTTTTCTTGGTTTCCATATTTTTCCATTTTATACAAACTTTCACAGAATTTCCAAAATATTTCTAATACCTCTACAGGAACTCTTGTTACTTTCCTTGTTATAGGCTGCCTAAGCTTGTCAACGGCCCCTTCTACTTTCTGTTGCCTGAGTCGTTGTGCTAAAAGTTTTTGTGCTTCAGTGTTGTTATCAAAACACAGTTGCTTAACAGCAGTATTTCTAAGCTAGTGCATATTATTGAGGTAATCCCTTATTTTCTGCCTACCATTCTGAAATAGATCTTCTTCTTGTTCTGTTAGATTCCCCCTATTTTGCAATACTTTAACATTTGTCAGTCCCTCTAAACAATTCTTGTTACTTCTCAACCATAGCTTCCTTACCTTTATTTCCACCATATTTTTAAATTCCACCGTAATTTTATCCCACTCTCTAGCTATATTTTCAGAAATAATTTCTATCCTCTTGAGTAGCTCCTGAATAATCTCCGCTACCCATTCCTTAGATTCCTCTCTTTTCAACAGATAGGTGGGAAAGTGCCAGTGTCTCATTTTTATTTCATTACCCTATGTTTTTATTTTAGTTATTATTGGTGCATGATCTGAAATAGTTATTGGGTGTGTATCAAGAAGTTCAATTAAATGCACATGTTCCTGTGAAATGTAAATTCTGTCTAGCCTAGCCTGGTTTTTATATCTTGGGGAATATGTAAATTCATTCCAAACTCCTATTACTGAAGTCACATCTTCCATGCCAAATATTTTATAAATTTCTTCAAATATCCACCCTCCTTTGTTATATTTTCCCTTCTGGGCCCCCCAGACACATCTTCACTGCTGCAAATCAAATTCCAGTCCCCACCTATAAGTAATACTCCTTGCTGAAAATGGATAGTTTCTCCCAGAATTTTCTTAAGCTCTATTATAAGCAGTTTTAGGTGGAATATAAATACATGCCAGCATAATCCTCTTACCTTGCCAGTAGCCCTTTAGTACTACAAATCTGCCATTTATTATTTTTTTTATCCTCTTCTATCACTATTGGAGATCCTGTTGCAATTAATGTAAGTACTCCTCTTTTTCTTTGTCCCAGATATTCCTCAGAATAACCATCCTGAAATCCTTTCTTTACAAATTCACATGTTCAGTTCTTTCTAAGTGTGTCTCCTGTAACATAGCTATTTGCACTCAAGCAGTAGGGAGGATGGCATAATGGTTAAGGTGTTTACCTGGCAAACACAAGGTGCAGGGTTTGATTCTCACGTGGGGTAATTGGCTAGGCTTAAAATGGCCCACAAGGGCAATTAGCCTAGTATGAACCTATGAAGAACCTATGAAGTAGACCCATAACAAGCGACGTACTGCAGGGTTTGGTCTTGGGGCCTCTGTTATTTGGGATACACTTTTCTGAGGTGCAGGCCAAAACCTGTGGGCTATGGCTGACCAAGTTTGCAGATGACTGCAAGCTGGGTGTTGTCATCAATTCCCCTAGTGACGTACACATCCTCCAAGAGAGTCTCATTCAGACAAATTATTGGTGTCAGAAACATGGCCTCAAGCTGAATACCAACAAATGCATCATCATCCCCTTTGGGGAGAGTGTCGTCCCCAAAAATGATCACATTAATAACAATGTCCTAAGCACAAAATCAGTCGTGAGGGATTTGGGCACCCAGGTTGATAGCAACCTGACTTTTGACCACCATGTTGCTTCCTTTGTATGGAAAGCCTTCTACATGGCCCACCTCATAAGTAAGGGTATCTCATTGAGGGACAAGGAGATCGTAACATCCCTGTATCCTTCCCTTATAAGGCCCATTATTGAGTACAACACCCCTTTCGGCATGTACCTCACAAAGCACATGCAGCTGCTGGAGAGACCACATAGATTCCTCACCAGGAGAATCCAGGGCCTCATACATCTACCATACACAGATCGACTAAAAGCCCTATCCCTGTACTCAGTTTCTCCTCAGAGTTGACCTCCTGTTTGGCATACAAGACTATCATGGACCCCACCTTGATGGGACTGCTGCACATCCGCAAGTCAAGCTCCACTCGAGTAACTTGCATGTGTGGTCTCAACCTGGTCTGTGACATCAACAGGACTTGTTGGTGGGACAGATGCGTGTCCCAGAGACTCCCCATCTATGGAATAGACTCCCTCTCCACATCAAGCAGAGTACCTATTTTACCCCCTTTTAAGCACAACCCAGATAACTGGATGGGAAATGGAAAATACACTCTTGGGATTTCACCCCTGTCCCTGCTGGACAGGAGCCTCGGGTGCTGACTTGTCTAAACATAGGCTAAACTCTTGGCTAGGCTTATAAGGGCCTCAGGGCCAATAGCCTAGTAATTTCCTATGATCCTATAGCTCACTGTTCTTTCTTTTTTGTATTTATCTGTGAGACCATTGACATTTAAAGAGATTACAGCAAGTGTCATTGTATTAAGAAGTTATTATAACCATCTCTTATGTGGAAAACTTTTTTTGTTAAATGTCTAGTTATAGCTTTTGTGTTACATGCATACACTCTTTGGCAGGCTGAACTTTTATGTAGTTGTTTCTTGTCACATCCATTTGACCGTATGTCACGTCTTATAAAACTTTTTGTTTTATTGAAGACCCTCAAAAAACAGTCCCCCCTAAAACCTATTAATTTAATATTAACACACAACATTGGCATTTTACCCTCCTAATAGGAACAAATATCACAAACTGACAGCCATACTCACAGACTTGAGTTAAACTAAATGAAAGGTTATCTATGGTAAGTCGCATGGTGCCTGTGCTTCTACTAAGTGGTAACTGGTTTTGTCTTATCTTTACGGCTATCCCAGCTGGGAAACCCCCTAGATGCTTTCAGAGAACATTATCTCCTAGCCGGTTTCTCTTTTCTTCTCCCCAAAACAATCACTTTCCACCAGACTATAACCAAATTCTCTTTATCAGACTGTCTCCATGGAGACATGAGAACCAGACAGTAAATTTATTTTTATCAGACTGTTTTCATGGAGATAGTAGGGCTAGATACAGAACTGCTACTAAGCATACATTCATTTGCTAGAAAAAAGCCTCATAATATTCAATATTTTTTTTTCATTTATTTGCTTCCTCTTAAAAATGTTTACTAAGTCAGTCCAAGGTCCTCAGTCCAGTCATTCCCATATGCAGGAATGAGAAAAATCACATTATTTTTTCTTTTGTCAAAAGAAAACCAGGCTTTTTTTTTTTTTTTTTTTTTTTTTTTTTTTTTTTTTTTTACATTGCAGTGCCTACATTTTTAAAAACTGAACAAGAAGAAAGAGAGAAGGGAGAAACAAAGGGAAAAAAAAGAACAGGAGTACCTATTTACAATCTCCATTAAACTTAAAAATAACTGAGAAATCTTTACTTTATAGCATGCAAATAAATCTATACACCACAAAAATAGTACTATTAAGAAAAAATGTTTCTTTCCTTATAGTTAAATATTTCCCCTCTCTCCCCTCCAAAGCATTTTTCCGAAAAATTAATGACATGAAGTAGGGCATATACTTGAGTCCACCACAAGTCCAACAAATTCTGAATAAGTCCAATATTTCCATATTTTCTTGTTCTGTCATATTTCACAAATTAATTATTGTATTGTAATCCGACATTATGTTACTGGTTTTCTTACTGTTCATCTCCATCTCCCAAATCCTGTCTCTGCGGTATTTCCAACATACTCTCAATTCTTCTAGTCAACTCTTGTGGTCTATCCTTCTGTTTCACAGCTCACTTTTTGTTGGACAGACACTTGTATTTCCTCCTTAGCATGTTCTTCATCAAAAATAATTTTGTCCCTCCAGGGATAAATAACTTGAAGACAGCTGGGTACAGCAGTTTGAATCTCACACCTGCATCTTGACATTCCCTGAATAGTGGAATGAATTTACTCCTCTTCTGCCTAGTGTTCAATGAGTACTCCTTCTCCACAAACACTCTGCTGTCTCCCACTTATAGTATTTTGCCCTTCTGCACCAGTGTTGTCAGAATCAACTCCTTCTGCTGGTAGGATTGCATATTTACTATTAAAGGTCTAGTTTGCTTTCTTATAGCCAGGTTTGGAGCATACACAAGATGTGCCCATTCAAGTAACAACTCATACTGTGGAATACCAGTCCAATAGTTTAGTTGTGCTTTCATAAAATTAATGCATTCTGTTCCTTCCAGCTTCTCTGGTTTCTCTGAAGAGCTCAGGTTTTGCCTACGTGCTCTGTCCTCTAATTGTATTATTTTTTGAAACGTCTCTTCCTGAGCAGTCTCATTTTCAGCCAGCCTTTTCTTTATTTTGACCTCTGATTTTTGCAGCTTTATCATCTCATCTAAATATCTGTGTAAATCTTCTGCCATTTTTTCCAGCCTTTTATTGTTTGTGTTGATGTACTCCATCAGTGTTTTGTTTATTTTTAACCAGGTCTGTATGTAGTTGTCTTATATCTTCCTGTTGGTTACTGGAAGTCATGTCTGAAGGTTGCATTGCTTTTTGTTGAACAGCTGCAGAACTTTCCCCAATCAGTGTTTCTACCTAAAATTTTATAGCTGATTTTTTTCCAGGTCTTCTGTATTTCTTTATTCCTGGCATCCAGGCAGTGCACTTAGTAGCCAGTTACTGAAATTTACCCATAAACACAAATTTACTGGCCTTCTCTGCTGAGTTTCTTTTTTCACACTGGGAGAGATAGAAACAAGCTGTTACTCAATGTGCAGCCATCTTGGAAGAGGAATTCTTTGACTCCTATCAGAAATCCACAGACCACAGACCACAGCAGACAGTGGCTATAACTATGCCCTGTCCCTACTCCGGGTCATCACTGAACATGTGGTTGGCCTGTTGAAGGCCCACTTTCACTTCCTGGAGGTATCTGTTGTATAACACTTGCACATGTACTAATATATTTTCTGTCAGTGGTGGGATGTATTTGGAGGCACCCTGTAGTATGAACCTGACACATGTACTAAATTATTTTCTATCTTGCTCTGTTAACATAATTTTGAGAAAACAACTGTAGCTGTTTGTACTCCTACAGGAAGAAGACATTACATCAGGCAGCAGTATTTCAATGATGGAAGAGCCTGATAAAATGTCACCTATAAAGAGACCAGAGAGAAATGCCTACAATAAATAAAACCCATAACCATTTTTTAATCCCAGTGAGTGAATGATAATTGCTGCAAAGAGTGGTAGAATGTAATGTAGACAGTATCTAGTACTGGTGGTGGTGTAGTCTGAAGCTATGACATTTTTGCTTAAAAAATGATAGAATGTGTAATCTGCATTAGAATGCAAATTTGTACAGTATGCAGTTAGCTAATGCATAGCAGACATACACACTTGAGACATCTCCATCAGAGATAACTGGAGTCTGTTGTAATTCTGCTGTAATGACAAGGACACAACCACGACCTATGGATGACACAGACCCCCTTACAGAGAGGCATCATTAATTAAAAAAATAAAATTTTTTTTGATGAAGTACATGCTAAGTAGGAAATACAAAAGTTTGCCCAACAAAAAGTAAGTGGTAAAACAGAAGGAGATTCTGTTTCTTGTTCTTCTGGTAATAAAGACCACAGAGGGACTGTATCTGTGAAACCTTAGCAACATTTTCAATGGAAAAAGTTGGAGAGAAGGAAGGGAGCACAAGAATTGACTAAAAGAATTGAGAGTATGTTGGAAATGAAGCAGAGACAGGATTTCAGAAATTAACAGTAATAACACCAGTAACAATATGGGATTTTTTTTCTTTTGGCTTTTCCAAGTTAGAGGTCGCCACAGCGGAACTCTGGTCCGCTAATGATTGGCAGTCGATTTTTATGGTGCCAAGGTGCCAGCCCGACGCCCATCCTTCCATGAAGACACGCCCATTCACGCATGTCTTTCGAACGCCACTCGAACACGGGGAGGACATATGCAGACTCCACACAAAAGGCGCTCCAGCCGAGAATTGAATGGGAGAACCTCTTGCTGTGAGGCAACAATGCTACCGCTGCACCACCACGGCCATTACAATGCAATAATTCTATTTGGTCGGAGTGAGCTTCATCCTTTGGTATCCTGTTAATAGTGTTTGTATTTTGTATTACGTTGTTAGTGGTTTTCAGACACTATTTTTTAATTATTTGTGAAATATGACAGGACAAGAAACCCTGGAAATATTGGCTTTTTCAGAATTTGTTGGACTTGTGAGGGACTCTAAAGCATATGCTCTATTTCATGTCATTAATGTTTGGAAAAGTGTTTAGGGAGGGGAAGAGGAGGGAAAAGTGAACTGTAAGTAAAGATTTTTTCTAAAATAGTACTAATTTTGTGGCATGTGGCTTTCTTTACATGCTATAAACTAATTTTTTTTCAGTTATTTTTTTTAAGTGCAAAGGTGCTGCTGTTCGTAGTCTTCTTTTTCTTTTCTTTCTCTCTTCTCTCTCTCTTCTTGTTCAGATTTAAGAAATGTAGGCACTGCAATGTATATAAAAAGCCTGGTTAGAAAGCATAATAAAAGAAAAATTAATGTGTGTTTTTCTCATTCATGCCGGGGAAATGACTGGATTAGAGACCTTAGATTACTTTAGCAACAAGTTTTAAGGGAGAGCAAGTAAATGAAAAAGAACACTGAATATTATGAGGCTTTTTTCTAGCAAAGACATGTATGCTCAGTACCAATTCTGCAGCTGGTCTTAATGTTTCCAAGGAAATTATATGATAAAGAGAAACTGGTTACAGTCTGGTGGAGAGTGATTGGTGAGGGTAAAAAAAGGAAAAGAGATTTTGGCTAGGAAATGATGTTCTCTGAAAGCATTCGGGGTTTTCCCCAAAGTAGATAATGTTCTCAGAAAGCCGGTACTTAATGTTCTCCGAAAATATTCAGAGGTTTTCCCAGCTGGGAGAGCTATAAAGATAAGACAAAACCAATCGGCACTTAGTAGAAGCACAGCCTGCACCATATCTCTTAGCATGGATGACCTTTCTTTTAGGTTAACTCATGTCTGTCAGTGTGGCTGTAAGTTTGGGATTTCTGTTCCTATTAGGAGGGTAAAACTTCAATATTTGAAGGTGTACATAGTTTTGTGTGTTAGTATTAAGTTAATATGTTTTAGGGGGTATTGGGGTGTGTTTTTAAGGACTTTCAATAAAACAAAACGTTTTATAAGATGTGACATAGGCTCAAATGTATATGGCAAGAAACGACTGCATAAAAGTTCAACCTGCCAAACAGTGTATGCATGTAACACAAAAGCTGCAACTAGACATTTAACAAAAAAGGTGTTGTACATAAAAGGTGGGAATAATAACTTTTTAATACAATGATGGTGGTTTGGCACAGTAGTTAAGGTCTTCACTTCAGAGACACAAGGTACAAGGTTTATTTCTGACTTGGGGACATTGGCTAGGCTTAAAATGTCCCTACAGGGCAATCAGTCCAGTCTTCACTTATGAACATATTATGAACATTATGCTTTTTTTAATGTCTTTAAATGTAAATGGCCTCACAGATAAATACAAACAAGAAAGAGCAGTGAACTATATTAAAAAATGTAGAGTGCAAACAACTATGTTATAGGAGACACAGAAGGAAATGAACATGTGAATTTGATAAAAAACGTTTTCAAGATGGGTATTCAGCGGAGTACATGGGACAAAGGAAAAGAGGAGTACTTATATTAATTGCAAGAGGAGCTCTGATAGTGATAGAAGATTAAATAACTGGCAGATTTGTAGTGCTGAGAGGCTATTGGCAAGGCAGGAGGATTACACTGGCATGTATGTTCATTCCACCTAAAACTGCTATAATGGAGCATAAGAAAATTAATTCTGGGAGAAATTATCAGTTTTCAGCAAGGAATATTACTTACAGGTGGGGACTGGAATTTGATTTGCAGCAGTGAAGATGTGTCTCAGGAGTCCAGAAGGGAAAATATAACAAAGGAGAGTAGATTTTTGAAGAAATGTATGAAAATATTTGGCATGGAATATGTGAATTCAGTAATAGGAGTTCGGAGTGAATTTACATGTTATTCCCAGGATATAAAAACTGCTAGGCTAGACAAAATTTAAATTTCACAGGAACATGTGCATTTGATTGAAGGTCTTGATACCCATCCAATAACTATTTCAGATCATGCATCAGTAATATCTAACATAAAAACACAGGGTAATGAAATAAAAATGAGACATTTGCACTTTCCTACCTATCTGTTGAAAAGAGAGGGAATTAAGGAATCGGTAGTGAAGATTATTCAGGAGCTCTTAGAGAGGATAGAAATTTCTTCTGTAAATATAGGTAAGGAGTAGGATAAAATTAAGGTGGTGTTTAAAAATAGGATGGAAATAAAAGTAAGGGAGCTATGGTTAAGACGTAACAAGAATTATTTAGAGGAACTGACAAATGTTAAAGTATTGCAGAATAGGGGTAATCTCACAGAACACGAAGAGGATCAACTGCAGAATGCTAGGCAGAAGATAAGGAATTACCTAGATAATATGCACAAGCTTAGAAAAATTTCTGCTAAGCAACTGGCTTTTGATAATAATGCTAGAGCATAACTTTTCGCACAGTGACTCAGGCAACACAAAGTAGAAAGGGCTGTTGCCAAACTTAGGGGGCATATGACAAAGGGTCTATATTATATAAGCAAACGCATAGAATTGCGAACACTATATAATCGACCAACAATCAAGGAAAACCCAAAATGTCGAACACACGGATCAGCGAATTTTTTTTTTTTTTTTTTTTTCCTCCCCCAAGGGAAAAAAAAATCGCTGATCTGTAAACAAAAAAAAAAAAATCAAAACACAAAATAAAGTGGTGGGCTTTGCTCCCCAACACTCCCTACTTAAGTATACCAACTTCGAGATCTCACCACAGTGGAGGAAATGGCAAAGTCCTGAAAATAGCTCAGTGATTTTTTTCGCTAGGAAACAAATTGCTGTTCCATGCTTTTGGTATATTGCCATTTTGCGTAATGACGTTTGACTATACAGCATTCGCAATTCATTGCGTTTGCTAAAAATAATAGGGACTCATGACAAAGAAGGTAACGAGATCATGTAGAGGTATTAGAGATATTTCAGAAATTCTATGAAAGTCTGTATAAAGCAGAAAAATATGAAAATCAAGAAAAGATACAAATGGAAATGTTTATGGAAAAATGATATATGCCAAGGTTAGAGGTAGAGGAGACTCGGTTACTAACAGTTAGGATAGAAGGAGAGGAGATAAAAATGATGTACAACCGATCTACAAGGAAGTCCCCAGGAACATATGGTATTCCTGTGGAAGTTTGGAAGCTAGCAGGAAAAAACTGATAAAGATCTGGAAGGTTTTGTTTAACAGTATCATAAGAGGAGGAGAAGTACCACTATCCTGGAAGAAAGCAGTGGTAACTGTAATACCTAAAGAGGGTAAGGATCCACTAGATCCAGCTTCATACAGGCCCATTTCAATACTAAACCATGATTATAAAGTGTTCATTTCTATAATAACTAAAAGAAGGGCAAACGTAATGCCAAAACTGATAGATATGGATCAATGTGGTTTTGTGGAGGGGAGGCAAACATTTGACATTAACAGAAACTGATGAGTCGGACAAAAACAGAATGTAAGAAAATACCATTGTTGTTGGTGGGTCTTGATGCCGAGAAAGCATTTCACAGAGTAAGCTAGGACTTTGAGGAGGGCAATGGAAGCATTTGCATTTCCTGAAAAAATTATAAGGCTGATTACGAGAATATATGAGGGATCGGTAGAGAAAATTAAAGTGGGTTGGATCCTCTCTGATAATTTCTACTTGAACAGACAACTAGGCAGGGGCATCCTCTTTCCCCTTTATTATTTGCTTTATATTTCGAACCACTGGCAAAGAAAATAAAGGACTCAGAAATTCAAGGATATAACTGGTATGGTAGTCAAGAAAAGCTGGCTTTATTTGCAGATATTATTTTGTACCTGATAAAACCAGAAAAAGACATTACAGTGTTGTGGAACATTTTGAGACCGTTTCAGATCTTTTCAGGATAAAAAATATTAATGAAGCTAAAGCAAAGGCGATAGCAGTAAATTATTTACCCACACATGAACTGGTTCAGGAATGCCCATATTTATGGGGACATCATAAAATGAAATATTTAGCAGTATGGATTTAAAAAGATTCTAGTGTGGCAGATAAGCTTATGTGGGAGGAGACTAAACAAAAGGTAATACAAAACCTGAGAAAACAGATGCTTTGTTATATGGATGTGGATAGTAAGATACAAGCAGTTAAAATGTATTTAATCTCTTTAGTCTTATACACAGGTCAGGTTTTTATCAACTTGAGGAGAAGTTGTGGGTAGCAATTAATAAACAGCTGAATGACTTTATCTAGGAGGGAATGATGGCAGGAGTCAATGGGATAAGCTGATTCTTCCAATTGAACAGGGCAGACTGGGATTACCCAATTTGAAGTGGTATTTCAGAGCTACACAGTTAAGACTCCTCATATACATAGCACAAGCAGAAAACTATAATTTAAAGTGGAAAGGGATGATTATGAAACATGGGGGAAGCTCAAGAAACAAGGAGAGACTGGGTTTTGGATGCAGGTCTTTAAGGAGAAAAACAATAATCATGCAGAATTTTATATCCATAAAGTAGTAGAAAGTATTCTAGAACTAAACCAGCATGGGAATGGAGAAAGGAGATTCTGCTGATAGGGATGAATGCAATTAGAGATGCAGACAATAGGCAAGAGGGGGCCGGAATTTATTGGAGAAAACTGGCAAAGGAAACAAGGTATTGTGAGCAAATAACTAGAGAGGGAGATATGACAGAATGAGAAGATGCCAAGAATTTATTTGGACTGCAGGTCAGATTGCCTTCTCTAGCAGGGACTGATATCAGAGTATAGGCAAAGAGAAAGAAACAGGGGGATCCTGAATGAAATAACAGCACTGGTAGAGTTTTTAATAGAATCTAGAACAGAAGCTGCAATTAAAAAGAAAAAATTAGTACAGCATACAAAATATTGCATGATAACTATAAAAATCAATCAGAGGAGGTTAGAAAGGATTGGGAAGAGAGACTGGATAAGCAATTCACAAAGAAACAATGGGAGGATATATGTATGTCTCCCAAATATGCAACAAAATTTAGAAGATGTAGGATTTTTGCCTAGAAATGTTTACATAGATATTTTTATACCCCAAGTAGACTCCAGAGAAGTTTTCCTCAGGCAGACAGTAAATGTTGGAGGTGTAAAGGGGAAGAAAGGTAATTGGGAACATATTTTCTGGCAGTGTGGTGAGTTGTCACACTAAGGTTTCCCTGCGGGATGCACTATCAGAGATGATGGGGGGGCAGATTGTTCTGATGAGGGAGTTGATTTTTCTGAGCTATGATACAGAATCGGAATTGCTTAGACATGGTAAGGCCTTGCTACGTCTAATAATGGTGGCTGCCATAAAAGCAATTACTAGAAAATGGAAATCAAAATCTAATCCAACTATATTGGAAGCAATGAATATCGCAACAGAGATAAAAGAACTAGAAATAAGATCTTTAGAAAAGGGTAGGAGGAAACTACATAGAAAAAAATGGGAATTGTGGGAACAATACATACAAGGGAGGAATGAGGTCTAAAAAGGTGGCAGGACTTAAATTAGCTATGTAATGTTTGAGTGAGAAACATTCAGTAGATTATAAGTGATGCATAATATTTGCAACTGGGAGAGTCCGTATGGTTTGTGATGTAAAAAGCTTGCTACTAGAATTGTGTCAGCGTGGTTTGTTTTCATTTATATAAATGTATGATTACCTATGTAGTAAGTGATGGTTTAATAAAGATGCTTCTTGTTTAAAAAAAAAAGGCAAGAATTGAATAATTTATGTAATATTGCTTAGGTTATATGATATATAGCAATATATGTGAAGTATAATGTTTGTTATATTAATATAGTTTTATACCTTTTATACGAATGTAAATTTCCTTGTGTCACAAGTGATAATTCACTAAAGAAGTTTGAAAAAAAAAAAGGAGTCTTCAGACATGATTGTAGTGCATACCCAGTATTGCCATTAGGATGCCCCAGGGGAAAACTGCCTCACACAAACTACAGATATAGGTCCCACATGTGGGAGTCATGGTAGTGCCTGGGTGGTATACAGACACATTGCAGATCATACTTTTTGTATTACAGATCAAGTGATAATTAATGAAATGCTAACCTTTACAGTTACCAAACCTTTTCCCCTGCTTACCGGATGAGACCTTTACTTTAATGAGAGTGCAGTCTATGGCTGCTATTACCTTAGGAAAATTGGTTATGACATAAATGGCTCACATGTTGTTGGCTGTACCCTTTGTGGTACAAGGAAACCACATATGCTCCACTACATGCTGTAGCATGACATCGGAGAACTGATGGAGTATCTTTGTAGCAGATATCTAGGCTAACTCTACCAATACTTTTCAACTGTCCAGAATTTCACAGAATGTCCAAATATCTGTCTCATACAGTAAGACATTGCCCTGTTCGATTCTCAGCTAGTGTGTCTTCTGTGTGGAGACATGTGTGAATGGGCGTACCTTCGTTGAAGGTTGTGCGTCAGGGCCGGCAACTCGGCACTTAAAAATCTACTGCCAATCATTAGCGGACTGGAGTTCCGCTGTGGCGACCCCTAACCGGGAAAAGCTGAAAGACACAACAACCTTTGTGTATTTGTCATTAAATCTGTGGTTTTCTGACAGATCATTGAGGACTGAAGTCACTAAATACTGACAATCATTTGACTTTCAGACTTCATACACTTCAGTAAGTGCATGCCATAGATGTTGTTCTGGTGACTTTCTAAGTTTATAATAGCAATATTTAAAATCTGCTCCTGATTTTGGGCCTTCCCCCACCATTAATGTTGGCTTTGTCCATGCTTCTTGTGCTAATAGGTTGAGAGGTATGCCTCTACCATGTCTCCCATTAGACAGTGAAAGTCCCTGTAGATAGTATTCTCAGACACACATACCTTGGTTTCCACAAGGATAGGTACTCCATGCATCCCACAGACCTGCAAATGAGTGTGACACATTTTAACCAGCTCTGACGTGGTGACTCTCTCCAAACAGTAGTGGTCCACAATTTCACTGTCAACAAGGGCATGAAATGTTAGGTGTGGAAAGATGACATGGCACCTCTGAAAGCGATGACGCACAACACCATGACTATCAACATCGAGTACAGCCCATTACATATACAGGTTTGTTAATGCTGCGGCTATACCATACATTGTTCTGCTATTCATTTCCTGGATTTTACTGCAGTTACTGTCTCTAGAGTGAATGAGTGCATCTACTCATGGAATATATACGCCTCTGAATCACTCTGCATATTGTTCACCCTCATTTGCATCCACAGGGTCATTGGTTTTAATAATGTTGCATTAGCATGTCATTCTTCTACCATTAGCATACTATGATGGGCAGTGGGCGTTCTTAGCTTATCCCACCTACATTCTTTGTGTCTTTCAATCACCCACACACACACAATTGCTTACTGCAATGCAGAAAACATTTCTAAATCCTAGGGCTCTTCTTTTAATCTACTATGTATATCACTTAACAATCATAGAAAATAGGAAATACAAGGCAATTAAACCAAAGGTCATGTATGCATTGACAATAACCACTTACTTGTTCTACTAACCTTTTCAAAGAGGGAAGGGCCTGTACGTCTCAGAGTGTATTTTAAGGTACCTATCCAAATGTCTGTCGAATGTATGTTTGAAGGCAGACTGGGAATCGCACTGTTTGACATGAAAGGGGAGTATATTCCAGAGCAAGGAGTGACATGAGGTGATGAACCTCTGTCGCCATTTAGTTTGATTTATTCCCTGATATAGATTCAGATCATTTATTTATTTATTTGAGTGACATCTGATTTGATCACTTGCTGTGGTTTTGGCTGTATATCTGACGCAGCAAGAAAAAGGAAGTCTTGGATGATGGGATCTCTGAGGTCATGGAAGCAAGGTATAAGTCTCTCCTAAACCAAAGCTGCTGCGTAAAACCTCAGAAAACTTCTGATGTCACATCTCAAAACATTACAGTAAATAGTTATACAAATTCCAACACTGGAAACTGGATTAGCAAAAGATAAATAATAAATGAGGGAAACAAAATATGTACACATATGAGGTATAAAGGAATAGGGCAAAAGAAAAATTGTACGTAATGAATGTTAGTGCTGTCAGTCTAGGAAAAAAGGTACCTGAAATAATGGCTTTGATGAAATAACTAATGATTGATATGTGGTAGTAACAAAAATAATGTAGATCACAAAGAAACGTGAGCAGAATATAAAAATACCAGGGTAATTAGGATTAATAAAGTTGGAAGAGATATTGCCTTGTATATAAGTAAAGTGACCAATATGTCTACATGGAAAAGAGGAAGCACTGTGGGTCACACTGGAAGCTGGAATTGATAGAAGAGTATGTACATGGGTTGCATACAGAAGCATTTGTCATGAGAAAGAAAAGGAAAAGATAATTATGTACATCCATAGGATGCTAGAGGAAAGAGGTATATCTGATAGTGATTTTAATATTCCAGATTTAACTGTACTACCCTCATTTCAACTACATCTAAAAACATGGAACCACAAGGAGACCACAGGAAACACCAAATCGATAAAACAGGCAGCAGCACAACCCAGGAAGGCAAACCAAACAATGCAGAAGGATAAATGAATAAAATTTATTGCACAAAACTCCGCGGATTTAGCACTTTCATATAAAACTCCATCAAAATCACTGAACACCATACAGCACCACATATAAATACCCAACCCATAAATTCATGCCCGATGAAATTTCCCCATCAATTAAGAAACTTGAAATAACTAAAGTAACACACAATGTTAAATGCAGCAAACTGATAGTGGAAAATGCATTACAGAAAGCACATTAGACTTAAATAACATTTCAAAAAAGGAGGTCATTGTCCCACTGTACTCATCCCTCATTAGACGCATTATAGAATACAACGCCCCATTTGGTATGTACCTCTCAAGACATCTGCAACAACTGGAAAGGCCTCAGAAATACCTCACTAAAAGAATCACAGGCCTAAAGCAGATGCCCTACGCTGACCGCCTTAAAAAAACTCCAGCTATACTCTGTCGCATATCGTCTACTCAGAGGCGATCTCTGCTTAACATACAAGGCCATGTCAAACCCGAGCTGTTGGACATGCTACACTTAAAGAAATCCCAATCCCTCAGAGCTACACGCTCCAGGGATCTAAACCTTGTCATCACAATAAACAAAACATGCTGGAGGGATAGGTTCCTGACCCAGAGACTCCCCAGACTCTGGAATAGATTGCCCATACATGTCAAGCAGAGTGCCTCTTTGGACCTCTTTAAGAGGAACCTTGACGATTGGATGGGAGAAAGGAAATTCACCCCAGGGATCACGTCAGTCGCCCTGCTAGACAGGGGTCCAGGAAAGTAAATAATGTGGGAAGAAATAGCCAGGGAATTGTTATGGCTAGGCTTGTATAGGCCCTAGGGTTGATAGCCTAGTACCAACCTATGAACCTATGAAAACACTAGACTAAGTCATTAAACACTAAATGGGAAGTCATTCTATACAATACGATTTCAGTTCAGCTAAAAACTCATTCCTGAGATCTTGCAAGGAACAGGCTTCAAGCAGTCAGCACTAGAGTGTATTCAGGAAAGAGCAGTCTTTGGTTAAATGTTCTCAGTTGGATACATAGCTAGGATCTGCCAATTTAACAAAAAAGCAAAGTCAATCAAAAGTAAGCATCCTGGACTTCAGGAGGAGAGACTTTAATAAAGCCTTTCAGTGATGTGAACAGAAGTATTTTAATTTAGCAACTTTCAGGTGACAGTCAAAAAAAGAAGTTATGTCTTACCATAACGTTCCATCTGTGTTGTAGATCTTTGTTCATTCATTACCATTAGGACCTCGGTTTTGTCCTCTGAACCGATACGGCCATTTCCAAGCTCATGCCAGCCAAAAACTCTCAGCTAAGACCTACCCATAATACCCCTCTCCTAGTTACTTCAGATTGAGTTTGCCTTCCCTTAGATAATAGATGTAGTAATAGAAAAAAAATAGTGGGAGGCTCTGTCTGAGCAAATACCCTAACCAGGAGTTCCTAAAGTCCACCAGGAGTCCAGGCAGGGGGGAAGGAGGGCAGGAAGTAATGAATGAACAAAGATCTACAACACAGATGGAACGTTATGGTAAGACATAACTTCTTTATCTGATGTTGTAAATAAATCTTTGTTTATTCATTACCATTAGGACCGAGTCCCCAGCTACTTGGGTCCTGGGTGGCCCTAAGGAAGGATATTCCTGAGTACCACAGAACCAAAAGATGCTCGTCCTCTGGAGGCCAAATCCAATTTGTAATGAGATATAAAGGTATGAGGTCTTGCCCAAGTGGCTGCTGTGCAGATATCACCCATAGAGGCTCTGGAATTAAATGCTATAGAAGTAGCCATAGATCTGGTAGAATGAGCCTTTATTCTGGAAGGCAATGACAGCTTATTCTGTTGGTAGATAAAGGTAATGACGTTTCTAAGCTAGAAGGAGAAAGTCACTTTGAAAACAGGTTTACCCAATCTGGGTCCTGCAAAGGCCACAAACAATTGATCTGTTTTCCTGAAAGATTTAGTCCTGTCCAAATAACAACGAAGCTGCTAATGCACATCAAGGGTGTGCAAAAGGTACTCCCCTCTGTTAGACTGCTGAGGGAAGAAAACCGGCAGGTCAACAGACTGGTTAATGGAAAAGCCAGAAGTGACCTTGGACAAGAAAGAAGGGTCAGTACGAAGGGACACCCTATCCATGTGGAAGACCAATTAAGGACTCTTGACCCTCAAAGCCTGCAGCTCAGATACTTTTCCTGCTGAGGTAAGTGCTACTAGAAGCAAGGTTTTCCATGACAAAAATTGCAAATCACATGAATCAAAAGGCTCGAAAAGAGAACCTGTGAGAGACTGAAGTACCAAAGTCAAGTCCCAGGGCTCTAAGGGAGGCTTGACAGGAGGTTTAACATGTAATACTCCTTTCAAAAAGGTCTTGCATAGGCAGTGTGGCATAATTGAACAATTATCAAGATCATTATGAAAATTGGTGATAGCTGCAAAATGTACAGTGATTGTCGAAGCTGAGGCTCCTGCATGCAAAACAGTAGTCAGGTACTGTAGGATCTTTGGCCCAAACAGAGAATCTAGTCTAGTTACTAGAATAAACTTTCCTGCTGGAAGGTTTGTGTGAAGCCAGAAGAATTTCACAAACAGGAGATGGGATGTCAGGCAGCCTGCAATCATTGGAAGTGAAGGAACCAAACTGTGAGCTTGAGTCTGTGCAGGTTCGGATGAATCGGTCCCTGAGGATGAGGTGGCCAATCATGCATTAGAGTGTCCCTCGGTGGTTCCCCCTGAGGAGGGATCATGGCAAAGTAGCTTCTGCATTTGTAGTTTGGGGGGGAAGCAAACAGGTTGCAGCAAGGCTTGCCCCAGCGTTGGAAGATCCGATCCGCTGTTACAGGGTTGAGGGACCACTCACGAGGCATCAGGATGTTCCTGCTCAGATTGTCCGCAATAAGGTTGGAACTCCCAGGAATGTGTGTTGCTATAAGGAAGCAGTTGGAAGCTATCACCCATGCCAAATCGTCGTTACTTCCTGACACAGGGGGTAAGACCTGGTTCTGCCTTGCTTTTTGATATCCCAGACAACTGACATGTTGTCTGACTGAATTGCAGTGGTCCCAGAGGGTAGGGATGCATGGAACGCTTGCAATGCTAGGAGAACTGTCCTCAGTTCCAGGACATTTATGTGCAAATTGGCCTCCATGGGGGAACAGGTGCCTTGGACACTTTCCCTGGAAATGCCCCCTCACCCTAACAGGGAAGCGTCTGTGGTTACCGTGGCCGTGGGCTGGGGAAGACAGAACGGTCGACACCAATGATTCATTTGTGGGTTCATCCACCATAACATTTCTTCCTTGCAACGGTTTGAAAGACGTAATATGTGATCTAGTGGGTAAATCAACAATGACCATTGTGCAGAAAGGAGCCACTGTAGGATTCTCATGTGCAGTCTTGCAGTGGTAACAACAATGGCAGCCACCATGGAGCCTAAGAGTTGCAGTACAACATATGCTGGTACATAGGTCTGAGGAAGATGGTCTTGGATTTGGTGTGTTTTGTTCGAAAATCTGTGAGGGGGAAGAGAAGCTTGACAGGATGTTGTATCGAAAACTGCTCCAATGAATTCCAGTGTCTTCATTGGAGACACTGAGATTTGTCCTTGTTGATTGTAATCCCCAAGCGGAGAGTGAGACCTTGAGTGTAAGAAGATTCCTGGTCGGAGCGGTAAGGAGCCAATCATCTAGATAAGGAAACACCTGAAATCCTTGTAGTTGAAGATGAGCTACCACAACTGCCATACATTTGGTGAACACTCGAGGGGCTGTCGAGAGACCAAATGGCAGTGCCCTGAACTGGTAGTGAATGGCTCCCAGCCGGGAGCGGAGAAACCTCCAGGAGCAGTGATCCATCTTTATGTGGTAGTACATGTCCTGAAGGTCTATAGAGCACATTGTTATCCCTCCCTAGGAAGGGAAGAATGGACTGTATCGTGACCATCCGGAAATTTTGAAGTTTGATAAAGTTGTTCAATAGACTGAGATCCAGGATTGGTCTCCAGTCCCCTGTCTTTTTTGGCCCTAAAAAGAACCTCGAGTAAAACATAGATCCTGTCTGGTCTGGTGGTACTGGTTGGATGACTCTTTTCCTTAGCAGCTTTTCTATTTCTAAGGCTACTAATTCCCTCTGATTGGGTTGTACATCGGGGATGGGAGTTAAATCGAATGGTATTTGGTAGCCTCTGGATATTATTCTCTGCACCCAAACATCGGTAATAATAAGATGCCAGGCTGGTAGATTCAGAGAAAAACGACCCCCGACTGCTTCCACAGGAAAGCAATCGGGCTGCTGCTCAGGAGCACTGGTAGGGTCTGCCAGAGAAAGAATCTCTAGTTCCCTGGTTACGCCGAACCCCTCTACCCCAAAAGGGACATCTTCCATATGAGTTGCCCCCTCTGCCCCGGGAGGATTGTTCACCATGAGTGTCACGAAAACGTCCTTGGGATTTCTTGAACCACATTTTTCCTCCTTTCTGGTTCCTGGAGTAGGACCTCTGGGGGTTGGAAAGGCATATCTCACGGCAGACCAGGTCTTTCCATTTTTCTCACTACGTGTAAGTTTGCCTTGTACTTTGGGTACAAAAAGTGCAGATTCGTCGACAGGTGCATTGACGAAGAAAGCTTTAAAGGGGTCTGTGAAGTCACATGACCGCATCCAAGCATTACGTCTCATGACAATGCCTGATGTGACAGCTCGAGCTGCCCCCTCAGTGGAATGAGAAATCAAATGTATTAAGGAGTTCGAGATGGATGCAAGGGTAGCTAGCTGCAAGGCAACAGTATCACGCACCTTATCAGGCAGTACCCCACCAAAGAGGGAGACATTTTGGAAATTAGGTCACTTTGGAGGTGAGTAAAGTGTGCCAGATAGTACAGCGACTGAATGGCGAATGTTGCTGAAGCATAGGTCCATTTTCCTAGTCTGTCCATGGTCCAGGACTCTGTTTGGAGGATGGATAGTGGAACTATCTTCTGCCAGTTCCCTCTTGGTGGCTGCCACCATGACCATAGAATCAGCTGTTAACTGCTAAGACCAGTGGGGATGGTCTTCAGGTGTAAATAAAATTTTTTGTCTGGCCTCTGAGGGACAGGTTCTACGTTGTCTGGGGCCTTCCAGGCATGCTGCACATTTTAACAAGGTCATCTCCCAGTGGAGTCACCCAGGAAGTAGATGGCCGGGCACGGAAGGCCTGCAGGAACACCAATACCTCATAAGAACTAGGACTTCCCGTCTCCCCGGTGCTTGAGGATTTTGAGAATGTCTCCGAATGAGATGTCGTCTGGGGAAGACCGTGGAGACCCTTCCCCCTCATCACAATCAGTGTCTTCGGTGATAGATTCCAATGGTGAATCAATGTGCTTTCTCTTGCACCATTTCTTCCAGGGTGGCTCCCCAGTGGGATCTTCTGAGGACTCCGGAGAAGGGGTTCGCTTCAAAGAGGGTTCTTGTGACTCCCGTGCCCAGGGTCCCGAAATAGAGGGTTGGGAGAGGTGCATGCTAAGGGAGGGTTCTGATACTGATGTCATTGGTGCTGACTGCGAGTCCACTATCTGTACAGCAGGCCCACCTGAGGAGGGATGGAAGTCTGGAACCGGGAGGGGCAACCTCGGAACCGGGGTCACACCTCGCCGTGAGGAGCCTACCTCCAGGTGAGGAGCTCTGAGAGAACTGGAAGCCATCGGGGACATAGATGGTGCCAGCGAGAAAACGTGCACCAGGCTAGGTACCAAGGTACGGATGGTCCAAGCACTGCTTCAGATGAGCATCAGTTCCACCGGAGCTGATGCAGCAAGTGCCAACAGAGAAATCACTGCTGTCGGAACAGAGACAGTATGCACCGGAGTGGAAGTATTTTGTCCTTGGTAGATATTCGAGTTTTGGAGTCGATGGAGCCGAAGAAACTGTCGGCAGAGTGGCTGCGGATGGTGCCGAAGCAGGTACAGTCATTGGAGCTAATGTTGGATCCAAGGATGGCACCAGGCTAGGTACCAAGGTACGGATGGTCCAAGCACTGCTTCGGATGAGCATCAGTTCCACCGGAGCTGATGCAGCAAGTGCCGACAGGGAAATCACTGCTGTCGGAACAGAGACAGTATGCACCGGAGTGGAAGTATTTTGTCCTTGGTAGATATTCGAGTTTTGGAGTCGATGGAGCCGAAGAAACTGTCGGCAGAGTGGCTGGGGATGTCATCGGAGCCAATGTTGGATCCAAGGATGGCACCGGAGTCAGTGGTGCTGAGGTCGGAACCGAAATAGGGGTGAATATCATGGACGGCACTGAGGGAGAAGACAGAGCCTGGTGCTGAAGAGGTCTGCACCGAGGGCGCTGGCGAAGCACAGAGCCGACTCGGTTCCGTAACTGACGGAGATGCAGCAACTGAATGACTCTGTCATTGTTTTTTGGTTTTTGGAAGGGGGTGAGACCTCCGACCCAGATAGAGCCTCTGAAAAAGGCGTCTTGAGTAATCCGTTTTTCCTTATGTTTTTTGGTCTTTGGAGGGGGTAAGATCTCCAACCCACATAGAGCCTCTGAAAAAGGCGTCTTGAGTAATCCTTTTAAGATAAGTTTATTTTTATGTTCTGCTAGTGTACAATTACTAAAACTAGCACAAATGTCACAGTCAGCTTTAATATGATCCACGTCCAAACAGTAGACACAACAAACATATGTAGCTGAATTAGGCATATTACGTCCACACTTGTCACACTGTTTAAATCCCAGCTTAGCTTTGTCTGACATAGTAAGGCAACAAGGCTATCCTATAGAAAACTTACGGGAGAAAATACCAATGATGTTATTTTAAAAAAATACCACTAGTAAAAAGAACAAGTACTGACCCACACAGCACAGGACCCGGGTATAATAGTTGAACTGACTGAAATACCAGTACCACGATGAGCAAACACAGCTTTATTCCACTAAACTGAAACGTTGAGCGCTTTCTCTGTCAATACTGAGCTTCATCAGAACAAAATGAATACTAATGACTAAAACAGTCCTTAAATAAAAATCTACATCACATGGCTCTTCCTAATCAAAATTTAAAGTCATATCCTTTAAAATACATTGCTCAAATCTTCTTACCTAATCATAATAAAATAAACATATATAATATAATAAAACCAAATTGTTACAATAAAACCAACAATGGGTGCCACAATGAACTAATGTCAATTGAATTAAATGTAAATGTAGAATTTGAAATATAAAATGTTAATATATATTAAACCAACCAGTTGAAACAACTTCCATAGAAGGTAATTTGGAGAAATATTAAAATACACACTATATTAGTGTCCAAGTGAAGTCAAAAAAATTTTTTGTGTATTTCAACCCGTAACATAATCCTGTCCAAGTTGACTAATCCAAATCTTATAAACTGGATAGTATAAAATAATCAGTGTGTGTGTGTGTGTGTGTGTGTGTGTGTGTGTGTGTGTGTGTGTGTGTGTGTGCGTATAAAAGGGGGTTGTCAAACCAAAGAATCTATACAATGTATAAGGTCCTATAAACAGGCAGCCCTTAACTTGAGAACACTGCTAATATTGATGTTATCATTCAATCCTGGGGCCCTTCCTGCATCCAGCCTCAATTGCCAGAGCAGTTCCCGGTACTCCAACCTGGCTTCCCAGTAACCCCCCCCCCCCCGGGTCTGGGATCACCTGTTCAAGAATAGTAAATTGTATTTTCATTTGTTTGCAAACCTGAGTGTGTTTAAAAAAAGCGTTTGTATCCTTACCCTTGGCGACATTGTATATGTGCTCATAGACTCCTTTTCTGAACTGCCTTTCGGTCTTGCCAATGTAAAAACTATCACAGGTTACACACAAGCCTAGATACACCACCCCTTTTGTTGCACAGTTGAAATAGTTAGTGGGTTTAAACTTGAACCTTCTGGAAGGAATAGAAAACGTGCCCTGGTTCATCATAAACTTACATTGCTGACAAGCCCCACATTTATATGTACCAAATTTTAATGTACCTGGACTTGTTTTAGTAAATAAATTCCTCTCCAGGAGTTCTTTCAAATTTACATCTCTTTTCTTCACAAATTGGGGGGCTGTAGGAATATAATTTTTAATGTCATCTTGTAAGGTTAAAATTGGCCAGTGTTTCAATATAATCTCCTCAACTTCATAAGAAGTAGAGGAAAAAGTGTGTATAAAGTTGTTGTTAAATCCAACTGTCCCCACTGATAATTCCTTATTGGTAGTAGTCAGGCCAGTCCCTAACAGGGGAAAATATTTTGAATCCCTGTTTTCTATCACTTCCCCTTTCATACTATCAATCAAATTTGTGGGGTATCCCTTTTCTTCAAATAATGTTTTAATGTTTTCAACCTCTTCCAAAAAACATTCTAAGGTGCTAGTCATCCTCGAAGCTCTAATGAATTGGCCCTTTATAATGCCCTTTTTCTGATAAAAAGGATGCCCACTATTAAAATGTAAATAGGAATTCGAGAACGTACTTTTCCTATACAATTTAGACTGAAAAATTTGGTTTTCATAATCTTTATATATAGTAACATCCAGGTAATTGAGTTTGTGTTCATCAATATTATATGTGAAACTCAAAAATTCAGTACTGTTGTTAATGTAAACTAGAAATTTGTCTAGTTTATCTCTCTTACCCTTCCATAAAAGACAAATATCATCCAGGTACCTCGTGTAGTACCCTATAAATTCAGACCATGGGGTTTGTAACACAAACCTCTGCTCCCAATAATATAACATGCAACTGGCGTACAGTGGAGCACAGGGGCACCCATTGCCACTTCCTTCTTTTGTTGGTAGAATTCACTGTTGAAGTGTATAGAATTGTTAAGAATAATTTCCATAAATTCCACCATTAGGTTGATAGTGTTCCTATCAAGACCAGATTTCGTCACTAATACCTCATTAAACCATTCTAGACCAATCGAATGCGGGATACTAGGAAAAAGTTCTGTAATATCAATAGTAACCATTAACGGGCCAACGTTGAATGTACTTTGATCTATACCTTTCAAAAAATCCCAAGAGTCTTTGCTAATATGTGGAATGGAAGTTATAACGTTTTTAATGGTGTGATCCACGTATTTCGCCAAAGGTTCAGTGATACTGCCTGCCCCAGATACTATAGGCCTAAATCTGATAGGGTCAATGCCTTTGTGTGTCTTGGGAATTCCAAAAATCACAGGAACTGTTGGTTTTCCTACGTGTAAATAATTATACAAACATTCATCAATAAATATATTATATATGTTTATTTTATTATGATTAGGTAAGAAGATTTGAGCAATGTATTTTAAAGGATATGACTTTAAATTTTGATTAGGAAGAGCCATGTGATGTAGATTTTTTATTTAAGGACTGTTTTGGTCATTAGTATTCATTTCGTTCTGATGAAACTCTGTATTGACAGAGAGAAAGTGCCCAACGTTTCAGTTTAGTGGAATAAACTGTGTTTGTTCATTGTGGTACTGGTATTTCAATCAGTTCAACTATTATACCCGGGTCCTGTGCTGTGTGGGTCAATACTTGTTCTTGGCTTACCTCTGTTTCAGTATTCTGTGGTTTTTCAGAGCCCTCATGGCGGAAGGCATGGGTACAGAAGATTTTTCTGATACACCAGGCATGCTAAAAGACAATTTGGACAATTCACCTGTAACCAGGGGTGAATTTAAACAAGTGTAGGCTCTTCTTTCTCAACTCGCGGAAAGTATCCGTGAAAAGAATATGGCCACTAACAACTCGTTACCCGGCAACCAACAACAATTACTGGAGGTTCAAAGGGCACGCCCTTTAAGCACGACGCCCAATTCCTCCCTAACCAGGGAAGTAGAGGTTTCATTTAATTTTCCACAAGGGAATGCACAGTTTTTGACGTCACCGACAGGTATGAACCGAGGGGCACAGAGGGTCCGAACAGACAACCAGGGAAACTGTTTTAATTTTGATTCTTGGACTAACAAGCACTTTAGCTTCAACGAAGGTACTGTAAATAATTTTATAAGCAATGTGGACTACAATTTTAGTCATTTTAGAGACAAATTATACGCATTTAAATCCAACCAGTTAGAGATTGAATATTTGAAAGAATGTGTTCATGTGAATAGAGATCCAAGGGGCTCCGAATTTTCAAATTCCCAAATAATGTACAAGCAGGGGCAGTGCTGTATGAACAACTTTGTGAAGTATTTAATAGAACTGGGATTGAGGTTCTTAATTTAATGATCAGAGACTATGAAAGTAAAGCGGATACTTTATTGAAGGACCTTAATTCTTTAAACCAAATGGTACTTAATGATAACAGTTTTTCTTGTGTTAAAAAGAACTATGAGCATGTGTTTTTTTTTTAAATTGACCAGTTTTGTGATAAGGTGGTTAAAAGAAAGATTAAGAAACTGGAGAGAGACCTTCTTGAATACAAGGAAGGTAGAGCATACCCAGCCCCTAAGTATGGGGGATGGTCCAACAAAGTTGACAATGTTTTTGTGGACAGGATTAACACACTTCACACTAACCATAATAATTTTAACAATCAAGGACCTGAACAACAGGTACCGAGAAAAAGTGAAAGGTTAGCTGAGAAAGAAAAGAAACAATCCTTTCAGGATTTTCAGTACCGCACGACGGGGGGGGGGGGGGATGATATCAGAACAGGGGGTGGAACCGCCCCCCGAATTAAGAACACTGGACACTTCAATGGACTTTTTTAATACAGGTAACCCAACGACTGAGAATTTAATCGTCAGGAAAGATAACTTTACCATCTTTAACTTTACCGAACTGACTCTTACAGATGAATACTTTGACTTGTTCTCTAGAGGGTTTCAATATGTCCCCTCCCGACCTGGGGTAACTGTTAACACCCTAATAGATCTAAAACTTTTTATTAGACAGCTTAACCTAAACATTTTGTTCAAGGGACAGACGCAGAGTGGTCCCACACTGATTAGGAAAAGTGTATTCAATCCCCCCACCCACCCTTCTCTCAAAGTGTTTGAAGAATTGGTGGAAAGAGACATTAGGGTATGTGAATGGAGGAAGGGGCAAGGTCCCTCTGCCAACATTAGTGACCAAGAGATGGAATTAATTGAATTCCTGAAGCATGAGAAATGTAGAGTTATGAAACCAGATAAGGGGGGGGTGGTGTTGTGTTAATGTACACAGTGGATTATGACACACACCTATATAATTTGCTACAAGACTCTGACCAGTATGGATTAGTCTCTCTCTTAATGAGATAAATATTGCGCATGCCAAGATTGGGTATCTTTTGTACGATCACTTATTGCATGGGTTTATTTATGAACGTTTGTATAATTATTTACACGTAGGAAAACCAAAAGTTCCTGTGATTTTTGGAATTCCCAAGACACACAAAGGCATTGACCCTATCAGATTTAAGCCTATAGTGTCTGGGGCAGGCAGTATCACCGAACCTTTGGCGAAATACGTGGATCACACTGTTAAAAACGTTTTAACTTCCATTCCACATATTAACAAAGACTCTTGCGATTTTTTGAAAGGTATAGATCAAAGTACATTCAACGTTGGCACGTTAATGGTTACTATTGTTATTACAGAACTTTTTCCTAGTATCCCGCATCTGATTGGTCTAGAATGGTTTAATGAGGTATTAGTGACTAAATCTGTTCTTGATAGGAACACTATCAACCTAATGGTGGAATTTATGGAAATTATTCTTAACAGTTTTATACACTTCAACGGTGAATTCTACCAACAAAAGAAGGGAGTGGCAATGGGTGCCCCCTGTGCTCCACTGTATGCCAATTGCATGTTATATTATTGGGAGCAGAGGTTTGTGTTACAAACCCCATGGTCTGAACTTATAGGGTACTACACGAGGTACCTGGATGATATTTGTCTTTTATGGAAGGGTAAGAGAGATAAACTAGACGAATTTCTAGTTTACATTAACAACAGTACTGAATTTTTGAGTTTCACATACAATATTGATGAACACAAACTCAATTACCTGGATGTTACTATATATAAAGATTATGAAAATCAATGTTTTCAATCTAAATTGTATAGGAAAAGTACGTTCTCGAATTCCTATTTACATTTTATTAGTGGGCATCCTTTTTATTAGAAAAAGGGCATTATAAAGGGCCAATTCATTAGAGCTTCGAGGATGACTAGCACCTTAGAATGTTTTTTGGAAGAGGTTGAAAACATTAAAACATTATTTGAAGAAAAGGGATACCCCACAAATTTGATTGATAGTATGAAATGGGGAAGAGAGAGAAAACAGGGATTCAAAATATTTTCCCCTGTTAGGGACTGGCCTGACGACTACCAATAAGGAATTATCAGTGGGGACAGTTGGATTTAACAACAACTTTATACACACTTTTTCCTCTACTTCTTATGAAGTTGAGGAGAATATATTGAAACACTGGCCAATTTTAACCTTACAAGATGACATTAAAAATTATATTCCTACAGCCCCCCAATTTGTGAGGAAAAGAGATGTAAATTTGAAAGAACTCCTGGAGAGGAATTTATTTACTAAAACAAGTCCAGGTACATTAAAATTTGGTACATATAAATGTGGGGCTTGTCAGCAATGTAAGTTTATGATGAACCAGGGAACGTTTTCTATTCCTTCCAGAAGATTCAAGTTTAAACCCACTATTTCAACTGTGCAACAAAAGGGGTGGTGTATCTAGGCTTGTGTGTAACCTGTGATAGTTTTTACATTGGCAAGACCGAAAGGCTGTTCAGAAAAAGAGTCTATGAACACATATACGATGTCACCAAGGGTAAGGATACAAACGCTTTTTTAAAAACACTCTCAGGTTTGCAAATAAATGAAAATACAATTTACTATTCTTGAACAGGTGATCCCAGACCCCAGGGGGGAGCTACTCGGAAGCCAGGTTGGAGTACCGGGAACTGCTCTGGCAATTGAGGCTGGATGCAGGAAGGGCCCCAGGATTGAATAACATCAATATTAGCAGTGTTCTCAAGTTAAGGGCTGCCCGTTTGTAGGACCTTGTACATTGTATAGATTCTTTGGTTTGACAACCCCCTTTTATACACACACACGCACACAGTCAATGATTATTTTATACTATCCAGTTTATAAGATTTGGATTAGTCAACTTGGACAGGATTATGATACGGGTTGAAATACACAAAAACTTTTTTGACTTCACTTAGACACGAATACAGTGTGTATTTTAGTATTTCTCCAAATTACCTTCTATGGAAGTTGTTTCAACTGGTTGGTTTATTATATATTAACATATTTTATATTTCAAATTCTACATTTATATTTAATTCAACTGACAGTTCATTGTGGCACCCATTGTTGGTTTTATTGTAACAATTTGGTTTTATTATATTATATATGTTTATTTTATTATGATTAGGTAAGAAGATTTGAGCAATGTATTTTAAAGGATATGACTTTAAATTTTGATTAGGAAGAGCCATGTGATGTAGATTTTTAATTTAAGGACTGTTTTAGTCATTAGTATTCATTGCGTTCTGATGAAGCTCGGCATTGACCGAGAGAAAGCTCTCAACGTTTCAGTTAAGTGGAATAAAGCTGTGTTTATTCATCGTGGTACTGGTATTTCAATCAGTTCAACTATTATACCTGGGTCCTGTGCTGTGCGTGTCAATACTTGTTCTTGGCTTACCTCTGTTTCACCACTAGTAAAAAGGAAAGGCCTGTCAGACAGGAGAGAAGGACAGTACCAATAAAGGTAAAAAAATTAAATTACCAATTAAAAGGGTAGGAAATAGGCTTAGGTTATAGGCGACAGTGAGAAAAGGCTAACTTGACTAAAAATTAAATAATTTTGAAGAGAAACTGTCTTAAAATTAACAATTTTCTACTTAGCTTTGAGAGAGATGGCTAGCACATCTGACTAGGAATGCGGCAAACGAGATCTAAAGTAACTAGGAGAGGGGCGTTATGGGTAGGTTTTAGCTGAGAGTTTTTGGCTGGCACGAGCTTGGAAACGGTCGTATCGGTTCCGAGGATGGAACAGAGGTCCTAATGGTAATGAATAAACAAAGATTTACATCAGATGAAAACGTACAGTAAGTAGGAAGCCAAGGAAATATAAGGAAACAAAAAAGAGGAAGACAAAAGAACAGAATTTAAACCAGTAGGAAACAGGAAAGGTAACCAGAAAAAATGTTTAACATGAAAAAATATCACAAATTCTGTTTGTTTTGTACGAAAGTATCTTTATTACATTGCCTGAGTTTTATATATTTTAGATCACTTGCAACATGCAATGGCTACAATGTCATATTTTGAAGTGATTAAATCTGTGGAGTCTAATACAATAGTGTGCTGCACTGGAAGCTCTAAGGTTAGAACTGAAGTCATATGTGTGTTTTGTACCTTAAAACCCTGTTATTATTACCTGATTTTTTTAATGAAATCTCAAATGAGGACAGAGACATAGCTTCTCAAAGACAGGCCACAGTGGCTTTAGCATATCTGCCTTTACTGCATGTCTGACAATCTGCATTACATTTGGCCTTTATTTTGGTTGCCATTGTGCCTCTCTTAAAATTATTTTTATTGAGTTATCAATAGTAAAAATTGTCTAAATTTCACCAGAAAAAAACTATTTATATGTGTGTGCATCAGCTGTAACATGCAGTAGCTACAACACCATGCTTTTAAGTTGCTGAAGCTGTGGAGTCAAATTCAGAGGTTCATACTAGGCATTTATAAGCCTAGCCAGAGTATGTTTGGCTTTCGCCACCCATTTTAAATTAATTTTGCTATACCCTTTTTCGAGGTTAGTATACTGTGCCTCTGTCTAACAGTGACACAGAAGTGATACCCGGGGTAAACCTACGATCTCCCATCCACTCATCAGGATTCCTCTTGAAGAGAGTCAATGAGGGACTCTGCCTAACCTGGACTGGGATTTTATTCCAGAGTGAAGGGAGCCTCTGGGTTATGAATCTGTCCCTCCAGCATGTCCTATTTATTTCAGTGCTGAGGTTCAAGTCTCTCGAGTGCGTAGCTCGATGGGATTTGGATTTTCTGAGGTGCAGCATGTCCATTAATTCCGGGTTGGACATGGCTTTATACGTCAGGCACAGATCGCCTCTGAGCAGGCGGTATGCCACTGAGTAGAGCTGGAGTTTCTTTAACCGGGCAGCATATGGCCTCTGTTTGAGCCCTTTGATCCTCTTGGTGAGGTACTTTTGGGGTCTTTCCAGTTGCTGCAGGTGTATGGTAAGGTACATCCCAAAAGGGGCATTGTACTCAATTATGGGCCTGATGAGTAGAGAGGCACGATGACCTCCCCTGATCTAGGTGCAAATCCCTTCATGATTAGGTGGGCTATATAAAATGTTTTTCTAACCACTTTGGCCACGTGGTTGTCAAATGAGAGATTGCTATCAACTTGGGTCCCCAGGTCCCTAATTACTTCTTCTGTACTTAATGGATTACCACCTATGTGGTAATTTGTGGGCACTTTGTTTTTGCCAAAGGGGATGACTATACACTTTTTGGCGTTTAGCTTGAGGCCATGGCTCTGGCACCAGTTGTCTGTTTCTATGAGGCCCTTTTGGAGGATGCTTATGTCGGCTGGAGAGTCGATTATGGCGCCCAGTTTGCAGTCATCTGCGAACTTGGTCAGCCACAGTCCTTCCGTGTTGGCCTGTATCTCCGAGAAATATATACCGAACAAGAGAGGTCCCAGGACTGAGCCTTGTGGGACGCCACTTGTAACTGGTTTGGAGTCTGACATGGCTCCCGCAATTCTAACCATGTGGGTTCTGTCCTTGAGCCAGTTTGCAACCCATCTAGTGACCTAGGGGTTTATATTTAAGCTGGTGAGCTTATCTATAATGCCCGAGTGGGGTATTGTATCGAAGGCTTTTGCGAGGTCCAGGTAGGCTGTGTGGACCACCTTCCCCTCGTCAATGGCCTTGGTGACTGTTTCAAAGAAATCGACCAGGTTTAAGAGGCAGGATCTGCCCTTAACAAAGCCGAACTGGGTAGGATCCAGTGTCTGTAGGTCCCCAATATCTTTATGAGGTTCATGATGATCCTTTCCATAGCTTTGTCGACCAAGCTAGTCAGGCTTATGGGGCGATAGTTTCCAGGATCCGTTGAGGCACCACCTTTGTGGAGAGGGACCACTGTTGCTGTACGCCACTCTTTGGGTACATATCCTGTAGTAAGGCTGAGATTGAACAGTAGTTTTATGTTTGGGTTTAGCTCTTCTTGAAGTTCATGTAGGACGCAGCCCGGGACACTGTCTGATCCCATTGATGCTGTGTTTTTTGCTTTGGAGAGGGTGGCCCTTACCTGAGCATCTGAGATGCCAGGGGGGCAGCACTCTGCTGGGATAGATATTTGTCCTTTTGGTGGGGAGGGGGGGGGGTTGCGCTGAACCTGTCAGCAAGGATGTTGGCAATGTCTGTGGGTTCCGTGTATTTTTTGTCATTTTGGACTAATTCTGAGCATATCTGGGGATTCCCACCCAGGTTCCTAACATAACCTAAAGAAAGCCTTGTGATTATCCTTAGTGTCCTGTGCAATTTTTCTGTCAAAGCTGGCCTTAGACGATTTTATGAGTGCCCGTAGTTTTTTGCTAATACTGATTAGAGATGCCTTCCCTTTTTGGGATTTTGCTCTATCATGTAGTAGCTTCCTCCTTCTATTGTACAGTTTGTTTATGGCTGGGGTCCACCAGACAGGACGTCTGCCTTTGGAGGATTGGGTCTTGGTTTTATTTGGGATTGCATGATACATGCATTCCTGAAGGTGTTCATAGAATGCGTTTATAAAGGATTCTGCGGTCTGGGCCTTATTTTCCACAGGCCCGGGGGCTTTGAAGGATTCCACCTCGGTTTTGAGGAGTGTGAAATTTGCTTTAGAGAAGATGTTCTTCATTCCACATTGCTGCAGTCCTAACTATTGGGGTAGTCCGCTGTCCAGTCGGCCCGAATACCAAAGTATATGGCTGACGTCGGTCACGGCGCATTAGACTGACGTCAGTACGTCAGGGTACTAATGCGCATGACCGACGCCATATCCTCAGTCTTTTTTGCCGCATGGTCCGATGCAGAAGCAATTTTGCGAGTGCAGGTTGGCGTTCTGAAAGTTTCTGAAGTCAGAGTTTCAGACCGAATCAAAGTTGGCTAAGTACCCGTTAGAATATTTTGGTTTTTCTTGCCTCAGTATTTAACCGGATGTCAGAAAAAGTGAATAACTGTATTTCTTGTGGGAAACAGATACCTCATAGGGATTACCATACTTTGTGTATACCTTGTTTAGGGCCTGAGCACGACGTTGTTGGATGCCGCTCTTGTGCAAGATTTAACAAACGCACTATTAAGAGAAGGTTAGACTGTGCCAGGTTAGTGTTTGGGAAGCGTTGTAATTATAAAATGCCGTCGGATGTTCCGACGCCCGCTTCGGGCAAAAAGCGCAAGGATAAAGCAGCAAAGCCTAGAGTGGAAGAACCGACAGTCCCTGACGCCGGTTCTTTAGAAGGCTCAGTGGAGCCGGAGGTTCTGCCAGGTGTTTCTTTGGAGTCTCAGGGAGAGACTTTATTGTTACAGGATGTATCTTCTCAGGAAGTAGGCCAGGCTGAGGGGGCTTCTCAGGTGGCTGTTCTTCCCTCTCTTCCTAAGGTGGTTAGAGCCTCCCCCTCTGTTTCCAAGGCTTCTTTGAGAGGCAGGCCTAGTGTAGCTTCAGTGGGGGTTTCTCCTAGTGCTTCAGGGTCTTTGCCTAAGAAACATATGCTTAAAATGGCAGAGGATTTGATTACTATGATTAGAGGTTCTATGCCCCTCCTGATAAGAGGCCTAGGGTGGAACCTGAGTTTGAGAGTTTTGAGCACTGTTCGGAGGCTTCTGAGTCTTCGGCTGAAGACTTGCAGGAGTATCCTCCTTATTCTGATTCTGATGTGGATGAGTCTACTCCTTCAGCTTCTCCTCCTGAGGATTTTTCATTTTCAGAGACTCTGCATTCCATGAGGGAGCATTTTAAATGGGAAGGTCAAGATTTCTCTGATGCCAGGAAGAGGCTTAGGGAATTCTTGTTTTTACCCCAGCATAGGCCTTTAGCTATACCTCCGGTTCTGAATGTGGTGGAAGATGTTTTGCAGAGGCCCCTGAATCCTGATTCTTTGCCTCCTGCACCAGTTAAACCGGATAGGTACTATAGGGTGCCTGAAGCTCATAAGTATCTTTTTAAGAGTCCTAGGGCAGACCCGGAAACTGTCTCTCAGGGGCCTAAAGGTGTGAAGGCTTCTGTGGTTAAAAATCCTGTTCCTCCTGATAGAGGCAAGGGCTTTGGATAGATGGGGAAAGAAAGTGTATACTTCTTCCACTTTAGCCATGAGGGCATTGAATTGTCAGTTTCACATGTTAAAATATCAGAATTACCTCCTTTCACAATTGAAATCTAAGGTGGATGCTCTGGCAGAAGGTATTGAGTGTAAAGAGTTACAGGATTTAGTTCATGTGTCTGAACAGGTGGGTAAACATTCCTTGCAGTGTGGTTTTGATGCTGTGCAGGCCTCCTCGAGGGTGGCTGCCACTGGTTCTGTTCTTCGTAGGCACGCCTGGTTGAGAGATCAGAACTTAGCTGAGCATGTTAAGACAAGGATTTTGGATGCTCCTTTACAGTCTGATGTGTTGTTTGGTTCGCCTGTTGAAGCAGTTTTAAAGAAAATGGAGGACAAGGCTAAGTCTATGCAAACTGTTAAAGATTTTTGCAGGTGCAGCCTCCAAGTTTAGTAGAAATTGGCCTACTAAGGGGTGGACTTATCCTGCTTATGATTCCCAGTCTAGGGGTAGGTCTAGACGTGGTAGGGGCAGAGCTCAAGGTTCTTTTAGGCCTAGGACAGGAGTTCACCTGCTCAGACTTCTGGTGAGGGCAGGGGTCAGTCCTTTCGTAAGCAGACCCAATGACCTGCCTTTTCAGCTGCCAGTACATTCTCGCCTGGCAGCACCTCTGGGAGGAAGGCTGTCTCTTTTCAAAGAAAATTGGGATTTAATTACCCAAGACAGATGGGTTCTGGATATCATTCACCACGGTTACAGGTTTTATTTCCATACCTTGCCTCCTTTCAAAGGCATGCCAGACATTCCTCCTCTACAAAGAACAGAGGCTCACAAGCAAATTTCTCTGTTGCTCCAAATAGGAGCCATTCAGTCAGTTCCTGTGCCAGAAAGGGGCCTAGGATTTTATTCTCGCCTGTTCCTAGTACCAAAGAAGGGGAACACGTGGAGACCAATTCTGGATTTATCTATCCTCAACACTTATCTGGACATTCCCAAGTTCAAAATGTTGACGTTACAACAGCTTTTACCTCTGCTGGGCAAAGATCACTGGATGGTAACTTTAGATCTCAAGGAAGCTTACCTTCATGTGCCTATAAGGCTAAGTTGCAGGAAGTATCTGCGTTTTCGAGCTGGAAATTCTCATTATCAGTTCTCTGCATTGCCCTTTGGCTTATCCACTGCGCCCAGAGTATTCACAAAGGTTCTGGCTCCAGTGATAGCTTACTTCAGGCTAAAAGGAATTCAAATCTATCCTTACTTGGACGACTGCCTGATTCTGGCTCAAGAAAAGGAAGACCTTCTACAGCATTTGGAATATGTTATAGCAGTGCTAAGATGCCTAGGGTATTCTGTGAACGAAATAAAGTCCAGTCTAGTACCCTCTCAAGACATGTGCTTTCTGGGTGTGAGACTGAATACAGCAGCCCAGATGGCCTTTTTAACCCCGGACAAACAAAAGAATCTATCCAGTTACTTCCATCAACTATCTCTTCAGTCCGGGCTGACTGCAAGGACAGTCCTTCAAGCCTTAGGGTTCATGGCATCTTGTATTCTGGTGCTTCCCAATGCCAAACTGCATATGAGGAAGCTACAATGGTATCTAACAAATCTATGGACACAGCACTGCCAGGATTTGGACACTGTCATTCAAATAATACCTTGCATTCAAAAGGAATTTTTGTGGTGGGCTCAGGAATGTCACCTAAACAAGGGACTCTCTGTGACCCGGCCAGAGGCGAGTCAGATTCTAACGACAGATGCCTCAGACATTGCTTGGGGAGCTCATCTAGATGGAAAATGGATACAAGACAAGTGGCCTGCCAGACTACAGCATCTACATATCAACATGAAAGAGATGTTAGCAGTCCAGTTTGCATTAATGGCTTTCAAGGAGTTACCTCTTCCAGGGCAGGTGTTGATTCTAACAGACAACACAACTGTCATGTGGTACATCAACAAACAAGGGGGAACACATTCTTACCCATTGTGCAGGCAAGCAATGATTTTATGGGAGACTGCGCTCAGCTTGCAACTAACTCTTCAGGCAAGGTTTCTGCCGGGAGCACAGAACTCCTTAGCAGATGTGTTAAGCAGGCAAATCATGGATCCCCACGAGTGGAAACTGGATCTTCATGTATTTCAAAAATTGACAGTGTCATGGGGAACTCCAGACATAGATCTGTTCGCTTCTCCACTAAACCACCAGCTGCCAAAGTTTTGCACGTAGGGATTTCATCACACAGCTTGGAAAGTGGATGCTCTTTCTTTCAGTTGGAAAAATCTTCATGTGTATGCTTTTCCACCTCTGCCTCTTCTCCCAAAGGTGCTTCTAAAGGTCAGACAAGACAAGCCAAGGATGATTTTAATAGCTCCAGATTGGCCTCAGCAGCACTGGTACCCATTACTGAGGAGTCTGGTAAGGAAGCCTCCATGGCCTTTACCCTTGATTCCACACCTGTTGTCTCAGAGGGACGGTCGCCTGCTCAATGTCAAGCTTCACTCTCTTCATCTAACAGCCTGGCATATTCTGTTTTGAAAGACAGCAGGTCTCAACTTCCTCAACAAGTTTTAAATGTGATTATGGAAGCCAGAAGACCTAGTACAAGGAAAGTGTACGCAGAAAAATGGAAGAGATTTTTATTTTGGACTGCAGCAAAGAATTTGGAGATTTCGAAGCCTAATTTGAGTGTGGCTCTTCAATATCTTACTGAGTTATTGGACAAAGGTTTGTCTTTCTCTTCCATTAAGATTCATGCTGCAGCAATTTCAGCTCACTATGATTGTGACCCACCATTGTTTTCACATCCTTTGTTCAAGCAATTTCTTAGAGGGGCAAAGAATATAAGACCCCCACGTAGAGCTCCTACTCCTGCTTGGGATCTCAATTTTGTGTTGGAGAAACTTACTCTACAACCTTTTGAGCCTGCGGCTACTGCTGAACTGAAATACTTGTCATGGAAGACTGCTTTTTTGTTCGCCATTACTTCTGAAAGAAGGGTTTCTGAGTTACAGGCCCTTATGGCGGTTGAGCCTTTTTTGATTTTTCATAAGGATAGGGTATCATTACGTACTAATCCTTCCTTTATGCCTAAGGTGGTTTCTAGTGTGGCTTTAAACCAAACTATTCATTTGCCTACTTTCTATGCAGATCCCCAAAATAAAGGGGAAAAGATTTTGCACACTTTAGATGTACACAGGCAATTGCGTTATTATTTAAGCAGGACTAAGGATTTTAGGCAGTCTCAGCAGTTGTTTGTTTCTTTTGCTTTGAGTTCACAGGGCAAGCCTGTGTCAAAACAAACTATTTCTAGGTGGATTGGGTTCTGCATTGCATTTTGTTATTCCCATCATGGCAAGGAGATTCCAGCTGGGATTAGGCCTCATTCCACTAGGGCTACTGCCACTTCAACAGCATTTCTAAGGGGGGTGGCAACTAAGGATATTTTGGAGGCAGCTACTTGGAGTTCAGTGCATACTTTCTCTAAGCATTACCACCTTCCTCTCTACTCTAAGTCTAGGGCTGGTTTTGCCACAGCTATTTTGCAAGGCATGTTATCAGCTCCTGCTTCCTTATGATTTGCCAGCCTCCCTTACCTCTGCTTTGGGATTCTACCCAATAGTTAGGACTGCAGCAATGTGGAATGAAGAACATAGTACAGTTTTGTACCTACCATAAATGTAGATGTTCGAGGATCCACATTGCTGCAGTCCAATTTACCCTCCCTCCTTCCCCTCTGTGTTTAGGGGTGGTTGTGTAGGTGAGATTATATTTTCTGGTACCTTTGTATATATTGTATATATTTTTGGTGCAGGTATGTTTGGTGTGTTTTGGTTTTGGCCTTGTCTTTTTAGGGTCTTCTGACATCTGGGGCAAGAAAAGACTGAGGATATGGCGTCGGTCATGCGCATTAGTACCCTGACGTACTGACGTCAGTCTAATGCGCCGTGACCGACGTCAGCCATATACTTTGGTATTCGGGCCGACTGGACAGCGGACTACCCCAATAGTTAGGACTGCAGCAATGTGGATCCTCGAACATCTACATTTATGGTAGGTACAAAACTGTACTTTTTTCACTGTGGTTTTCAGGGCAGGGGGTGGAGTCGGGATGTGAATATCCAGTGAGATTAGTTTATGGTCTGATCTTACCAGTGAGGGATACACTTCTGGTCTGGAGCATAGAGTCCCCATGTTGGCGATGATCAGGTCCAGTATGTTTTCCCCTCTTGTGGGATTGGTAACAAGTTGTTCCATAGCATTTGAGTTTATAAATTCTAGGAACCTTTGGGCTAGGGTGTTGGAGCTAGAGTAATGCTCCCAGTCTATGTTTGGGTAGTTGAAGTCGCCCAATATAATGGTGTTTGGAGAGACCTTCATATTTCCCAGTGTTCTCAGGAAGGCCGAGTGGGGTTCCTGGGTTTGGGAGGGTGATCTGTAGCAGGCTATAAACTGGAAGGCTGTTTTACCCACTGTTAGTTGCACATGGGATAGTCTGTGATGCTTCGTGCTGTGCCACCAACCTGGAGGTGTGGGTATCTTTGACGAATATTGATACTCCCCCCTCCTTTTGTGGTTCGGTCCAAGTTTTTTGGCCGAAAAGCATGGTATGAGGTATAACGTGGTAGTGCTGGGGTGCTCTCGGGAGCCTTGAACCAGGTTTCTGTTACTGCACGGATATCTATGTTCTCCATGCTAAGGAGAGTTTCGAGTGCGTACATCTTGAGGTTTAGACTTCTGGCATTGAGTAGCATTACTCTTAGTTTCTTATCCCTTGTGATACCTGTGGAGGAGGGTTTGTCTTTTGAGCCTTGCCTATAAAAGGCACTGTGGGGTAGCAAGAGCCTTTGCCAATATCCAAAAGCCCAGGGGTGACAGGTGCAAGCCGTCCCTAGCGAAGCATTGTGGCTTGTCGAGCATGTCATCCCAGGCTGACAGGCACTGGATCCCCTTTGAATGACACCAATACTTAAGCCAATTGTTGAATTTGATCATCTTGTCTTCATATTGTGGCATCATTCTTGGTGAGGGTAAGATGCTACTCAAGGTCAGGGTCATACCGGCCTGGGCTACATGCTCAGAGAGCTCCTCTATGTCTCTCTTCATGTAGTCCAGGGAGGTACATCGCAGGTCATTCACACCAACCTGGACAATGACTGAGTCATATTTGTACTTGCCTTGGAGTGACCTGAGTGCTTGTGTTATGTGGCAGATCCTAGTGCTCGATAGGCAGCTCACCGTGACCTTCTCCTTGTTCAGCCTGGTGAGCGGGATGTCAGTGTGCCTGAAGATAGTCACCTATTACAAGTGTATCAGGTGTGTTGTTTAGCCTTAAGGGCTGTGACTGTTTGGCACACTGGCTTTGTGAGCTATGTGTTGCACGTGTTTTGTTTTGGGGTAGCGGTTGCTTGGGTGTCTGCTTTGGAGGTCTCTGCTGCTTAGGCAGATTTTTATTTGGAGCCTCCGAGTATGTTTTTGTGTGTTTATGTGTTTGGTTTGCTGTCGTGGTAGGTCTATGTGAGACTGGAATTGTAGTGAGTGTGGTTTCCTTCTCCACCTGACTGGTTACGCCAGTACTGAGTTGAGAGAGCTTAGCCTCCAGTTTGGCTCTATGGTTGCATCTCTCACATGTGTTGGAATTTGTTGGGAGGAGGAGAGGGTTGTCTGTGTACATGAGGCAGTTGTAACATTGCCTCAGGATTCCCAGATTCACCAGCTGGACCGGAGAGGAGATTGACAACTGAACTTTGGACATGCTAGAATAGTATTGGGAGTTCCTTTATAATTGAAAAAAGGGCCAGTGGGGAACAAGGTACTCAAGGGGAGTTTGTGAGGGTGTAGTGCTTTTAATTTTTTAGTGCTGACTTAGTGAGCAAGTGCCAGGTAACTTGCATGCAAAAACGACAAACAGTAATGAGAAGTTATGTACCTACCATAACGTTCCATGTTAGTTGTCTTCTCCCGCCTTCTTTCTTGCTTGATGGGTTCAGAGCCGAATCTCGGCTCCGACTCGGCCTATACTAAAGCTTGAGCGCTAATTTTACCGGTTCGAGGCAACCCTATATCCCATGATGCTAGGCGGTAACTACCCAAATCTTGTTTGGTAGCTGAGAAACAGTAGCCAATTCAGTCTCCCCAACTGAGGTGGAGGTGGAGAAAGGAGAACTCCCCAAATATCACTATCTGAAGCTGTAGGTACCCCAGGACCAACTATTTGGGCTTGGAATAGTGCAAGATAAGGTCCCTTAGAAGAAGGGGAAAACCTCTCGATCTGTCAAGGCTATGGGGATGGTGGGCGGGACGCAAGAAAGAAGGCGAGAGAAGACAACTAATATGGAATGTTATGGTAGGTACATAACTTCTCACTGTTAAGTTGTCAATCTCGCCTTCATTCTTGATGGATGGGACCGCGTCCCTAGCACCTTCATCCTGGGTAGCTCAGTGGAACAGACTCTTGAGAACGGTGGAACCAAAATTTGCCCTGTTTCTGGAGGCCATGTCCAATTTGTAATGTGTAACAAAGGTATGAGGAGAGTCCCATGTGGCTGCCGCACAGATAGTGTCTATTGGCAATCTAGCTTGAAAGGCTGCTGATGTAGCTAACGCTCTGGTTGAATGGGCTCTTGGCCTAGAAGGTAATTCTTTACCTCTAAGTTGATAAATACAGGTAATCACAGAAGACAGCCACCTCGACAGGGTTACTTTGGATACCGGAAGGCCCTTTCTACTTTCTGCATAAGATAAAAAGAGTTGATCAGATTTCCTGATTTGTTTAGTTCTGTCCAGATAGTAGCGGAGCTGACGATGAACTTCCAGGCAATGCAGTTTTTGCTCCGACCTGTTTGAATGATTAGGGAAGAAAACTGGAAGATCAATAGATTGATTTAAATTTGCCTGAGAAGCCACCTTGGGTAAAAAAAGACGAGTTAGTTCTTAGAGAAACTCTGTCTTTGTGGAAAACTAAATAAGGAGGACGAATGCAAAGGGCATGAAGTTCAGATACTCTCCTAGCAGATGTAATGGTGACTAGGAAGAGTGTCTTCCAGGAAAATAACTTCAATGAACAGGAAGCCGCAGGTTCAAAGGGATGGAGAATCAAGGATGCTAAAACTAAGTTTAAATCCCACTGTGGTGGGGGGTCTTTGATCGGGGGTTTGAGTAAAAAGATACCTCAGGAATGCCTTGCAAAGCTTATGGGACTTGATACTGGAGTCAGACAGGCCTATGTGAAAATTTGAAATGGCTGCTAACTGAACTTTTACTGTGGAGGAAGAAGATCCTGAATGAAAAATTTCAGCTAGGAAATCCAAGATTGAGTGTATTGGAGCAGTGAAGGGATCTATATTCCTAGCCTTTTCCCAGAAGGAAAAACATTGCCATTTACTAGCATAGATCCTTTGGTGGAAGACTTAAGGGAAGCTACGATAATATCCCGGACAGAATTTGAAATCATTGGAAGCCTGGCTAGGGACGGAAGTGGAGCAACCAAGCTGTGAGGTTGAGAGATTGGAGGGATTGGTGCAGCTGCCCTGACTGATGGACGAAAAGATCTGGCACTGGATCCAGATGCCAAGGCTGCTCCAAAAGATAATGATGCAGGAAAGGGAACCATATCTGTCGAGGCCAATAAGGGGCAATGAGAATCATCTTGGCTCTCAAGGCGGTAGCTTTCTGAATTATCTGTGTGATTAATGGAAAGGGGGGAAAAGCGTATAGAAGTCCCCGAGGCCAATCGTGGACTAGAGCGTCTCTGGGGGGGGTGGCCTTGAAGGGGGAAGAGAGTGAAGAAGTCGAGGCACTTGCTGTTTTGTGGTGTTGCAAAAAGATCGCAGCAAGGAAACCCCCACTTCCGAAAAATTTCCTCCGTCACTGATTGCTTGAGAGACCACTCGTGGGGCATGAGAATAGCTCTGCTCAGCCTGTTCGCTATGACGTTGGACTTCCCGGGGATATGCGTTGCTATCAGAAACCGCTGAGAAGAGATTGCCCATTTCCAGAGTCTGAGTGCTTCTCGACACAGGGGATAGGACTTGGTTTCGCCCTGCTTGTTGATATACCATACTACGGACATATTGTCTGTTTGAATTGCAATAGTCCCCAGGGGAAGAGAGTCTTGGAGGGCTTGCAACGTCAAAAGCACTGCTCTCATCTCCAGGACGTTTATGTGCAAGTGGCATTCGAAAGGTTGCCATGTGCCATGGACTGTTCTGCCCTGAAAATGCCCCCCCCACACCCAATCAGGGAGGCGTCCGATGTGACCGTGGCGACTGGGGGGAGGAGTAAATGGTCTGCCTTGATGGACTTGAGGGGAGACCATCCACCAAGACAGATGTTTTTTGCAAGATAGAGTTATTAAGATCTTGTGTGTCATAGGGAGCTGCTGGAAGGACCACTGGGAGAAAAGCATCCACTGAAGAAGCCGCATGTAAAAGCGGGCAAGGGGAAGAAGCGTGATGGCTGCCGCCATGAGACCTAATACTTTCAGAACATACCTGGCCTGAATTTTGTTGCTCTGAAGGAGGACGTGAACATGATTTTGAATATCTAAGACCCTCTGCTCTGTTAACTTTGCTGAGAGCTGAACGGTGTCCAAGGTGGCGCCTATGAAGGTAATAAACTGACAAGGCAGACTTTTCGAAATTTAGAGAGATACCTAGCTCTTTGCAAATGTGAATGGTGTAATCTCTGGCTAGAAGAAGTTGATGCCTGGTGGTAGCAGTGAGGAGCCAGTCGTCTAGATATGGAAACACCTGGAATCCTTGACGTCTCAGGTGAGCCGTAACCGCTGCCATACATTTGGTGAACACTCAGGGGGCTGTAGTGAGACCAAAGGACAGGGCTCTGAACTGGTAGTGACTGGCCCCCAGCCGGAAGCAGAGAAACCTTCTGGAGCGCCTGTGTATTTTGATGTGATAGTACGCATCCTGAAGGTCCACTGAGCACATCCAATTGTCCTTGCCCAGAAGGAGTAGAATAGACTGTAGCGTGACCATCCGGAACCTCGTTCTTTTTACAAACTTGTTTAGTTTGCTGAGATCCAATATTGGCCTCCAGTACCCTGTTTATTGTGGTACCAAAAAGAACTTTGAGTAGACTCCGGATCCTAGTTGGTCTGTTGGGACTGGCTGGATGGCTCTCTTTTTTTTTTTTTTTTTTTAGCAGCTTTGATATTTCTAGTGCTGCTTGTTCCCTTAGACTGGGTGGAACATCTGGAAGAGACCCCATTTGAATAGTTGGGATTTGGATAAAGGGGATTTTGTAACCCTCGGATATAATCGACTGCACCCATTTGTCTTGAGTGAGGGAGAGCCAGGCTTGTGGGTACAGCGATAATCTTCCCCCGACTGCCTCTGAAGGTGGACAGTCGGCAGCACCTCGGGGATGATGGAAGGGTTTGTCAGAGTGGGTTTCTCTGCTACCCTGATTCTGCGGACCCCCTCTGCCTCTTGGACGGCGTCTGTTGTTGTTCCCCCCTCTGCCTCTAGGGGGGAAATGACCTCTTGCGTCAGGCGTGACTCCTTGTGATTTGCGGAACCACATTTTTCCACCCTTTTGACCCTTAGGATATGGTCTAGATGGGGTTGAAAAACGGACTCCTACGGCAGAAAGAGTCTTGCCATCTTGTTCGTATCTGGTCAAAGTATCTTTCACTTGAGGTCCAAACAACGCTGAACCATCAAAGGGGGAGTTAGTGAAAGACGCCTTGAAGGGGTCTGCGAAGTTGCAAGGGCTGCATCCAGGCATGACGCCTTAAAGCCACACCTGTGCCTGCAGCCCTACTCGCTCCATCGGCTGCATAGGAAATAAGCCGCATGGGGGAGTTGACAATGGAATTCAGGGTTCCTAGCTGTGAGTTAATTTTGTCCTGAGACCCAGCAGCTGATGGATCCTGTAGAACCTCACCCAGTTCTTTGAGAATGTCTCTTTGAAGACGGGTGAAGTGGCATAAGTAATTCAGCGACCGCATGGCAAAGGTCGCTGACGAGAACATCAGCTTGCCGTACCTATCCATTGTCCTAGATTCCTTGTTAGGCGGATGGATAGGCACTAAAGGATCAGCCAGTTCCTTCTTGGTGGCTGCCGCCACCACCATGGCATCAACTGGGACACCTTTAGATAAAAATTGCTTATCCGAAGGGGCTGTTATAAATTTGGAAGGCTTACGTGGGGTGGGTTCCATCGAATCAGGGGCCGTCCACGCCTTCCGCGCCACCACTTCCATAAGGGGGTCGAAGGGCGGAGACACCCAGGAGGTGGAGGGTCGAAAAACAAAAGCCTCCAGGTAAACTGACTCGTCCTCGGAAGGATTAAGGGAAGACCAGTTCCCCCTCTGTTTAAGGATTTCAAGGATGTCAGAGAAGGAGACATCCTCAGAGGGGGACCTTGGGGATCCTTCCGACTCATCCAAGTTGGTATCAGATGCGACGGACTCAGGGGAGTCCACATGCTTCCTCTTACATGTCCTCTTACGCGGGGGTTCACCTGACGGAAGAGGAGGATATTCCCAATGGGGAAACCTGAGGCGTTGGATCTCTACGGCCGGGGGCGAGAGAGTGGGAAGAGACCTCAGCAGGCACTACAGTGGGAGGAGCTGATGGAGCTGACCGTAGAGCAGGCACTGGAGCCAGTACGCTCCTCATGACCTCGAAGGCACCCCTATCAGGCAGGCCAGAGGGCTCCTGCTCCGAAGAACTAGGAACCCCAGCCGGCACCGACAGGGATGGCTCCGAAGCCGATGTCGGGGCCGAACTCACCAGCGCCGACGCTCCGATAGAGAGAACAGTGTTGGACAAGGGTCCGATGCCACTCGCCCCCTCGGAGCCGCCGAGAGAGTCCAACAGCCTGGATCCCCTCCAAGGAAGGCACCATGGACAAGATCGGAGCAGACGACTGAGCCGAAGGGGGAGGTATCGGCTCCGACGTCACAACGGTCACGGCTCCGAGGAGCTCCGGCTCCGAACACTGGGGCAGAGTCGAAGGAGGAATAGTAAGTTGTATGGACGTAGCCGCTGTCTGAGACGGGCTGTGAAGCATTTGGGCCAGTGCCTGAGACTTTAACAGTCTGCTAACCACCCTCTCAAGGTCATGGTCGGAAAGCCTGGAAGACCGAGAGCAATGGCTCCGATGGCTCCGCTCCGAGAGTAAAGATGACCTCGGAGCTGAATGGATAGATTCCAGAGATGAAGATCTGGACCTCTTGCGTGTGGAGGGCATCGAGATTGGTGGAGTCGATGGAGCCGTAGACACGTCGGCTCCAGCCGGAGCAGACTGAAGATTGAGTCTTAGAGGCATCGGCTCCGGCCGGAGCCGATGCAGGAAGCTGCGATACAGAGGTATCGGCTCCAGCCGGAGCCGATCGTGTCGCAGAAGGTGAGCCACCATCCGAAGGCTTAGAGCACGGAGCCGATGGTTTAGGTGGCTTCGAAGGCTTCCCTGGCACGGACTTAGCCGGGGAACCTTCGGGCTTTAATAAGCCCCTCAGAATCAACTTATTCCTGCGCTCCTGCAGGACTCTTGGGCTGAATGCATGGCACACAGAGCAAGAGTCCTGCAGGTGCAGGGGTCCCAGGCAATAAACACAAGAAGTGTGACCATCTGTCAGCGACATATTCTGACAGCACGAGTCACACTTCTTGAAGCCTGCAGAAATGTTTCTCACAGCTGAAAAGCAGCAGTGAGCCTTTAAATGAAAGTTTTAAACAGCTAAAGGAGCCTCTAGAAAAAAGAGTTTAACTGCAACAAGTTATCAGAAACAAACAACCCAACAGATGCTTAATAAAAGTGGACAATTTCCAGTTAATGCCTCACACACAGTGAAACTAGCTAGAAAAATACACAGTACACAAAGTGCTATAAATAACAAAGAAATAAAGAACAAAATAAACAAAAAACGGGATACTTAATGTTATATATTATAGCTCCGAGTTTCCTTAGTGTCTTTCCTTCTATCAGCTCAGTGTGAAATGGCAGAGGTGTGGTGTACTGGAAGACATTAAGCATAGAATTGCAGTCTATAGTGTGTTTTGTAGCTGAATAAACCGTTCTTATTACCTTAATGTTCTGTAATGAAACCTCAGGAGATAAAGGTATGTCCTTTCAAAGACTGGCCCCTGTGATTTTTATTACGTGTGTCTTTACTGCCAGTCTGACATTTTGCATTATATTGGGTCTTCATTTTGGACGGCTAATCTTCTGCTCAGTTCACTGTATGCAATAATGGCCTAAAATACTTCTTCATTCAGTTGTCATTACATCAGAAATAAAAAAATCCTCTATACTGCACTAGAAAAAAATTTATATTTTTTCAGTTGTAACATGCAGGGGCTACAACGTCATGGCTTCAATTGGATAAAGCAGTGGGATCAAATTCAGAAGTGTACTGCACTGGAAGCTGTGAGATTAAAACTGCAGTCTTAGGTGTGTTTTGTAGCTGAGTATGCTGTTATTATTATCTAAAAGTTTCATAATGATTGCTGCATTTCTGCTTGGAGTGATAGGGTGCCTTTTTTGCATGATTTTTTTCTCCCTCTTGCATCATCCTTGGGCTTCCTACCCAGTTCCCCACATCCACCTCTGGGTCTATCAGCCACCTTCTTAACCTCCTGGACTAATTCTGTATGGCTGGGGCTGTCATGGAACTTGAGGACATTCTAAGGGTCTGGCTGTTCACATCCACTGCTTTTTTTACGCCCTACCACTGTTACTTCTCACCTCTCTTTTGGCCCCTGTGGTACTTCTGAGTGGCTGATGTACAATGGGAAAATGTGGTGTATCGCTCCACCTCTGCAACAGCTCAGCCTTATACCCACCCTATTTCCACTTTAGCACATGCCCCTAGTGCGACATCCTCAGCCTCTTTTAGGGATCGTAACAGGAGATGCCCATGGGAAAACACAGCCAGCAGTGATAGTAATGCCCATCCCTCCATGCCACACCATCAGACCTCTGTGCCATGATATATTGCTTTTTTGATGACAATGGCGTAGGCTGAATGCCGTAGATGGTTTAGACTATTGCTCTCAAGTGAACCAAAACAAGAGCAGAAATCAGCTCTCCCCAGTAGCCAAAGTTGGAGAATCTACAAATGTGTTGTGGTGAGGGATGTATTTATTAGGCCCTAGCAATAATGTGGTACATGTACATGGTACTGTTTACAACCCAGTCTTGGTACCCACCAGACAGCAGATGTACCTCTAGATATGAATGACCAACTTAGACAGAACTGGTAAGACATTGTGTGCCATGAAGTTTCATGATAGTATGTTTGGTATGATCTTGGTTTAGACTGGAAAGGTGGCTGCTTGTTGCAGTTAGTTTAATTTGTTGTGTTTCTCCTTGGCATGGTAGAAGACCTTTTTGTTGTGCATGGTGTAGGCTGTCTTCCAGTTATACATTAGCAGAGCTGCTAGCTGCAAATGGCTTAGGCTGCACTATCAAGTGAAACAGAACCAAAGCAGCCAACAGCGTTCCCAGCAGTCAAAGAAGTAATTCTGTAAATGAGCTGTGGTGTGTGTGTGTATTTCAGCATGAGTACACCTCTGTGGGACTGGCTACCTTGATGTGGTATACATTCTTGCCACAGTGTAGTGCTGCTACTAAGTGCCAGTTAAGAATGGGTGTGGACATCTGTGGTATCTTGCTAATCTCTGGAGAGCGGAGCAGCATAGATGATGGGGATGGTCAGCAGTGCTAGATCTTAAAGTAGATATTGAAAAAACATGGCTACACCCCTGTGTATTTGTGTATATAAATTTAACATACTGAAGCAGAGGATCTAACTCTGAATGATGCGCCAACTCGCTTGCATGTAGGTAAGTGGTGGGGTTATTAACTAATGCTGGAACTTTTGAATGTACCAAAAGTTTCAGCATTAGAAGTAGGAGACTGTGTGTGTTTGTGGTCTAGCTTTAGAGTAAGGGCTACATAAGGGGATAGACTTATTGTGCATGAATGGTTATAGGACACGTGTGCGAGTATCTAGTATAGTAGTACTGTTAGGAAAGAGTTTTTGCAAGATACTGTGTAGAGTTGGGATGAGGGGCAGTATCAGTGTTAAGATTAGCATAAATTAATAAGGTGGATAGGTTTAATGCACTGTGAAGGGTAGAGTTAGAGGCAGTGGCAGGGTTAGAGTAGGTTTGTGATTTTTTATTTTTGATATTCACTCATTTCAGCATTGAGCTTTCAATGTTGTGTGCATCGATGTTTATAAATGTCAAAACTGACACGTACAACTGCCACCCATATACAAAAATGCAGGAAAAGGGGCAGTGCACTACTCTTTGTGACAATGATAAGAAAAGCAGTCTTCTGAAACTGTTCATGTAGCAATAGTTGATGAAAAACACACGCACACATAAATACACAAATGTACACATTTATGTGTGCATATAATATACATAAACATATATGTATTAAATATATATATATATATATATATATATATATATATATATATATATATATATATATATATATAACTTAGATACTACAGAAGGCATCCCAGCTGAGAATCGAACTGGGAACCTCTTGCAGTGAGGCAACAATGCTATCTGCTGAGCTACTTTGCCACATATATTTATGTGTGTGTGTGTGTGTGTGTGTGTGTGTGTGTGTGTGTACGGGTATATATAAAATTATATATATTAAAATTATTTTCTCTTACAAGCTCTGAACGTATCTGTATGTGAAAATAGGTGGCTCAATCCTATGAACTGGTTTAAATTTGTACTTAGTATGTTCTTTTATATTAGGTTTTGTAATAACCTTATTATGTCATTGTGCTTTTCTGCCTGGCCCTCCTCTGAAAAAGGGATATTACTACAGTCGGACTTTTCCTGTAAACAAATGTCAAGCAAAAATAAAATAAATAAATTATTTGACCCATTTCCAAACCTATTGTTTTAGGTTCCAGTTAAGCTAAGAATTAAAACAGCTATCCTGTACCAGGTTGGATTTGTACAAAAACAAAATTTATTACAATATTAAAAATAAATTAATGAGATTCAGTAGGTGTTAATCAAAAAATGCTGAAATGGAGTAAGAAGTCTGAAAAATCACTTACCTCAGTCAGACATATCCAATGCCACTGGTAAGTATAAAACAAAAGGAGCTTATTTTTATCAAAAATCTTTTGTTGGCATTCTCATTGTTTAAAGATCATGTTTAAAGGTGCAAAATGACCTTTGGTTCTTGGATAAAAAAAGTGTTCGCATGCATAATGATGTATGCGAACACTTTTTTTTTATACAAAAACCAAAGTTTGTTCCACACTGAACTACTCCGTTACTTTAAGGTCCGAGGTTAATACAGGATTAGAAATGACACAAGACACCAAGGCTCAAACTTAACAATTTATTAAACAAAAACTTACTAAATAAACAGTAAAACTAATACTAAATAAACAGAAAAACTAATAGATCATGTACTTACAAGCATATGCATAAACAAAATCATCTTTGCCACTGATAGGGAGACTTCAATCCTATCCAGTGCAGCTATCTGTTCAGTCAGGGCAAGGCCAACACTGGCAAAATGTCTCTAAGCTCAGTTCAGGCTGGTGCTGTGATCAAATCCGGATGATGATAATTTCCATTTTAGCCTTTGAGCTTTTAAAGTCTTGAACAAACAACAGGGTCAACAGGTTCAACTAATGACATATTGATCACAAGCTCATCATGAGCTGATGGAATATTGCAGAAAATATGACATTACAAGCTCATCAGTTCCTAAGTTGTAAACAAGTCTTGTAATGTCTGGTCTTGTGCCTTACTTCCCTTTTTCAAAAAACAGTTAGCTCACAAACTTGTGATATAGTTCCTCTTTGAAATCCCCACATTGTGGTAAACATCTTTTAAGCTGATAAACAACTTATAGGGTAACAAAAGTTCAGTAATACCAGTAATCAGTGAGCAAGGCCTGCTCTTAAGCATTTTGTATTGTTACAATATTAGCAGCATATAGTGAGGTAGTGGCATATCAAGATCTAGCAATAATCAATCCAGCAATAATTAAATATACACAGTGATATGTGGCTCGAGGCATAACAAAAACTGGTAGACTGTGTGGATCTGTCACAGGCCACCCCTTGCATCGAGCAACGTACGCTGTGTATCTCTTAAGAGTTAAAACTGACAACATCAATTTGTACCTTCTCATCACTTTACAGTAAATGCAGCATGATATTAAGCAAATTAACACTGAAACTATTGTGGTCAAAAGCAAAGGATGCAATAACAAATTAAACCACACTGAAGCCTTAGATGACCACATAAAAATATCATACCAATGCGAAACAGCTATATCCTGTATTTCATTCGCAATTTTTACAATGGTACCTTTGTCTTTAATCATTTTAATCACTGTTTGATGCGCATCATTTAGTATTTTATTTAAAAGTTGCAACACTGTTTGTCCTTCCTGCTTAATCTGTTGAAAGTCCGGGTGGACTAGAGATGGCCATCTGAAAGTGTGTAATGGTTCTATGCTAGCATTAAATGTGACGTCCATCCATCTAGTCAGTCTATTAAGTTCTCCAGTACAAAAATCAATAATTGCATGGATATTACTTTTACAGTATGCTCCACCAGTTGTAATTATCCCATCACTCCAGGCTAATTTACAGGAGGATATCACACAAACAGTGGTATCATTTAGCTGGTAGATGTGTGTACCATTTACTACATACCTGTGCCAGGTGCATTCCCCATCCCATTATGTTAGCATGGGTGAGGCTTCCTTTTCACCATCATGCATACCCACCCCTGGGGGCAGGTTTCACAACCTGCCACATCAATGGGTACATCATTATAATCAATCAAAGTAAATTCAATTTGAGGTACCCACCAATTCTTTCCAAATTGCAAGGGCAATGTAACAAATGGACAGACCTACTTTGTCCCTTTTTTACTAGCAAGATGGTCAAAAATCAGTATACAAGACTTATTTTTACATGCAAAATCTATTGGCTTTAACCAGTGATATAGTTGCAGTTCCCTTTGCCAATGGGCTGCCTTTTTAGCCCCCCAAGTCTGAGTGAATTGCAAATATTGCTGGTTGGCAGCCAACTGAGATAAGATACAAAAGGTCTGATTTACTTCTGCTGTGAGGTTATTTAAAATATGTTCTGTATATGTATTTGTATGTTCAGTCCACCTCCACAAGACAGTTTGAGTTAAAATACCATCTACAGTTCTTTGTCCCAGCTCGGGATCATGGTCTGCTAGTAGCTTAAAGGCTATAATTAGGTCAGTGCCCAAACGGCTCAATTTGCAACGTAGGGTATCTATGTCTACACCGTTTAGGAATCCAGTTCCTGTTCCGACTGCACCTAGTGCAGTACCAAGAATACCTGTAACATCATGTTTACTCCTTTTATATTTGTAATGTCTGTATTTGATATGCAAAGAATTACCCGGCCATAATTGTACAGTTTTACAATGTGGATACCTGGTAGTAATATCAACTGCTGACATGTTAATTATCATTTTAATACATTGTATAACTCTAGCACTACTTACAGTTTTACATCCTCTTGTATATCTTACCACATATCCCAAATCATCAAATACAGTTGAATTATTGTCCATGGCATATATTTCCAAACTCGGAGATAGGGTTTCTGCGGTGTCATCTTCCCTTTGAAATTCAGCTATGCAGGAGGAATCTAATGGAGACTTGGCTAGTGGAAATCCCGACTCATTTAGCCTTTGGTATAAACCTCAAAAAGGGTTGGAAACACATTTTTCAGGATGTCTATCACAGTTCAGTCTACATACAGTTGTAATGTTCTCCGTCTGAGTGATGTTCCAAGTTAAGGCAGATTTAGGTGTCGCTGCATATAGATGATCTCCCAATTTCTAATAAAAGTCACAGTCCGCCATTAAATTTGCAACATCTTCCTCTTCGAATAGAGGGATAGGATCAAGACAGTCATATGGTCCATCTAAGTGTTGTCGGAAAGGGTTGGCACCTTCCCAAACAGTGGCAATAATCTATGGAGAGGAAAGTACAATGGTTGTTTAGCAGAATCAAGTAATACTAAAACAGTATCACCAGGTCCATCACAAATCACAGTCCCATGTTCATTTGGCTGATTGGGTGTGGTCACTATAACTTTCATTCCAGGCCATTTGCTTGGTTTAATATCAGTCTTGTAGTAAAATAACAGCATCTTGATGCATACAAATTTCTACTAAAGGTTGTCCTTTTTGAATCATCTGTGTCTTATCTAAATTGATAGCCTTCACTATCACTTCTCGTTCTGGCTCCCATAATGTAAAAACCTTCCAACCTTCTCCAAATAGTCCTTTTTGCCCCCAATGCCAATTTTCTGGGAGAAAGAGTTTCCAACCGGTCTCAACTTATACTACATTTTGTGCTGGCACCCTTTGTTCAGTCAATGCACATAGCCAGAACCGAGTTTGATCAGTATTTGTCAAAAGAGGGTATATGGCATTTGGGTTCAGCTTTTCTAGTTTTAAAATACAGCAGTTGGACCGAATGTCATTCATATGCATTTGCAAAGGAGTTCCTTGATGCTTTCGAGGCCTATTATTCAGCTGGCTCACAGCTAATTCTAATACCTTTGCCCAGCCTCGTCACGTTCCATCATTTGTATTCTTTCGGATTTGTTCTTTAAGGAGCTCATTATACCTTTCAATCAAACCAGCAGCTTGAGGATGATATGGGATATGCAGCACCCATCGAACTCCATTTTCCTTTGCCCATTCTTGGACCTCTGCTCCGGTAAAATGGTTGCCTTGGTCACTTTGGATTTCACTGGGAATCCCATATGTCACACATAATTTATTCAATCCTTTTAACACTGCTTGCTAGTTTGCCTTTTTGCATGGGGACACCATTAGTAATCCTGAATAAGTGTCCACCATCGTTAGGCAATATTGCTGACTTTGATTCATTGGTAAAGGACCAATAAAGTCTATTTGCCAGATTTGTGCTGGACGACTGCCTCGGTGAATGTGTCCACATGCTTCTGCTTGCAGTTGCTTTTGTTTATTTCTTTGACAGATTTCACACTGCTTTATAACATCTGTAGTTATGTCCTTATTCAACTGCATACCATGCCTTCGTGCCCAATTCTATTGTTGCATCTCTTCCCAAGTGCCCACTCCGATCATGGGCCCATCTTGCCATGCTAGCACTTTCGGCTTTCTCTTCAGCAATATGTACCGTGGCCATCTTGTCCACCTGCTGGTTATGCCTCCTTTCATTTGTTACAAGTGATGCATGAGCATCTACATGTCCAACACTGATTTTGCATTGTTGAGCTTTTTCCCAAATCCACTGCCAGTCTTCTGTACCTCCCCATAGAGGTCTGCCATGGATCTTCCAATTCTGTTGTTGCCAGGCAGGTAACCAGGATGTTCATCATGCATACAGCTGCAGTAATCACAGATGGGTTTTCAGCCGTCAGGCGGTCCCTCGGTCGGCCGAATTCCTAAGTCTTGGTCCGGCGTCTGTTGTCGTCGCTTACTCTTCTGACGTCAGGAAGGCCAGAGTATATAAGACACAGCCGACGCCATGTTCTTCAGTCTTTTTTGCCGCGCAGTGCCCGAAGCAGAAGCAGTTCGCAAGTGCCGGTCGGCCAGCTCCTGAATTATGAAAAAATATTGGAACCAAAGTCTTCTTTAAAGCTAAGTACCCCGTTGGGGAAACTTTTCTTGCCTCAGACCGATGTCAGAAAAAGTTAATAATTGTATTTCTTGTGGGAAGCAAATACCGCATAAGGATTTCCATTCCCTTTGCATACCTTGTTTGGGCCCAGACCACGACGTCTCGGGCTGTCGCTTTTGCACTACCTCCAATAAACGCACTATCAAGCGTCGGGCGGAGTTCGCCCAACACTACTTTGGTAAAGCTTTTGATTATAAAATGTAGTCGGACACTCAGACTACCGCTTTGTCCAAAAAACGCAAGGAAAAGGACCGACACGCGAGACCCACAGTCTCCGCTGACACCATGCCAAAACAGGCTACACGTGCTCCGGTTCTCAGTGAGATGCCTTTGCAGTCCCTGACTACCGACGACACTCCTTTGGCGGTGTCCTCTGTACCCGAGACCGCTGGGCCCTCGGCTCCATCCCAGACTACAACCGAAGCCCCTGCTTATGTCGAGCCTACTAATGTGGACAGGTCCACCTCCACCCATGGTGTATTTAGGCACTCATCTTCTCTTTCAATAAAGGCTTTTACTAAATCCAAAGCAGCTAGGCATCCCACGAGGCCTGTTGCACAGGGCCCATCTCCAGGACCCATGCCTAAGAAACAGATGCTTAAAATGGCTGAGGATTTAATTACTCTTATCAGAGGTTCTCCGCCCCCCCAAGAGACCCAGAGTGGAGGAAGAATCTCCCTCTTCTGATCAGGGATCCATTTTATCAGAACATTCTGATGCAGAGGAACACTCGTACTCCCCTTTTGAGGATTCGGATGCAGAACAGTCCATTCCTTCTGTATCTCCTCCTGAGGATTTTTCCTTTGGGGAAACCTTGCACACTTTGAGGGAACACTTCCATTGGGAAGGCCAAGACTTTTCAGATTCCAAGAAAAGACTTGGGGAATTCCTTTGGTTACCTCAGCACAGACCTCTGGCTGTACCCCCTGTTTTGGACGTACTGGATGATGTTTATTCGGAGGCTTGCCTTAACCCTGATTCTCTGCCTCCTGCACCAGTAAAACCTGATAGGTATTATAGAGTACCCAGCACCCACCAATTTCTCTACAAAGGCCATAATGCTGATCCTGAAACCATTTCACAAGGCCCCAAGGGATTAAAGGCCTCCACTGCTAAGAATCCACTCCCTGCAGAAAGGGAATCCAGATCTCTAGAAAGGTGGGGTAAAAAAGTATATACCTCGGCCACCCTAGCCATGAGAGCCTTAAATTGTCAGTTTCATATGATTAAATATCAACAGTACCTGTTATCACAGTTAAGGAACAAAATGTCTCAACCTGAACAACCAGATTTAAAAAAGTTACAGGATATGATGCATAGTGCGGAGCAAGTGGGTAAACACACCTTACAATGTGGTTATGATGCCCTAGAGGCTTCCAGTAGAGCGGCTGCTACAGGATCAGTCATTCGCAGACATGCCTGGCTGAGGGAACAAAATTTACCTGATCATGTTAAAGCTAAACTTCTTGACGCTCCTTTACAAAAGGATGTACTTTTTGGTACTAATGCTGAGGAGATACTACGGAAAATGGAAGAAAAAGCCAAATCTATGCAAACTGTCAAGGCTTTCTTACAGGTCCAACCACCACGTTTTAGCAGAAATTGGCCTTCAAAAAACTGGTCCTTTCCAGCCACTGACAGGCCCCAAAGAGGTAGATACAGACGCACAAGGGGCAGAGGGCAAACACAAGGATCATATAGAGGCAGACAATGGCAATCTCCAGCACCAAGAGGTGGTGAAGACAGTGCACAACAATACAGGAAGCAAACTCAATGACTCCCTCATTTCCATGCCAAGCAAGTTTCAGCTGGCAGCACCTTTGGGAGGGAAACTAGCATTATTTGCAAGTAATTGGCATATTGTCACAACAGACAAATGGATACTGGACATTATAAACAGAGGCTACAAATTTCAATTTCACACTCTTCCAAAAATGAGAGGCATGCCAAACCTGCCACAAAATCAAAGGGCAGAGGCACAACTGCAAATTTCAAAGCTCCTAAACATGAGAGCTATTCAAAAGGTACCTACACACCAACAAGGTCAAGGTTTTTATTCAAGACTTTTTCTGGTGCCAAGAAAAGGAACCGACTGGAGACCCATTTTGGACTTATCCATCCTAAACACATTCCTGCTCGTACCAAAATTCAAGATGCTCATATTACAGCAACTTTTTCCCATGCTGGGCAAGGAGTTTTGGCTGATAACATTGGACTTCAAGGAGGCATACCTGCATGTCCCAATCAGACAAAGCTGCAGAAGATACCTCAGATTTCTTGCAGGTTCAATCCACTATCAATTCTCTGCATTGCCCTTTGGCTTATCTACTGCGCCCAGAGTATTCACAAAGTGCCTGGCATCAGTGATTGCTTACTGCAGACTTCAAGGGATACAAATTTACCCATACCTGGACGACTGCCTGATCCAAGCGGACAGCAAACTCCTACTTCTGGAACATCTGGCATATGTGACACGGTTACTGCTTTCTCTGGGATATACCATCAACAAGGAGAAATCAAGGCTAACACCATCTCAGAAAACAACCTTCCTGGGTGCCAACTTGGACACAAACACCCAGATGGCATACCTTACGCCAGAAAAACAAGGGCAACTATCTCAGTACTTCAAAACACTAGCAAAAAGTACCAGGCTTACTGCAAGGAAAATCCTGCAGGCTCTGGGATTTATGGCATCTTGCATTCTTCTAATCCCATGTGCAAAGTTGCATATAAGGAAACGTCAATGGTACCTAAAAAATCTATGGTCTCAACACAGTCACAGTTTGGAAGCAATTATACCAATAATTCCATGTTTGCAAAAGGAATTTCAATGGTGGGCCCAAGCATGTCAAGTAAACACAGGCCTTCCATTTTGCAAGCCTCAAGCAAAACAAGTCATAACCACAGATGCCTCAGATTACGCCTGGGGGGCGCACATGAAGGACAGGTGCATTCAGGGCAGATGGTCCCCAAAGGAAAAGCACCTTCACATCAATCAAAAAGAAATGCTAGCAGTAATAAATGCAATTACAGCTTTCAAGGACTTCCTGCATCCAGGACAGTTAAGGAAAAGCACCTTCACATCAATCAAAAAGAAATGCTAGCAGTAATAAATGCAATTACAGCTTTCAAGGACTTCCTGCATCCAGGACAGTTACTGATAAGAACAGACAACACCACAGTAATGTGGTACATAAACAAACAAGGAGGAACACATTCATACCCCTTGTGCAGACTAGCCATGACTCTTTGGAACTTGGCTCTGGAAAGGCAAATCGAACTTCAAGCACAGTACTTGCCAGGACTGGAAAACACACTGGCAGACACCCTAAGCAGAAGTATGACAGATCCACATGAATGGAAATTACATCCTCTGGTGTTCACAGAGATAACCCAAGCGTGGGGGAGGCCAGACATAGATCTTTTTGCCTCCCACAGGAACCATCAACTGAAAAAGTTTTGTTCAAGGACCTTTCATCCAAAGGCCTGGAAAGTGGACGCCCTCTCATTCAGTTGGACAGCATGGACAGTTTATGCATTCCCACCTCTGCCCCTTCTGCCCAAGGTGCTTTTGAAAGCAAGAACAGACAAACCGAGGATGATACTGATTGCTCCAGATTGGCCAAGGCAACACTGGTATCCACTCCTGAGGAGCCTAACAAATACTCCTCCCTGGTCCCTGCCTCTAATGCCTCTTCTACTGACTCAGAACAGCTACAAAACTCTTCACAGTCAGCTGAAATCACTCAACCTCGCTGCATGGAAAATTCCTTGACACCACAACAGTCCCTACTCTCCAAGGAGGTGCAGGATGTCATTTTGGAGGCCAGAAGACCATCTACTAGAAAAACTTACTCCGCAAAATGGAAGCGGTTTTGCTGTTGGAATGAGAAAAGAGGCCGGGACCCTAGAAAATTGAACCTTCCTCAGGTTTTACAGTACCTAGCTGAACTACTGAACAGTGGACTTTCATTTTCTTCCATAAAAATACATGCCTCAGCCATTTCTGCAGAATTCAACACGGATCCTCCTTTATTCTCTCACCCACTCTTACGACAGTTCCTCAGAGGGGCTAAGAATATAAGACCTCCAAGGAAGCAACCAATACCAGCCTGGGACCTTAATTACATACTAGAAAAATTAACATTGCCACCCTTTGAACCAGCTGCCTCAACAGATCTGCAATATTTGTCCTGGAAAACAGCTTTCCTTCTGGCCATCACTTCAGCTTGCAGGGTTTCTGAACTACAGGCCCTCATGGCGGTGCAGCCCTTCCTCATCTTCCATCAGGACAGGGTTTCCCTTCGTACCAACCCATCTTTTATGCCAAAGGTGGTATCCAGGGTAGCCTTAAATCAAGCCATACACCTACCTACCTTTTACCCAAACCCTCAAATCCAAGGGGAGAGGCTGCTTCACTCTTTAGACATCCATAGGCAGCTACGTTATTATTTGGACAGAACAAAGTCCTTCAGGAAATCAGAACAACTTTTTGTGTCCTATGCCGTAGGGGCTCAAGGGAACCCAGTTACCAAACAGACCATTTCCAAGTGGATTGGCCACTGCATACGGTTTTGTTATTCCTATCATGGGAAATCTGTCCCTTCTGGTATCAGATCACACTCCACCAGGGCCACAGCCACCTCTACAGCCTTCCTCAGAGGTGTGCCTACTAAGGATATTTTGGAGGCAGCCACTTGGAGTTCTGTACATACCTTCACAAAACACTACCACCTGCCCTTATATTCCAGAACAAGAGCGGGCTTTGCCACTGCTGTTTTGCAGGGCATTCTGGCTCAACCCAGTTCCTCATAGTACCTACCACCCTATGCATAGCTTTGGTACTCTACCCATCTGTGATTACTGCAGCTGTATGCACGATGAACATAGTACAGTTTTGTACCTACCATAAATGTAGATGTTCGAGTGCTAATACAGCTGCAGTACAGGTTTCCCTCCCTCTTTCCCCACTTGGTAAGGGCATGGGGCCTAACAACCTCTTCATACTACCTGACTGGGTTATCCTGCTATGTTTTATTTGCTTGTTTCCACTGATTTTGGTTTATATTGCATTGCTTGTACATGTAGATAAGCATCATTTATGTATTGCCTTCCTTTTGGGGGCACCTGACATCTGGGGCAAGAAAGACTGAAGAACATGGCGTCGGCTGTGTCTTGTATACTCTGGCCTTCCTAACGTCAGAAGAGTAAGCGACGACAACCGACGCCGGACCAAGACTTTGGAATTCGGCCGACCGAGGGACCGCCTGACGGCTGAAAACCCATCTGTGATTACTGCAGCTGTATTAGCACTCTAACATCTACATTTATGGTAGGTACAAAACTGTACTTTGTCAGTCCCTTAAAAACTGCCCAGCTGTCAGTCTAGATGTACACTTCATCTCCAGGTGATAAACTATCGATGACCAGGGCCACAGCTCGTAATTCTGCCTGATTATTTGAACCGGCAGTGCCTTCATCAAATAACACAGTTTCTGTTCGTGGGCAATAAGCCACCGCAGTCCAAGTCCTACCATTTGATCCAATTTTAGCAGAACCATCAGTAAACCATGCATGCTTCTGTTTTTCTGCATCTAAATTATCAAATGGTAATGCTTCAGTAATTGGAGACTTTGGAAGCTCATGTCGCTGTTGTTCTATCGCATCAGCATCATCCAAAATTACCAGTCCAGCCAACTGTTGTTGTACTTGAGATACTCCAGGTACGATGTTGGCCCTTTCCTGTAAATACCACTTCCACTTCTGTACAGTCGAAGATTGTGCTATTAGAGTTTTCATCAAATTATTATCTCGTAACCACCCCTGGATTGGGTAGTCTGTCTTAACTGTCACTGTTTGTTGTTTAGTTATTCCCTCCACATGAATCAATGCTGTGTACACCGCTAGCACATGCTGCTCAAGGGGGCTATATCTCATCTGCGCTCCAGTCAGGGATTTGGACCAAAATCCCAAGGGTCTCTTTTTCCCAGTGTCATCCTTCTGCCACAGCCCCCAAGACATAACATTATTGGCAACTGTTACTTCAAGGATAAAAGGTTGCTGTGGATCAACTGGGCCCAGCCCCACACTCTGCTGTAGGGCCTTTTTTGCTTCTTCGAAAGTCGTTTGACTTTCAGTGGGGTCCCAAGCAGCACATTTTTTGTTACATAGTGAATGGGTCGCAAAATCAGTCCGAGGTGAGGTACAAATGCTCTCCAAATGCCCATTGCTCCCAAGAAGGCCTATGCCTGCTGTTTCGTTTTTGGGACTGCAATTTTCTGAATACTCTCTAGTGCTGCTGCAGGAATTTCCCTTTTCGCTCCATTCCAAATCATACCAAGGAATTTTACTGATGTCTCTTGTGTTTTATTCTCATTTATAGCCCACCCTCTGTTCTGAAGGTGCTGAATTACAGTTTTTAGTGCAATATCCACATCAGATTTTTCTCCAGTAATCATTATGTCATCAATGTAATGGAAAATAGTCACTTTGCCAACTGCAACTTGGCTAGGTCTCTAGCCACTAGTCCATGACACAGGGTAGGGCTGTGCAGATATCCCTGTGGTAACACTTGGAAGGTATACTGACTCCCCTCCCAGATAAAAGCAAATTGGGCTCTGCTTTCTTCTGCTATCGGAATGGAGAAGAAGGCATTTGCTAAGTCCAAAACTGCATGATATGGTCCAGCAGATGAAGACAATCTTTACACGATCGTAACAATGTCTGGAACAGCTGCCGCTAAGGATGGGGCCACCTTGTTCAGACCTCAATAATCTACAGTCATTCGCCATGATCCATCAGGTTTCTTTACTTGCCATACCGGACTGTTGAATGGACTCACTGTTGGCTCAAGTTTGCCAACCCGAAGCAGTTCTTGGATCGTCTCAGTGATTTCAGCATGCCCACCTGGGATACAATATTGTTTGATGTTTACTATTGTTTTAGGTGTGGGAATATAAAGCGGTTCCCACTTAGCATTGACTCTGACTACAGCCTTAACTGCGTTGACTGAACAATGCCACACTCTAAACCTAAATGGCCCTACAGTGGTTTCCAAGGTTCTACCCTTTAACACATCTATTCCTAAAATGTGCTCAGGTACTGGAGCTATTACTGCTTCAATGAAAATAGGAATACCATCCCCAAAAGCTATCTTAACCTTGGTTTTGGTACCTAGTGTTTTTGCCCCTCCATAACCATCAATCTCTACATATTGTCCACAAAATTTACGGGGATTGCCTGCAAAAATGGTTACTTCTGATCCTGTGTCTACCAGAGCCATCACATGTTGTGGCCCTCCCCTCCAAAAAATGGTAAGGGGTATGTAAGGGTGTCGATCCCCAGGTGTAATTGCTCTTACTGTACCCCTAGCTACTGGGGACCCGTCTACTAGTCAATTTGTCTCTGTTTTTTCAACCGGGGTTCTCCATTCCTTTTCTCCCCAATCTTTCTCATCATTAAATTCCCCCTTTTGCCACTGTGCTAGCTCCTCATCAGTAGGGATGTCAGGATATAATTGATTCCACCCTACCTTCCCTTCAGTGGTACTTCTGGTTGGACTTTTTGTAGGGGTTTGCTTTTTACTCGCAGAGCTTGAGCCTTTCTCCTTTTGTTTTTGCTTCCACTTTTTATATAATTCCTCAGTAGCTATCCCATCTATTTCCGCAACTTCTACCCCCCCACCTTAATAGATCCAGAAACATTTGCTTTCTTGTAACGTTTTCACCAGATTTATCTTTTGATTTCTCTGCATTTGCCTTTATAGCTCTTCTCTGTTTTTTTTCTTCCACTAGTTCAGCTATTTGATTTAGAGTGGCTATTATCTCCCATATCTGCTGACCTACACAGCCTGCCAGGGCAGCCATCAGCTGCCCTTTCCACCACTGTGGTGCATTTTTGATCAATTTACTCCTCATATTGCTGGTCATAATTTGTGCATCTGGTCCTTTCGGAAGCACTAATGCCCCATTCCTTAATTCCAATGAATAAATGGTAGCCAACATAGCCATTTCTCTTAACTGTTGTATTGCCTCTGCTATTGTTTTCCAAGGCTTATGTTCATCAGCTACTGCTGTAGCATCAGGCCAAGTAGCTCGGAAAGCGGAGGCTAACCACACCACCAGTGTATTCACCTGGGGATCATCATGGTTCACATTGTTTACTATTTGCTTTAAACGTGGGTGGAACACCAAACATGCACATTGGTGCATCTCTTTAGCATTTAGAGACACTGCTTCTCCCCCTGTGTCCCAAACCCGACGAAACCATGCTAAAACAGTTTCCCCTGGCTTTTGCTCATAGATTTGGATTATATTCAATAATTCAGCTTGAGTATAACTCTGCATCTCAACCCATTGTTGTGGTGCCACCCCCCCCCCAGTATACTATCCCTTTTTCTCAATAACTGGGCGTGCCTCCACTGATGGGGAATTTACTATTTCAAAATCACTATCACCCTCATCAGTTGAGGGGAGATTACCTTCCCACTTCTCGGGATCAAACTCTGCCTTACACAGCAAAGCATGAACCCGAGGCCTTGAGGGTGGATGGCGTAGTTTTCTCCCATTCCGTTGTCTACACTGTTTAATTGCTCGAGTAGCTATAGTCACTGAATTAGATTTCCAGTGTTCAGCTTCCTCTCCTACTTTAACAAGTGCCATACTTGCCTTCTCCAAGGCATCTCTATCCAATCTGTGTGTGTGTGTTCTTTACATTTCTCTTCTAACTCTAGGATTTTTTCTTTTAGTTTCTCTACATCTCTAATACCTGAATTGCCTCAAAGAACAGCCATCCTGCTGCTCCCACCCCTTCCTTCACCTTTCTTTCCCTTATCCAATTTTAGCTCCGATAAAGCTCTAGCTAGACTATCAGGGTCTGCCTTAGGTCTTTCTTGCAAAGGTTTTGGGGAAGGAGGGGGTGAGACTTGACTTAATACCTTAGCAAGAGGATCCCACTTCCCAAATAATGCTGGCAACATAGTATCAACGCCCAACTTATTTGGGGTGCTTGACGCAGCATCCCTATGCCTATATGTTTTAAAGGAAAAAACATTGGTGGTTGTTGTGACATTTCCACTGCAAACCTCAGACCCTGCTCGCTGCGCCAAATGAACTAGTCCGTTACTTTAAGGTCTGAGGTTAATACAGGATTAGAAATGACACAAGACACGAAGGCTCAAACTTAACAATTTATTAAACAAAAACTTACTAAATAAACAGTAAAACTAATACTAAATAAACAGAAAAACTAATAGATCATGTACTTACAAGCATATGCATAAACAAAATCATCTTTGCCACTGATAGGGAGACTTCAATCCTATCCAGTGCAGCTATCTGTTCAGTCAGGGCAAGGCCAACACTGGCAAAATGTCTCTAAGCTCAGTTCAGGCTGGTGCTGTGATCAAATCCGGATCATGATGATTTCCATTTTAGCCTTTGAGCTTTTATAGTCTTGAACAAACAACAGGGTCAACAGGTTCAACTAATGACATATTGATCACAAGCTCATCATGAGTTGATGGAATATTGCAGAAAATATGACATTACAAGCTCATCAGTTCCTAAGTTGTAAACAAGTCTTGTAATGTCTGGTCTTGTGCCTTACTTCCCTTTTTCAAAGAACAGTTAGCTCACAAACTTGTGATATAGTTCCTCTTTGAAATCCCCACATTGTGGTAAACATCTTTTAAGCTGATAAACAACTTATAGGTTAACAAAAGTTCAGTAATACCAGTAATCAGTGAGCAAGGCCTGCTCTTAAGCATTTTGTATTGTTACAATATTAGCAGCATATAGTGAGGTAGTGGCATATCAAGATCTAGCAATAATCAATCCAGCAATAATTAAGCATACACAGTGATATGTGGCTCGAGGCATAAAAACTGGTAGACTGTGTGGATCCGTCACACACACACCCATGTATTAAAAAAACAATTTTTAAAAACTGCTTCAGAAAATGGAAGACTAAATATAGTAAGCTGTGTTTATGGTATTAATATTCATAGGAGGGCAGGGAGTGGTTATATCATTCTGGGTTCCAGGTCTAATACTGCTATATTAATATATGTAACTAACTGTAAATTAGTGATATAACTGCCAAATTATTAACTTAACAGTTTGGCAGAAAACTATTAGTTTTTTTACCAAACTGTTAATTTATCAATTTAGCAGCAGTATTACACCTAGAACCCGGAAAGACATAACCGCTTCCTACCATCCTATGAATATTAATGCTGCAAACATGGCTAAGGTTCATAGGTAGGTACTAGGCTATCGGCCCAAGGGCCTACGTAAGCCTAGCCAACAAGGTTCCCTGGATTACGCCACCCAAGAAAGTTATTTTCCTGTGCTTAACACATTTAGTCTTCCGTGTTTATTTGCCTTCATTTTGCATTGTATTTAAACATGTGACTGTAACAAAAATAGATTAACTGTAAAAATTGTTAACTGGAATTCACACACCAAAGTGACAAAACCATGGGAAACAATATTTAAAAACGTAATATTTAGTTAAAGGCTTCAAAATGCACTTTTCGTTTCACACAAAATCGTATTTGCAAGCATAAAGATGGATGTGAATACTTTTTTGTTTGCAAAGTAAAGCATGTTTTGGGCCTTTAAACATGATCCTTAAGGGTCTTTGGTCTTGAAAGAACACTGCGAAAATAGTCTTGCATCCTTTGCCCACTTTCATTGGGGAATCCAAAAGGAACTGAAGATGATCCTTTGCATTTCAAAGCTGGTTCCTTTGAAGGTAAAAATCCAATTTAATTGCATATAGATTTAATTCTTATATGTACATGTGAGACTATGTGTGTATGCATTCACACACATATATACACTCTTATATGTATACATGTGCACAATGTAACTGTCAACAATCCAATTTTAGCTCACAATTACCATCCCTCATAAAATTGATGATGGTGGGAGAAAAGGTGGTGGATACTTCTAAATATAGGGTGGCCACCTATCCATTTTTATTCCGGGCTATCCGAAAATCAAATTGATTCTCTGGTAATTTGAAAAACACTGTGCAAACTCTGGTATTCTGCTTTAATAAAGGAAACAGACTATCAGGGTTTCTTAAATTGGCATATTTACTATGCTTTTATACAGAAAAGCATTGTAAATCTGCTTAAAGCAAGCATCCTGTCATCGGCATATTTACTATGCTTTTATACAGAAAAGCATTGTAAATCTGCTTAAAGCAAGCATCCTGTCATCTAAAGTCATAGTGACATCACAAAATGGGTGGAATGTGGACAGGAGAAGGGGTGGGATGGGCAGGGTGATGGGTGATACGAGGGGTGTGGCCTTACTCTGGCTTTAGCCACAATGAAAGGTGGCAACTGTATGGAAATATTGATACTAATTCACACCTCTCAACCTATTAGTGCAAGAAATCTGGATAAGGCCAAAAATATGTGTGTGGGTGTATGCGAGAGTCAAAATCAAGGACAATATTGCTTTATAAACTTAGAAATTTGCTAAAATAATGTTTTGATGGCTTTGTTCTACTGTACTGGCTCACTGGCCATTTTGCGCAGGAGTGGGCATGGCGAGAGTGATTAACAACCCTAATGGCTGTGATGTGGAATGCAAATGAAGAATAATTGGCATGCCATGCAGATTCACCAATGACATCATGCATACATTGATTGTTGATGAGTTTCTTTCTAAAGTAAGGTGGTTTCAAGATAGTACTGCATAAGCACTTTGATTGTCCATATTCCTGCATTTGCGCTTGTCTAGCCCTGTAAGACACTTTATTTATTCTCTCCAATAATGCTGAGAAAATGGATGTTTGGATTTTAATTTCTCGTTTGCCTTCATTTTGCATTGTATTTAAACATGTGACTAACTAACAAAAATAGATTAACTGTAATAGTTAACTGGAATTCACACACCAAAGTGACAAAACCATGGGCTGCTGCTGTAGAAATGTATTTTTTCTGTAGGATACGATGTCCTAGAAGTTGAAAATGGTCAGTGGTTGATGTTAGATTTGCCCGTGACCACAGCAGTATTCATTGTGTAGTTTTTGTTTACCCTCTTCCTCAATGTAGTGCCATCTCAGAGTTGGTATATTGAAGTAGTGGGGGGTGTGGGGACAGCAAAGGGAAAACAGTACAGCAAACAGCTTAGTGTTATTTACATACACGTTTACTTTTCCTTAATTAAGCGGGGTGGAAGGTACGGTCAGAGAAGCATGCATGTAGCACTGTAATCATAATCTTGCGATAAAGATGAGACAAATATTTTAATACACAAGTATTGTCTGTTACTATTCCAAGGAGTCCAGTTGCCATGGTAATGTGTGTACGTGCAGTTTATGTAAAAACAAATTGTGGAGCAGCAAAGAAACAACTGTGCATCAATTCTTATTTCTCACGGCAAGTTTGACAGGATTGCTGTTTCACTTTCATTGAAGTGACATAGATTAGATCAATACTGTCTAAATTCTTTTTTTTTTTCTGGTATTTTGATAAATGACAGAAATGACTGCGAGTAGCCTCATAACCCTTTAATTGAACTGCATTGGTTTCAGCAAATACACATCCGTATGTACGTGATTGTGCAGCCTTAATAAAAGACTTTCGGCTTTTCCCGGTTAGGGGTCACCACAGCGGAACTCCAGTCCGCTCATGATTGTCAGTGGATTTTTACGGTGCCGAGTTGCCAGCCTGACGCCCAACCTTCAATTAAGGCATGCCCATTCACACTCGCACCTACCTGCATGTCTTTTTAACGTCACTCAACTGTGGGGAGGACATGCAAACTCCACACAGAAGGCACTCCAGCCGAGAATCGAACGGGAGAACCTCTTGCTGTGAGGCGACAACGCTATCCGGTGCACCACCGCGGCTCCTTAAAGATGATGAATATTTATGCAGCCGAAAACCACATCATATTACTAATTCATGAGTGCAGTAAGACGTCAACCTACTTGGGTGGAGTTTGTGCGACACTTACTACTGCGCATCCAGTACAACATTGCTATTTTGCTTTAGCATGCATTTTCTAAAGGAAATGAAGTCTGAAACACAAGCTTCTGTCATTATTTAGTGATCTCATTCTCTAATCTATATATTTATATCTGTACTGTCTACAATTCCTTCTGTTATATGCTTCTTTCACCCTCTTGTGAAAACAGTTTTTCAATGCACATGAGCCTGAAGCAATGAAATTGCATCCAGTGATGCACTGTATTTGTTGATCTGAATGACAACAAAGTTTACTTAGACTAATGATTAGCCAGAAAGCCCATACCTCTCAAGTGTACCTCATTACGAGGAACTTACCTCATTTGGGGTCTTACAAAGTTCATGTTCTTCGAAGTTCCTTAATGTTCCACATTGAAAGGGTCTGTCACACATTCAGTGTTAGGAATTTTTTAAAGTGAAATCCATGGTAAATAGAAGTCAATCATATTAATTCATTAAAATATCTTCTTTATAAGTAAAACCAGCATATTTTAACCATCCTGTGACCTTCCTAGTTGAAGCTGTTAGTAAGCCATTAGTATGTGTTCCACATTTTGCCCATTTGTTCCACATTATGAGGGCTTGTGTTCCCCATTTTGGAGATGAAAGGTTGAGAGCTATGAGAAAGCCACGAATTTTATGAAGAACAAACAAACACAAAAATATGACTCAAAAATGCGATTAAATGATATGTATGTATTCATTACAATTATAATAATTTTCTGCTTTAGAAAATTCATGTAAATTCTTATTCTCTTACTCTATCAACTTCTCATGCTAACAGTACTAACATTCTACAAATTCCACTGCCTTATAATTTCTGGATTTGTCACTTGCTCTCACAGAATGGAGCATTATTTTCTTACCCATTTTCCCGCACTTTTTCGCTAACAACCGTCTAAAATACGGCATAATAGAGGTGCTGAACTGAATTACGTCATCTCTTGAGATATGTTATAATTAAAAAAAATCAGAAAAAAAGTTACTGAATTAGGGTAAAGCACAATGAAAGGTTTTCATTAAGGATATTTCTAAGCCATTGCAAGTGGCAGAATGTTTTCGTACAACACTTAAGTTGTAACACCATTCTCTCCCTGCGATGGACAGATAACTACGGAAACTGGCGGAAAGTTTACGTACAGCACTTCCGGTTGTAGCACCGTTCTGTCCCGGCAATAGAGATAACCTTATCCTTAAGTTTGCTGGGTTTTTTAGCCTGATGCTAAGTCTGTATATTTTCAGAGAGTACTGGCGGATTGTGGCAGTCTAGGTTCGTGTTTAGATTTGTAAAATGATTTTGCGATTGTGTTTTATTTAGCTCTCTACCTCAGTGTTGATTGGTACGTAGGTACTTCTCACCATAAAGAAGCGTTGTACGCATACCTCTCAGCTGTTCATATTTTTGGTATGTTTCTCACAAAATGTGTTTTAGTGGCAAATCACTGAAGGTTTAAGACATTTGAGTTTCAGACGTTATATCCTTTGGAAAATGCATGCTAACACATTCTGTTAATTTAGCAACTTTCTAAGTCTATAAGAGCAATATTTAAAATGTGTCCCTATTTTCGGTACTTTGTCCCTTATTGTTTTATGTTTTGTCCAGATTTTTTATGCTAAGAGATTTTAAGGTATGGGTACGTATTTTTATTATCTTGAGTTAGGATATTTCAGTTCTTGAAAATGAGGTGCTGTCATTGTTTTTGTGTTACAACAATAAGGTAACATCCCTACCATTCGTTTTCTTTTCTTAAATGTTTGTCGTGGAATGGGGTGCGTTATTTAACACTGTTGGAAGAGCAGTTACTCTGAACGAGTGTGAATCTTTGTTTGCAGAATTGCAAATGCATTTTTGTAGTAATATGTGGTGATGTACTGACCAACGCGAATTTGTATATGCAAATGTCACTGTGCATCGATAGCTTGCATTTTTGATCATGTAATCAGGTAACACATTTAGTATACAACTTGGTTTTGTTCGCGATGTGTCTTTGGGTGTGTGTTCATATTATTACTACTTGTAGTATTGCATGGTACACAGAATCATTGCATGAAGGCTGATAAGTAGTTACATTTGCAGCAATGTATTGAAGTCATGGTTACCATGTTGGAACTGGAGAAATATATATCCGTAGTTAGATACTTTTTTTCTTTTTGTTGTTAAGGTTGTTTATTTGGCCGAGCAAAGTTTTTTGTAGGTGTGTGTGTGCACTAATTGTACAGTATGTAACACTCCCTTAGCTAAAATATATAGATGATAGGGTTATCATGCTAGTTGAGTGACTTTCAAAATGAAATGCTGGTGCTTTGGGAAAAACATCTCAGCCAGGGATGGCAAACTATATCTTTTGTTAGGTATAGGTTCATAGGTTGGTACTAGGCTATCCGCCCTAGGGCCTATACAAGACTAGCCATAACAATTCTCAGGCTATTTCTTACCACAGTATTTATTTCCCTGGACCCCTGTCTAGCAGGGCGACTGATGTGATCCCCGGGATGAATTTCCTATCTCCCATCCAATCATCAAGGTTCCTTTTGAAGAAGGCCAAAGAGGCACTCTGCTTGACATGTATGGGCAGTCTATTCCAGAGTCTGGGGAGTCTCTGGGTCAGGAACCTCTTCCTCCAGCATGTTTTGTTCATTGTGATGACAATGTTTAGATCCCTGGAGCATGCGGATCTGAGGGATTGTGATTTCTTTAAGTGTAGCATGTCCAACAGCTCTGGGTTTGACATGGCCTTGTATGTTAAGTGGAGATCGCTTCTGAGTTGACGATATGCGACAGGGTATATTTGGAGTTTTTTTAGAAGGTCAGCATAGGGCATCTGCTTTAGGCCTGTGATTCTTTTAGTGAGGTATTTCTGCGGCCTTTCCAGTTGTTGCAGATGTCTTGAGAGGTACATACCAAACGGAGCGTTGTATTCAACAATGGGTTTAATGAGGGATGAGTACAGTGGGATAATGACCTCCTTTTTTCTGGATGAAAAGCCCTTGGTGATGCGTGCCACATAGGATTTCCTGACTGTTGTGGTGATGTGATTATTGAAGGTGAGACCACTGTCTACCTGTGTCCCTAAGTCTCTTATCACACTTTCGGTGTTTAGTGCACTTCTGCTGGTGCCTCCCTTAACCTCCCCACCATTTACAAGCAAAATAAATGATGCAGATCATCAGATGTTGTGACCTGTAAAGCAGATTTAAGTTACACTGAGTCATGTGAGTGGATACAGTAACTCTCTTCAGCTTGTTTTAAAGTAACAATTTCATGATTAAATGCTGTATTTTTTGTCATTGATTTAGTGTGATGAACTATTCTTTTGGCTTCTTAAGTTACACAAATTTTTTTGGGGAGGAAGTTGTCATAAAACTCTGCATGCCACTGGAGCAAAGTTGCAATTTATAATTGCTATAAAAGTCACAGATTTCAGCACATACATTTACATGTAGGTTAACACTGTTATTTTTGCAATCACTAAATAGAAAGTAACTGTTGCAAAAGCAAGGAATAGAAAGGGCAATCGGTGGAAAGAAATGCTGCTACCATAAATATTGAGCAGCTTCCAAAATCAGAAGGTGTCATGCCTTTACACTTGTACACGTTAAACCCTTTTTGTATTTGTCTTTAAAACATCAAAATATTACAGCTTTAGCACATGAAGTACACCCCATTTGGAACACTGGATTCTTATAATAGCAACAACTGTCAGCTAAAGGTGTACTGTTCATCAGGAGAAAAAAAATAAAATGCAGAAGAGACTACAGATTTAGGGGGCAAAGTATAACAACAAAGATTGAGATTCAGATGGAAAAAAATTGTAGGTGAAGAGCGTAAGGTAATTTTGAGGGGAAAATAGCAAGCATAGATTGGTGTGGAGTACATATTCAAGGGTTAAATGAGTAATATTAATTTCAGGTGGATCAACTGGTGTCACCAGTTTGTATTGTATTAATTATCTGTTTTACATTGTTTGTGCTTTGGATGAGACTTTAAACCGATGTGCTGTCAGCTTGAGTTGGTGGTGACTCAGGTGGTTGTAAGAAAATCCCATGGCACCTGTCAAGTGAGTAGGAGTTCCCAGTATCCTGGTCAGATTTACCTTAGCAGTATTTGTACCACCTTGGGTCTCCCCTGAATAGAGCTCACTGGCTTAGTGGGGACTAATGTTTTCAACAAGGGATAAATAAGGATTGTTGGTAGTAAAGGATAGATTTAAATAATTCCATTTTGAACTGGTCACTTTAGATAGAAGAACCTTCCTTGTGTATTTTACAGTCTTGTGTCCAGTAACCTTCTGCCAAAAGAAATTTTAATCTGTTTGGAGTTGACCTTTTTATCATGTTCAAAAAAAGCAAACTAAGAACCAACAATAAACCAAAACCTTTGCTGAAGCAGACGAAAGGAGAAAAGTTCCACAAAACCACACTTTATTCACAAACAGGATTGAGCACTTTCATAAGGTTGTAACAAAACTTCATCAGAATCAGTGAACATACTGATTGTCAACTTAAATACTTTAAACGCACAGAATCACCTGACCTACCCTATCAATTAAAAGTCCTTAGTTAATAAATTAACCCACTAATTATTAAATATGTAAAAAAACAAATTTAGAAGTATGTGTAAAGGTAGATTTGAATACTTCATAGTGGAAAAATATAATTAAAATATAAGTGTAAGTAGATAAAAAAAAAAAAATATATATATATATATATATATATATATATATATATATATATAAAATGTATATAATAAAATTATACAATAAAAATATTAGTTAAACATAATAGGACCTTAACCTCAAAACACTGGCTATTGAAATAGATTAATTCAAACCCGGGAGGACCATGGCATTCAACTTCAGTTGCCAAATCAATTCCTTATTATCAATAAGGTCACACCAAGGTCCCCCCAGGTTTTGTTTGTGAACTGTATCTATGCCAAAAAAACAAAAAAATTCATGATCTGGATGATCCATTAAATGACAATAAAGGGAGTTACTAGTTTTTTTTTTTTTATTTCTAATGTCATGCAGATGTTCGTATATTCTCTCCCTAAACTGACGGACAGTTTTACCTACATAACTTCGGCATTTCTGATACAAGGCCAAATAAATAATGCCCACAGTTTTATAATTAACGTGAGAACTACTTCTGATTTAATATATTATTAACCTTAACCTCACTTTTTTCCAACAGTAATGAGCACTGACTACAGCTTCTACACTTAAAGTGCTACTTTTTTTGTGACTAAAATTTTTAATACAACCAGCCCGCCTAGTAACAAACCTCGGTCATTCCCTTAGAATTTCTTTCATCCCTTCAAAAGCTTGAAAAAAAGACCAATTATTCATATTAATCTGATTAACTAGGGGATAATCATAAGTGTAAGTAGTGATAAAAGAACAAGAATGAGTGTCACTATCACTATTAGTCTGTTTATCACTAGAAAATTCTAAATCACACATGATTGGCTTCACTATCCCCTTATGTCTTTTGGGTTAAAACTTCCTTCTGTATCTTCTCAATTAATACAAGGGGGTAATTTCTAGCCAAGAATATATTTAATTTTGACACACTCCTGATCGGATGCCTCATCATCTGATATCATATGGGCTAATCTAATAAATTGTCCTTTTATGATGCCTCTTTTCTGGTGAGCTGGATGACAGCTATCATAGTGCAAAAGACTGTCTGAGTAAGTACTCTTCCTGCAAATATTACTCTGTATGACCTTCTTTGTCTCGTCTTTTGAGACCAATGCATCCAAATAACTAATTTCTTTCGTACTGTAGGTATACGTAAATTTTAAGAAGGAAGTAGATGAGTGTAAAAAAATCAAGAAAATTCCTAGTCTCTTTCTCACTTAAGTCCCATGCAATAAAATGATCATCCAAATATCTGGCATAAAAATGCCAGCCTGGTATGTCCACTCTATTAAACAAGAAACGTTTTTCCCATTGCAAAAGGACTGTATTTGCAAATACGGGGGCGCAGCTCGCCCCTATCTCTACACCCTTCTTCTGATGAAAAAACTGTCCGTAAAGAAATACAGAATTGTTTAACACCATCTCTAAAAGGGAGTTTAGTACATTAATTTTGTTATTACTAAAGCCCCTGATTCAAATATGAAGTCATGAAACCTCTCCAAACCCTCATCCTGAGGGATTACATTAAGTAAGTTGACTACATCAGTGGTAACAAAGGCCAATTCAGGACTGTAACACACATTTCTTAACTGATGTAAAAAGTCCCACGAATCCTTAATGATGTGTGTTTCTGCATAGACAAGAGATGTTACTTTCTGGTCAATTAATACAGCTATGGAGTGTATAACAGAAGTTCTACCACTCACTATAGGCTGCATTGGGGGGTCAGCTAAACACTTGTGTATTTTTGGGATGCCAAACAGGGTGGGTACAAGAGGAAATTTAACCTGTAAATATTCATAGGTCTCACTAGAAGTTTCACCTTGGTCAAACACGTCCTTTTAAAAAATTCTAATCTTGTATGAAATATTAAAACAATTCTAAGAGGTTTGATCATAAAAATCTTCATCAAAAACATGTTTAAACATCCTATCCAGGTAATCCCTCCTAGACATGATGACCAATCCCCACCACCATTGTCTGCTTTCATAACTCGAATTTCTTTGTTACCAATAAGCTCTTTAAGTAACTTCCTTTCACACTCACTTAAATTGAAAACATTTGCATCCCTGTTTTGGTTACTGGTTAAGGTCCTAAAATTCCACTCGCAAATCTTTTCGAACATTAATAAAGACATTGCAAGCTTTGGATTAAAAATACTATTTGTATGTAAAACATTGCATGTTAGGGAGTTCTCCACCCCTTAAACAAAATTTTTAAGTTAAGCTTTCGTAAGAAAAGCTTTAAATCAGTAACAAGAGTTTCAATCCGAGAAAACACTGTTGGCATAAAAGTCCATCCTTTACTAAGTAACAGGCACAAATCTTCGTTGAATTCCCAATCAGAATAATTATATATTTTGAAATCCCCACTCTGGTTAGCTAAAATACTTGGGGAAACCCCAATTACAGTACCCGAGTTATTTGAAACTTCTACCAGCTCCAGGCTGGCTTCTAATGGTAATTCCGTTGTCTGTTCACTCCCAGCCTCTTTCCTTGATTCCAGGGTCGTGGATAGTACGTCTGCTGGTATGGGCCCCCTTGATAATTCCTCTGTGGGCCATTTTGGCAATTGCCCAGACAGTCCGAAAGGATAAACAAAGGGATGGTTTCTACTTCCTCTCCATCGTCTCTTACGTATCCTAGGTTAGACTCACTCATCACTTCGTCGGGTCTACTTTGCGGTCCTTTAGGCATAGGATAAGCTCTCCCCTCCAGATGTTCGACTCTGTCCCACTCATGCTTGTGACATTTACGTTTCTGTATGTCACTAATAACGGAGTCCGTCTTCCGAAAACTACTATTGTGACCTTATTGAATATAAGGAATTGATTTGGCAACTGAAGTTGAATGCCGTGGTCCCCCCTGAGTTTGAATGAATCTATTGAGGTTAAGGTCTTATTTTTTTGATATACTTACACTTTTATATTTTAATTATACTTTTCCACTTTGAAGTATTTAATCAACCTTTACACATACTTTTAAATATGTTTTTTACATATTTAATAATTAGTAGGTTAATGTTTATTAACTAATGGCTTTTAACTGGTAGGATAGGTCAGGTGATTCTGTCTGTTTAAAGTATTTAAGTTGACATAATCAGTATGTTCATTGATTCTGATGAAGCTTTTTATCAAGTAAGTTATTTTTTTTTACATTTGTAAAATGTAATTGTGAATGCCGAAGTAGCTAAATTTTACTGTATCTCATTTTTATTTTAAAATCTTTATGATTGTCATTTTAAAATTAAAAAAAATCTTGTTCAGTACTGCAGTGTGGTAATTTAACTGGCCAACACAATAATTATACTAGCCAGATAATTATCCTACAGCTCCCCATTAAAGTGAATGGGGAAAGGAAAGTGGAAGTAAATAATCGCTCAGTTTACTGGCATGGTTTTTCACCTGCATCCCTTTGACATAGTTAGCTACTCATGTCCTGTTGCTATTATAACCCTTCAGCACTTAATAGCTGTTAGCTTTTTTTTTTTTTTTAATTCTTGGAAGAAGACAGCTATGATGGCAGTAGTAACAGTACACTCTGCCCACATTGCAGTTAATACCTGTACAGAGATCATGTTGGGGTCAGTGTTTCTGTAATGCGTTACTGGGCTATTTCACGCATTGCAGGTGACAACTAGAAGTAGTTGGGGAAGAAAGCAAATAGCAAGTGATAGTTGCCATGGTATGGTTGGTGGGGAGTGGTCGTATAGGTCTGCAAATTTGAAATAAATTACCTTGACCATTTGTTGTTTCTCATCTCACTCTAATGTAAGAAAGGTGTACAGAAGTTGGCTACATGGAAGGTTGGAAGGCAGGTAAATGCTGTGGCTTGTTAAGAGGTATTGCATGCATCTCTAAATAGTAAATTGAAGTTCATTACCGAGGCTACTGTGTTTCTGAATTTCTTCAGAATCACCTCTCAGAAATGTGCAAAGAAAAGAGGGTATCATGTTTTGAGAGGACAGGCTGTATGGCAGCAAGATTTGAGTAAAACCGTGATTGATATGGCTTGTTTTGGGTAGGGGTGTGTGTGTGTGTGTGTGTGTGTGTGTGTGTGTGTACAATATACATATATATATGTATATTACACACACACACACACACTGTATATATATGTATAATATACATATATATATGTATATTACACACACACACACACACTGTATATATATGTATATATATATATATATATATATATATATATATATATATATATATATATATATATATATAGGTTCATACTAGGCTGTCTGCCCTAGGGCATTTATAAGCCTAGCCAGTGTGTGTTTGGCTTTCGCCACCCATTTTACATTAATTTTGCTATGCCCTTTTCCGAGGTTAGTATACTGTGCCTCTGCTCAAAAAGGAACCCCTT